>NC_034597.1:87774669-87777903 GCF_900095145.1 Mus pahari
AAAAAAAAAAAAAGAAAGAAAGAAAGAAAGAAAGAAAGAAAGAAAGAAATTACAGTTACCTGAGCTTTTGTTACATCAACTGCTGAAGAAAATGTTTGCATGCCATTTCACATTAACCAAATGACTGTCACTCTCAGAGGATGCATTTCTGCATGCATGCACATATAATCATTATTAGTAGTATAAAAATATCACATCCTAAAATTAACCAAACCTGATCTATACATACAAATGGACTTCTTTGTACACAGCCTCCTGCACTTCTTAAAATCTCCAGTCAAATATATGACTGTAAGAGGTTTGGTTCATTTCTAATCCTGGGACAGCAGCTACAAGTATAGTACAATAACTTTCACCCTTTTATGAATACATATGGTTATAATAAGAACTGATTACCAGATTAAGAATGACCCTTGATAATATCAGGGTGTTGAGAATTCCCAACAATGAATGATGATTTTTGTCAAAATCTTTTTTTTAAGTTTTTAAACTTTTGAAATTAGAATACAATTACGTATTATCCCCTTTCCTCCCTTCAACCTCTCCTATATCCCCCCTCCCCTGCTTTCTCTCAAATTCATATCTCTATTTTCTTCAGCATTGTTATATATGCAAATGCATACATAAAGACAACCTGTTCAGTTCATCTAGTGTTTCTTATATATATGGTATTTAAGGGCTAACACTTTGTGTTGATAACCAATTAGGGGATTGATTCCTGGCATTGGCACTTTCTCCCACTCTCTGCATTCTGTAGTTGCCTGCAGCCCTTTGTTTAGGCTAGAGTACCTTGACATTTCCCTCTGTTAGCCTGTCTATTGTCATCCTTGGTCAATTCTTTAAAATCAGGCCTGTGGGCTAGGGATATAGTTCCCTTGGTAAAACACCTTGTCCCCACACACAAGAAGCTCCGGGTTTAACCCAAAAGCCTAGGTATGCTGGAGCATGCCTGTAATCCCAGATCTAAGGAAAAGTCCAGACAAGAAGAGACACTAAAGGTCATCCTCAGCTATCCGGTTCAAGAACAGCCTGGGCTACATGAGACATACTTCAAAAAAGAACAAGGAGGAAGAAGAGAATGAGGAGGGGGAGGAGAGAAAGCATGAATGAATGAGGCCTGTGCCCTACCATTTTCTTTTCTTTTAGTCTGTAGTTTTTAGTGTTGTGTTTCTGGTAATCTTAGCTCTTCCTGGAAATTATGTAAGTGTTCAGACTTTGCTGTGTTAGCATTCTCTTTCTCCACCTCTTGCTCTCCATCCCCAGCGCCTGCCTGGAAACACACACATTCATGTGTTCCTGTGTTTATTACTGAGTCATTTCAAAATAGGCTGCATCGAATGTGTTTATCTCTTCAGGATGTATTTCTTAAGAAAGAAATGTTCTTACAGAACTCCAAAAACATATTTTAATACAAGAACATTTGATAGTGATGTGCTTACAGCAATGCATTATCCCAATAATGTTCTTTCGTAGTACCTTTAAATAATTTCTTAATCAAACATAGATCAGAAGGTAGCTTCTCGAATTGCTCTTTCCTTCCTCCATGAAGGTTCCTGACGTGATGCCTAGTGTGCTTACCTGCTGAGGCACTCACTGATCTCATGTTACTGTGTGTACGGTATCGGCTGCAGCCCAGGAACTTGTAATTCTCTCCTCCCTCCTCAGCCTGCTTCAGTCTCAAACTCTTCTTGATCTTAATTTTTTACCCGTTTTGCTGTCATGGCATTTGGTTCATTTTCATTTAATGTTATAGGTATTTCATTTAAAATATAGGTATTATTTAATATTAAAGGTAATCTAAAGACATGAAAGAATTATAGATATTCTATTGGGCTCTTCTACTCACCTTTAATGCTGTAAGGTACAATCAACAATGGTTAAAACTCAGTGGTACATTGTGTTTCATAACTGACTTAGCTGCACAGCAAGCAAGCATTTTAATCGGAATGCTTATCTGAAACTTTGCATAGGCACTTGAAGAACACAACTCATAATTCACAAATGCTATTTCCCATGCTCACCTTCCATATCCTTGATTAAAACAACAAATCTTTATTGATACCTAATACTGTGACCCAAGTGCTATGCTACGGTATTGTATAGTTATAGGTACATTAGCAATATCACCATTGCTAAGAGCTGGTTTAAGGACATAAAAACAGTCATATAATTGTTTGACTATAATTGTTAAGTTTGGTAATTACTTAGAGATAAATTGTATAATAACAAATTATGGTGGAGACAAGGGGATACCATAATTGGGTAGTGAAAGAAAGGCCCTTTCTGATACTTGAGTGTAACAGCCATGCCATGTAAATTCTAATTTTTAAATATATCTAATTGTGGCCCACCTCTTAATCCCAGATAGCACTATGTTAGTTCAACCCCCGTTTTCCTTTTGCCGAATGAGTTATTTCTTTGAACTATGTCTCTGCTTTTGGCTCAGGCCTCTCTAGTCTCATCACTCTACACGGATAACTAAGAATTCTAACTGTGCTGTTGACACCCGACATCCACACTGCTTAACTTTTTCAGCCGTCCAGGCTCTGGTTTTGCATATGCTCTACCTTCGCAGTGCTTTCTATTCTTCCTGTTAGGTGTGTCCAAGGAAGGGCCATTTCCATTATGCAAGTGTCTTGCCATTTATCTACTAGGTAAGTAGACGTCCTTTCTTTTATTAAGACTGAACCCAGCGAGAATCTATCATATCTTGAATTTCATTCAGAAATGTTTAAGAGTCCTAGAGGCATTTGTTTTGATGTGAGAGAGGGTTTCTCTCTGCAACCCTGGATGTCCCAGAACTCTCACTCTATAGGCTAGGCTGACCTTGAACTTAGAGATCTGCCTAACTCTAAGGGGTTTTTATGGTTAGGTCTCTCTGTGTTTCAGAATACATTCCTTTGCCTATCATTCATCAATCTGAGTGAACAAAGATGTCTGTAGGAAGGGTGAGAATCCATTCCTTTCAGTGTTCTCAGATTTTCCCTTGTGCTGTATCCTCCCTCACATATGCAGCTTGGGAACACTGTGCCTTAGCAGTTTTGAGAAGATTTTGATTGTCCTCCTCAATCGTTTGTATCAGAACAAGTGCTGGTCCTAGTCTCCAAAATGTGGAAACATGAATTCTGAAGACCACTTTAAAACGTTTTATTGTTTTTATTTGTTTGTTTTTACAATTTTGATTAGGTATTTACATCATTTACATTTTAAATGCTATCCCCAAAGTCCCCTATA
>NC_034597.1:87785621-87801276 GCF_900095145.1 Mus pahari
GGCCTCGAACTCAGAAATCCGCCTGCCTCTGCCTCCCAAGTGCTGGGATTAAAGGCATGCGCCACCACGCCCGGCTTTTTTTTTTTTTTTTTTTTTTTTTTTCTAACCAACTATTTTTTACTACTTTTTGAAATATTATTTAGGATGTCCTAGGGAATATGCTTCAATCCAAACACTGTGTCAAGATTTAAAGCCAAGTGTGGCGCACCTGTAATCCTAACAGTCAAGACACTGAGATGGAAATGGGCCTGGGATTCAAGGCCAGCTTGAATTGCATAATTCAAAGCCAACCTAATGAAATCCTGCCTTCAAAAAAATAAGCAAATTTGACACATGGGCAATAACATTTTAGATTAGAGCAGTAAATGTAAATTTCCAGAAAAGCTTGGTTAGTAAGTAGATGCATTGGGAATAGTACTAATAGTTAAGTATATTCAGACATCTTGTTTGATTTTCAGCCAGTCTGTAGTTCAAGTCAAGTGTGCTACATCTTGTTTTCACTGAGCACAGTGCATAGTAAAGATAGTTCTTTTTTCCACTTCTATACATTAACAAACTTGTTTTCAATAAACTAAGTGCCATAAATCTTTCCATAGCCAGATTTGAGATTCACTCCTAGCATTCCGGGTAGCCACCATGGGAATTACTGTGAATGTGTGTGGTATATTCATGTATGAGCACATATGCATTCAGTTTGCTATATGTGTGTGCTCATGTGGAAACCAAAAGAAGTCTTCAATTATCTTTTTCACCTAAGTTTGTGAGACAGGTCTTTCGCTGAATTTCAAGTTTACCATCTCAGCTAGGCTGGCTGACCAGCAAACTCCCAGGATGTACCTGTGTCCTCAGCCACCGAGTGGGAGAGCTCTATATGTACCATCATGCCTGGCTTTATATGGTGCTGGGGAGCCAAACTTGGGCTCTTATACTTGTGTAGCAGCCTTGTTATCCATTAAGCTATCAACTTTCCCAGCCTCCTAGAACCTCCTAGGACTCCTAAAAACTTGATAAGACATTTTGTGGCATTTTTTCATAGCCATACTATATGTGCCAGGGTAACAAAATGTCAGAGTCTCTACATCAGGAACTAAGGAAACCTTAAATTTCAAAGATTTTCATCAGACCCATTGTCGCCAGTATCAGGATGAAAAGGAGGAATTCTACAGTTTATCCCAGGCTGACCTGAAACTGGAGGCACTTCTTAGCCTCCAAAATGCTGGGACAAAAGATGTGTGCCACCTTTTCCTATAGAAGAAACTCTTGGTACACAAGTAGAGAGCAGAGGTTGCTGTCAGGTGTCTGCCTCACTTGCTTCTCTACCTTATTTCTGAGGCAAGGTTGGTCTCTCACTGGAGCTCACTGACTCATGAGACCGTCTGGCTCGTGAGTTCCGGGGGTCCTCCTCTTTCTAGCTCCCTTGCACTGAAGTTATAGTCTCCTACTCTGCCCAATTTGACCTGAAATTGGAAATACAGCCAAGGGAGAGCTTGAACTCCTCCTGAGCCTTCTGCCTCCTGTGTGCTAGAATTCTAAGTATATTCCATCATGGTTAGCTTAAAAAAAATTTTTTTTAAAAAGATTTTTAAGGGGAATTTTACATTGTGTGTGTGTGTGTGTGTGTGTGTGTGTGACATGTGTGCACACACAAATACATTGGCACAGTGCACATATGGAAATCAGAGAATAATTGCAGGAACTTGGTTTTCCTTCCACCATATGGGCTTTGTCATGGTTTGTACACTCTTGGACCAGGGAGTGGCACCATTTGGAGGTGTGGCTTTGTTGGAATAGATGTGACCTGGTTGGAGTAGGTGTGTCACTGTGGGTGTGGGTTTAAGACCCTCACCCTAGTTACCTGGAAGTCAGTCTTCCACTAGAAGCCTTTGGATGAAGACATAGAACTCTCAGCTGCCTGGCTGGATACTGCCATGCTCCTGCCTTGATGATAATGGACTGAACCTCTGAACCTGTAAGCCAGCCCCAATTGAATGTTGTTTTTTTATAAGACTTGCCTTGGTCATGGTGTCTGTTCACAGCAGTAAAACCCAAACTAAGACAGGCTCCAAACATCAAACCCAAGTCATCAGATATGGTGTTAATTCCCTTTATCCACATGGCCACCTCACCAGCCCTAGAAGAAGTTCTTAAAGTGTTCCTGTGAATAGAGCTGAAGAAATACTCAGTGGTTCCAAGAACTTGCTGGTCTTCCAGGGTACCTGTGTTTGGTTCCCATACCTGTGTGTATGTCTAACCATATTAGACAGCTTACAATTGCCTGTAACTCCAAATGGCCTCTCATGGTACACACACACACACACACACACACACACACGATATGTATGTACACACAATATACACATATCAATAAAAATGTTTTAAATCATTAAGGGGGGCAGAATCCACCAATGCCTTCTAAATTAACAGTCAGTGTGAGTTTCTCCTCACACTGGGAGTTGCAGAGATACTCTCTCTGTGCCTGCCTCATTCCCTCTTGCTGTTTGGAGGTAAGTGTGTACGTGGCTGAAATCACCTCCATTAGAGATTAGTGAATAGCGATAGATGTATCAGAGAAAGACAAGTCTAAAAGACAAGTTTCTTTATTAGTATTTGGAAATTGGATATAGAGACTCAAACAGTAATCTTTTTTAATGAAAAGAATTAACATGGTTAATATAAAAGCTATAAACGATGAGAATAAATTTTTGAAAGATTTATTTTAGGAACCAAAAAAATATAATATAGTCTCAACTAAAAAATTTTTTTAAAGGCACAAGATTCATGAAACCAATAATGGGACAATAGAACAAGATAGGAAGAAAAGCCCCTGATGATGTTAAGAGAGATAGTGTAGAAGGATGCTGGGGCAGCTGTAAAAGTAATGGAAGAGAAATAGTGGGGGTGGGGAGGGCAGGCAACCAAATCGGTAATGGAAAGATGTTATAAGCACAGAAGAGCAAATAAGAGGAGCAAGCGAGCGAGAAAATCAAGCAGGGGAAAGGCAGTAGATGTAGGGATTAAACAGGCTATATCCATGTTTAGAAACCAGGATACGAAAGGGAAACAAACAGTAAAATGAAAGAGGGGAACCCACTACCTGTTTCTGCAGTGAGAACTCGTGGACTCTGGGCAGTGAGGAGAAGACAGGAAACAGTGGTTTATGTCTCAGTTGTCTCAAGAGTCAGTGTTAGCGCTGAAGTGCCTGGCTGTGTACTCCCATTACTAAGGAAACAAGTCTGACCACGCGGGCTTCCTCCGTAGCACTCTACTGATTTCGAGCAGTGTTGATTGACCATCCAGGCTGAGCCAGGCACTGTTTCTAGGCACTAGGATGTTGGGTTCAACACTGAAAGGGTCTTTGTCTTCATAACAGCGTTTCTACGGTACAAATCAGAAAATACACAAATAAGCAGTGTGTAAACATCAATACTGCAAACAGACTGTAATTCTGAAAGCTTGTACGCTAAGTGATGGGAGGGGACCAGGCAGTGAGGACCTAGACTTACCCTGAAAATTGTAATTCACCAATCAGAGGAACTATTATAGAACTCATAAATCAAAATGTCAAGCATGTAAGTACAAGCAGTGAACTTTTAGTATAAAATTCAACCCTAACTACCATTATTATGTTGCTTATAAAAGTTAATCTTAATTGATAAGGATAATGTATAATGTCAGCATATTAATTCAATGTAAGTAGAGGCAATATAAATTGTAACTAAACTTAAGGGCTCGATAGCAAAAGGAAATAATGTTTGTAGTAATATCTATAATATTATATACCAAATAGCTACAGTAATAGTTATATTTTTAGTATATCATAGTCTGGTGGTTAGTCTAAGCAACTTGATATAGTCTCAAATCATCCAAGAGACTCTCAGTGAAGAACTGTCTAGATCAGGTTTCCTATGAACATGTCTATAGATCAGCAGAACTGTACTAATTGGGTTGAGAAAACATCCCTCTGCTGGTGGCAAAATTGCCTAAGTGAGGGAGGAATCCTGATGTGTGTCAGAGTGGAGAAAGAGCTGAGGGTAAGCATGCGTGTTAATGTATTGATCTCTTGAGTGTAAGCTGCTCTGTTTCCAACCTGGGCTGGCTCAACCTTTTTTCTTTTTTTGGTACTCTGAGGATTTCCTTCTCCCAGGAGGTCACTTTATTGATGTCAGACTTTGTGTGGACACCTCATCTTTGTAGCCCACAGCAGCCTAGAACTCTTAGACCCAAGGGGTCCTCCTGCCTTGGCCACCCAACCAGGATGCTCCTGACCATGGGTGTACTGTGACACCTTGAGGGCTTTGCCGTAATAGACTAACCTACATAGTTAGCATATAACCAAAAGAGAATGGGGGAAAATCGAGGCCAGATCTTATAATAAATGACAGCTAATAAAGCATCCACAAAGGCTGAACATAACTCTTCTAACAATTATAAATGTGACACACTTACTAGGTATCTGTGGGAAAGAAATACAGCTTGAGTAAGAAACGATTCTTTCATGTCCATAAGTGACATGAGATCATTAATAATGACATAGTTTAAGAGGCAAAAACCATGCAGGTTGTAAAGCTGTTCTTAAATTGCTTAATAATATTTGTTTTAAAGTAATTATTTGGAGAATTAGAATTTCTAGTAACAATGTGTATGCAGTAAAATATGCTCAAGCATATGAGGCCTAAAAAACATTCTCAGTGTAGAACACTTGCCTATGGAAAAACTATAGGTTAGAGCCCCAGCACTGCCAAAAGGCAGGCAGGAAAGGGGGTCCTTATCCGCCTGATATCCAAGAAAGAAAGAGCTCACCGTCCTAGCTCAGGTTTCCCAGGCATGCCAGGGTTCTTGGTTGTTTCCAGAGAAGATGATCACACTTGAAAAACAAGACTTAAAGCTGGACATGGTGTACATATCTGTCACTCAGAAGGCAAGCATAGGGCTGAGATGGTAGGGTAGTGAGTTCAAGGCCAGTATGGGCTACTCTTAAAGCAAACACAAACTATAAAAATGGTTTAGAGAAAGGAAATTATATAGATTATGGAGGTACTGAACTCTATAACTTCACAAACTGTTTTACAATTCCTGCTCAGTTCAAAATTGATAAACCAAAGAATAATAACTCAGAAAACTCAAACAGTATGGACTGGTGCTGTTAATCAGTACTTTTTTATTGAATACAGCTTAACAGCACATGTAACTTAGGGCTGTAGGTATAGATTTAGGTGTGTCTCACCAGTTAGCTTAAGAATGTGTTGGTAGTACAACCCAGATTTCTGGTTCCTTCCTCTCATAGTCCTCTTTTTAAGGGGGAACCATGTTTTGGCTTAAGTCCAGCCAAACTCCTTAGTGGGTGGGAGTGTGTGAATCAGTAGAGAAGACGACTTAGAGCAAATGAAGGCATGAGTGTTAAGAAGGAAGCCAGCCACGTGCTCTTCTGAGGACCCCGTAGGACTAATATCGTGTTTGAAAGTTATAGATGAGAGACAGTTTACACGGTTTAGGATGTTTTTAGAGTCATGACTGTTCATTATGAATGTGAACAGAGAGGACAAACACGCACTTGTACAGCTCGCCTTATAACCACTACTGCCCCTTGCTTTGGGGAAATTTTCATAGATTTACATTTGATAAACATACCCACTCCCAAAAAATTGTATAAAAAATTGAAATGCCACCTAACTAAATCAACTCATAAAAACTAAAGTTAAAAGTAAGATATTTTCCACGATTATTTTAAAATATGTTATTTACTGGAAGGAAAGTCCAGAGAATTACCAGAGATGAAGTGTGAGTATATTTCTCCCACTTGTAAATGAGCTCTTATTTCCTACAGTGTATATTCTGGTCTACAATGACTCATTTTCAACATGTTTCAATTTAACTCCTAATACATTTTTAAACTTGGCAGGCATATTTAGATGAACATTATTTCCAATTTTAGACACAGCTTCTAAATTATACTTAAGTTGTGCAGTCATCATGGAGAGTTCTTTCAGTAAAAAGGAAGTAGGATTGATTGGAACTGTGTGTTTTGAAGAAGGAAAACCTCCCATCTTTAAATGTCATTATGTACAAAGGCTAAGCCATCTCTGAGAAAGCCATAGCTGTGACTTGTGTAGTAGTGTTTAGTGAGGGAGAATTGGAGAGAAGTCATGGCTTACCTGGTGGGACCCGTTGGACTCTTCACCATGCCTAGCACTGCGGAAACATTATACGTGGATAATATTTTGTGATGCTGACATTGGAGGTAATATTTACGTTTTTATTCAGACTCTATTTTGGTTACAAAACACAGAACCTTTCCTTGCTGAGCAGAGAGCTACAGGAGTGCACAAACTATGACTGAGCCTACCGCTCAGAGGCAGAGTAGAGGCAGGCAGATCTCTGTGAGCCTGAGGCCAGTGAGTCTCTATCTTTGTCTCTCTCTGTTTCTGTCTCTCACACACAAACACACTCACAAAGTAAGGGTGTGTGGAGGATTTTTATGTTTTTACTCAGGATATATTTTATATTTACCATTTATTAGAGCAGTATAAATCTTCTAACATACTCAATTTGGCTGAACTATTTAGTATTAATTTTTAATAATATACTTTTTGACATTGTGACCTTTATATTCTGTCTTGCTATTTTTAATACTTTAAAGTTGATAAAACATTGGAGTTGAAAAAAGATTAAAACTCAAACTCACAGAGACTGAGACAGCTTGCACAAAGCCTGCATGGGTCTGCACCAAGTCCTATGCCTGTGTGTATATATTATGGCTTCCAGTTTAGTATTTTTACAGGACTCCTGAGTGTGTGCGTGAGTGC
Organism: Mus pahari; assembly: GCF_900095145.1. NCBI lineage: Eukaryota > Metazoa > Chordata > Mammalia > Rodentia > Muridae > Mus > Mus pahari. The sequence continues at coordinate 87,792,425 of NC_034597.1, forward strand.
ATCTCAGAGCCTAGATCTGTTCCTTGAGCCTTTTCTGAGCTCTTTTCCTACTAGTTATTTGTTTAATCCTGTTCCAGTGTGTTAAGTTTTGGTTTTATCTTATATTATATTTTATTATCCCTTAGGAATCTATTTTCTGATGACCTGGAAAGGGGATGGACCTGGATAGGAGAGGAGGTGGGAGGGGCAGGGAGGAACAGAGGGAGGGGAACTATCATCAGGATATATTAGGTGATAAAAAAAAAAAGATCTATTTTAAATAAATGAAGAAAAGAACATACTCCACTTGAGCTGAAATACGGAAGACATTAAAGAGACTGTATAATTTGTCCCAAGTTACGCAGTTACTAGAAGCAGAGCTAGGATTAAGAAAGACATCTGATATTTGTTTCTGCTGTTGTTTGGTTTTATTTGTTTGAATAGTGTTTCGTGTGACACAGGCTAGCCTCAAACTTGTTGTAGCCAGTGCTTGAGCTCCTGATCCCTCTGCCTTAACCTCCCAGGTTGTAGGGTTACAGTTTTATACCACTACCTCTAGGTTAAAGAAGCACTCTCTCTGTTTCTAGTTCAATTCTACTGCCTGCCGCAGGGGTACATTAAGCTTATGAAGCAGAATGTGAGGCATAAATAACTATGTGTGATGTCATACAATACCAGTAAATAAATTTATACTCTCAAATACACCAAGTACTCAAATACACTAAACACAGCAAAATTGGAAACCAAGCTTTGTGCCAGCTTGCTTCTTCCAAAAACTCTAGGGAAATCCTCTTCTTAGTTTTTCCCACATCTGGTACTCCAGATGTTCCTTGGATTCATTGGCTTGTGGCCATATCTTCACTCCAATCTCTGTTCTTGCCTTCCTGTGCTTCATATATGACCCATGTGATGCCATTTATTACCTACTCAGATAATGCAAGGCAGGCTCCTCATCTTCACCTACCTAATCATACTGAAAAAAAAAAATTGCTTTTCCTAATAAGAAGGTATCCCCTATTCTGGGAGCGGGGCCTGGGCAGGTCCTGTGAGAAACTTACACTCAGCTCATACATGGACCTTTTAATCCTCATGAAGTCTAGTTAGATGAGTCCATTAATTGAAATAACATTTTTTTTAATTTAACCAGAATTTTTATCAGCTAATTTTAGAAATTATTAAAATTCTATATTTGTATAAATTATCTTCTGAACTTAAATGCCATATAATTTAACAAATTATTTACTAACTCTTGAACAAAATGCAACCTCAGAGACTTGACTCCGGTTTGTGTGACTTATGACCTATATTTATTGGAAGTTAAAAGTCACCTTCCATCTGATTTTTTTATGTCATTTTTTTGAGGTGCATCCTAGAGTGACCCTGAAATTGCTGTAGAGCTGGGGGTGAACTTAGATTCCTAATCCTCTTGCCTCTGTCTCCACGTGCTGTGATGCCAGGCATGTACCATCTGCTAAGACAATTTTATGCAGTGCTTGAGATATAACAAGGCCTTTGTGCACGCTAGCTATTTATGCTAGCTACATTCCTAGCCCAACCTCCCATAACTTTTAATGCATTTGTTACAAACCTCATGAATGTTAACATCAAGAATTAATGAAAGAGTTGAACCTTTTTAACAGACATAATGCTAAAATCAATTTTGAGGCAAGCTATATTGACTTCATTGGTTTTACAGTGGTAAGGATAGAACCCAGGGCCTTGGGCATGCTGGGAAAATCTTCTATTGAGCATCATCCTAGCCTTTGATATTTTCACACAGAATAGTATTCCTCTGTCATGGTAAGGGTGAGAAGACACCATGACCAAGGCAACTCTTTCAAAGGAAAGCATAATAGGGGATGGCTCACAGTCTCACAGATTTAGTCCATTATGGTGGTGAGAAAGAAGCATGGCAGCCTACCAAAGACCTGCTGATGGAGGAACTGAGAGTTTTACGTCTTGACCCAAAGGCAGCCAAGAGAAGATTGTCTTCTGCAGTCAGCCAGGAGGGATCTGAAATTCTACACTGGGTGAAGCTTGAGCATGAAGATCCCACCCTACAGTGACACACTTCCTCCAATAAGACCACACCTCCTCCAACAAGACCACACCTCCTCCAACAAGACCACACCTCCTAATTGTGCCTGTGGGTCAAGCATTTAAACACATGAGTCTATGGGGGTCAAAACTACTCTATCTCATACCACATACTTTATCTCAGGCCAGGCTTGAACTCTATGTAGCTCAAGTTAATCTCAAAATGCTCCTACCTCCACTTCTAAGTACTGACATTGTACAAGTGTGTTTACTACCATACTTGGGTCATTAGCATCACTTAGACTATTTAATTGCTGTTTTCTATGAAACAGTTATGGGGTAAAATTTGCTCTATTAGCTGTTTTATTGGATGGCACTTTGAATAACTTGTACTTCAGCATACATATTGTTCTCCCTTGTTTTAATAAGTGTTTATGGGAAACGTACTTTTATGTTAAATGCCAATTATGTGATCATTCATTTTCCTTTTATAAAAATCATTACTGTCTTAGGGTTTTATTGCTCTGAGAAACACCATGATGGCCACAACTCTTATAAAGGAAAACATTTAACTAGGGCTGGCTTACACTTTTAGAGGCTTAGTCCATTTTTGACATGGTGGGAACCATGTCTGCAGCATACAGACAGACCTGGTGCTACAGATGGAGATGAGAGCTCTGCATCCAGATTTGCAAGAGCAGGAAGTGAACTAGCTTGAGCTTCTGAGCTGAAAGTCACCCCCTGGTAACACACTTCCTCCAGCAAAGCAACACCTACTCCCAAAAGGCCATACCTCCTAATAGTGCCACAGTTCCACATGTCTCTAATCCCCACATTCAGAGAGCTGAGAGACAGGACATTGAAATTAGGTCCATCTAATAGAGTACATAGTTCAGGCCAGCTTGAGCTACATAGCAAGACACCATCTCAAAAGTTAATTAGTATATTGCTGGAAATAAGGAAGAGAGTCAGTATATAATTTTGTGCTTCATACAATTACTAGAATTAAATGGAATTTATTATGCAATTTGAAGTTCTCAATGATTACTCTTTATCATTATCATCCAATTAATTGATTTTGAAGTAAGATATGTAAGTATTATTTTTACAACCATAAAAGTTGTGGTGGTTAGAATAAGAATGGTCCCCGTAAGCTCATATATTTGAAGGCTTGGTCATTAGGGAGTGATTCCACCTGTCAGGGATGGGGAGGTGTGGCCTTACCAAGGTTGGTATGGCCTCGTGGAGAGAGTGTGTCACAGAGAGAGTGGGCTTTGGTTTTCAAATGCTCAACCCAGGCCCAGTAGCTCCCTGTCTCTTCCTGCTGCCTGTGGATCTAGGTGTAGAGCTCTCAGCTCCTTTTCCAGCACCTCGTCTGCCTGCATGCTGCCATGCAGCCAGTAATGGACTGAGCCTTTAAGCTGTAAGCCAGCCCCAATGAAATGATTTCCTTTATACAAAGCCACCATGGTCATGGTGTGTCTTCACAGTAGTGGACCACAGGATAAGGCAGAAGTAAATGACCCTCTGCCTAGCTCTGGTCAAGACTGCTTCATGCAGCTGAATAGGTAACTCCCCATTCTAATGCTTTCTAAAGGAATCTCTTTCATAAAACTTACCATATACTCTAGCTGCTAGCAATTCAAGCTATTATAGGTTTCATGAATTTTCACACTTAAAAAATATATACCCGTGTCTTAGATTATCCGTTGCTATGAAGAGACAATATGACCACAACAGCTCTTTAAAAAGAAACCATGTAATTGGGCTGGCTTCCAGTTTCAGGGGTTTAGGCCAAATCATCATGGTCAAAAGCATGGCGTATGGAGGCAGAAATGGTGCTTAAAGAGCCCAGAGTTCTACAACTTGGTCTGCAGGCAGCAGAAGGGGACAGTGGGTCACACTGGGCAGAGCTTGAGCATAGGAGACCTTAAAGCCCGCCCCCACAGTGACACGCTAACCCCAAGACCACAGCTCCTAAGAGTGCCACTCTCTATTGGCCAAGCATTCAAACACATGAGTTTAGGGGATCCATACCTATTGAAACCACCACAATCCATGTGTTTTTAAATTGATGTTTATTAAAATTTTCATGAAAATTGCACTTCATTTTACAAACAGAAACCTTACCTTATTTGCAAATAATTCATATACATATAAAGCACAATGAAATGTGAGCCTTGAGATAGCTTACAGAAGTAGCTTACAGGAAAATTAAACTATAGTAAGTAGTCTCGCACTTGCAAGAATGGATTGTTCTGTGCAATAGTGCCACTAAACATGTTCTTTCTTACTTGCCTTCTACCATTGGTTTAATCATATACTTGATCTGCAAGTGAAGAGATGTTAAATGAGAAATACATGTAGTAAAACTCACTGATTTCTAGATTGAACCTAAAGAAATGACACTTATAAAACTATAAATTAGATTTTTCAGCAAAAAACACCAAATCTTTAATTTCTGAAAAACTGAAACAAATGAAACAGGTGCTCTGAAAGCTATGAAACAAATGCTCTTAAAAGAAATCAGTGTGTCAGCCAGCTTTCCATTTTGTTAGTTCCTGTGTTCTTTAGAGTCCAATTAACTGAGGCAGGCGGATTTCTGAGTTCGAGGCCAGCCTGGTCTACAAAGTGAGTTCCAGGACAGCCAGGACTATACAGAGAAACCCTGTCTCGAAAAACCAAATAAATAAATAAATAAATATAAAAAAATAGAGTCCAATTAACCAGTAGTGCCTCTCTCATCCGTAGCAAGTATTCCCCATCTATAGGCCTCTCAAATATTAAGTGTCTTAGTGTTTTATTGCAGTGAATAGGTGCTGGAGAAGTAGCTGAGAATTCTCTAAGAAAGAAGCCTGAGCCAACCATGGGGAGCAAGCAGCACTCTTTCCTGTCCTCTGCAGCAGCTCCTGCCTTGTGGCTCCTGCAGTGATGTGAAAGGGTAATCCAGATGAACCTTTCCCTCCCCAAGTTGCTCTAAGTCATGGTGTTCCACCACCACCATAGGAACCCTAAGACAGCCCTTCTTGCCCTTCTGCGTTGGTGTGCCAGTCTTTAATTACCAGTTTCAGATGGTACAATACTTGCAGCTTATGTATTATGCCATGGTAAAGCTACAGGTTATGACTTCTTAACCATATATTTTTAATGATGGAAAACATTAGAGTAGTATTGAATTGAATGGCTCAAATGTTTTATAAACTTTCAATGGAATGATAGCTATAGTAATTCTTGGAATTTATATGTGTATAATTATGAAAACGTCATGAATTGTGGAAAAGTTATTTTGACTTACTTCCTTTTTATGAATTTTATTTGTAAAAATTTAATTTGTATTTAAAACATTTTGATAATATTTACGAATATATCTGCAAAAACCCAGACATGATGGTGCATGTTTGTAAGCACAGGGCTTGCAGGGCAGAGGCAGACGTGTCCCCAGTATCCACCTGTGTTGTCTGATGGTGAGCTCTGGGTTAAGTGAGAGACCCTGTGTCAAGAAACCAGGCCGACTGACAGCCACAAAGGAAGCTAGCCTAACTCAGCCTGTCGTCCATATGCACGTGGACAGGCAAAGCAGCTGCACCTAGGTAGACAGGGACATACAACACACGCACGCGTTCTCTTTCACTATTTTAGGAGCACTTTTTATTTTTGTTTGGTTTTGGTGGGGATGGAGCTTACAGTTTTCTCTATGCTAGACAATCGAACTGAGCTACATTGCCAGTGTTCTTTAACTGTGCATATACCACAACAGGATGCAAATTAATCTCTGTGACTGCCTCTTCCCTGTTAGAAATAAGTCTGTGTAGCTTAACTCTGTCTCTGCTTCCTTTATTCATTAATGTGTGATGAACCCAAAGTTCCTTTCCTGTTAACTCCAGATATTTGCATTGCTTGTTGTCTCTACATTAAATGAAAGTCATCATTATGAAGTCTGCACCTTACTGAGCACATCAAACGTAAAAAGCAGCATAACTCTCCCATGATGCCAGAGGAGAAGGTAGAGACAACTGTGTTACACTCAGATTCTCTTTGTTGGTGTCATAGAGTTTGTTATGTTCTTGTGAGTAGGCCAGTGACTCAATTAGGCTATTAAAATCGTCTAGATTTTGTACTGATTTTTAACTCAACAGAACTTAGATCCTATCATATTGCATTGTTTGTTCTGTTTTTCATTTGTTTTTTTTTTTGTTTCTAGAATGTTGTCATGTCTCTTTGTACCACCATTATCATTATCGAAACTGTACATTTTTAGAAACATTAATCTTTTTTATAGCTCAGTCATACCTAACCTGTAATCATTTTTGGTTTCTCTTTTCTTCTCTCCCTATAATTTGTTTTTATCTTATACTGACACCTAACCCTGGAAATGATCATCTTAACTAACTAGCTTTAAAGATTGCCCTTTATCAGATCCGCTTTTGTGTTGTAACCTGCTATTTACCTAGTTAGCAATTTAATTTTACAACACCTGAAATTGTTAGGTAATATGACTGCTTTTTTTTTCCTCAGTAAAAATTCATTATGAATTTCTAATATGCCCACTAATACACTGGATGCTAGGAGTCCAAATATAAACTAGACAAGCTCTCTATACTCCAGAATCGAGCATTTTAATTGTACTGGACAGCATTGCCACCATTTTGCTTGTCCTAGCTCACTTAATTGCCCCTAACTTGCGCTTGAGTAGTTTTGTTGTTGTTGTTATTTTTGTTGTTGTTGTTGTTCTTGTTTTTATTTTGTCACTTGAGATTTTATTTGGTCTAAGGCAGAGCCATTAAGGTCGATTCTTAGAAATTCTGCAGATAGTTGAGGTGGTCATCCCAGGCTAGGCTAGATGAGACAAGCTCAGTGGTCATTCTTTCTATTTGGAAAGAAATCTTGTGAATGATCCAGGTTACCAAACCCAAGAGGTTTAAAACCCTAGGACTCTCATTTCTAAATCCCCAGTGAGGAGTTAACCAGTTCTCCTGCACTTCTGGGCCATTTCTTGCCAAATTAAGATTTATAGGGCATGTCTTTTCTTCAGAAATCAATCATGACTCCTTTTGTCCCTCTCAAGTTTTTCCACACCTTGAACTCGGATTTCCCTCCACCCTGCCATTGATAATGCTTCATACTATTCCTCATAAAAGCAGCCTTTAGCATGCTTCTGTTTTCTTTTTCTTTTGATGGGTGAGTACTAAGGACTGAACCTAAGACACAGTGTTTATTTGGTTAGCAAGAAAGCACCAAGCTATACCCCAACCGTTTGTGTTTTGTTTCCCTTTGCTAAGTCTCACTCACTAAGTCACCATGCTGACTTCAGACCTGTGGTCTTCCTGCCTCCTGAGTAGCTGGGGTGGGGTGGCTGGGATATCAACAAGCACTTCTCCTAGTGGTGGTTTTAGGTCAGCCCATGTATCTCAGTCCCTCTGTTGGTGTGGCCCGGTCCACACACACAGTGAAAGGCCTGTGGGATGGGGCTGAGTGTGACACACAGGTACAATAAATGCTCTTGGCTCAAAGGAGAGTTCAGGCTGAAATGGTAAGTGTTGTCATGTTTCCCAAAAAGACAGACTAGAAAGCAACACACCATTCAAATGCTGTTATAAAATGTTTTACCTTAAATGTTTATGTCCTTCATGCTCTGGTTTATTTTACAACAGCATTCCTTTCTTGTATTTCTTTCAGTTAAGTACTTTTATCTGTACATACCCGGAAAACCTCTTTTTTTGCCTCAACTTTACTAAGTTATTGCCAAATATTACTACATAGTGCTTATTTTATCAATGACCTTACAATTTTATTTGATCATGATGTGATAGATGCATCAAATTACTCTAAATGCATGCTTGAAATTCTCATAAGTCCATGGTACAGTTGTTAGACATACTCAGCGTTTTTTAACTCAGCAAAAACCATCTCTCACATTCATTTAAGAATTAGTTTGTAAGCCAAAAATGACAGATGTAGTATTACAGCTGGGAAGCTAACTGGTTGAAGAAATGTAAATGACAGAAACGTTTGCACAAATATGCAACCGCCTTTCGAATGCTTTTCTCGTACCCTATAACAGTCGTTGTTGCCACGTTGACCAGAGGTTTTCTTACCTGATTGCTTTTCAGTTTGGAAAATTCCATAGTGCAGCAGGGAAGACCTATGTCACCAGAGCATTGTGTATGTACTTAAGCTCTTATAATCGCTCCCCTAATTTTCAATAAAATGTTTGACATGCTTTCTAGGTATGTTTAGAGGAAAGCACACTCTCATATAGCCTTTTCTATTTTAACATCAGCGTGAAGTGAATCCCTAGTAAACAGGAATTATTTTTTAGTCTTAGTTTGGGAGTTTTTTGAGACAGTATTTCAAATAACTCAGGCTAACCTTGAACTATGTAACGACCCCCCTGCCTCTACCTGCCAAATGCTGTGATTATAGGTATATACCACCAGGGCTGGCTATATATAAAGTCAAAACAGATTATTTAAATAAAAATACTTAATATCTATTTTTTAAATTTGCCTTATCAAAAATTGAGCTGCTTTTTATAAAATTACCTCCAAATCAAACCATCAAAGTTTTCCCTCTGCCCTCCTTTACCAAGCTGTCCTTTTACAATCACTATTATATTTTAGGATGTGTCCCTCTTTCTCATAAGTTCTTGTGAGTATAGAGACCTTCACACTATGTGTGAAGATGATGAATCAGTCGTCTCCTTTGAAAAGAAGTATATCAGAGCATGAGGAAACAAATGAGAAGATTCTCTACTAAATATATTCTCTACATTAGTGGCTCGTAAGCTTTAAACTGTGCCAGCATTGCTCGGTGGGGTCCGTGGAGTAGCCTGGTTT
>NC_034597.1:87801378-87810252 GCF_900095145.1 Mus pahari
AAGACAGGGTTTCTCTGTATAGCCCTGGCTGTCCTGGAACTCACTTTGTAGACCAGGCTGTCCTCAAATGCAGAAATCCCCCTGCCTCTGCCTCCCGAGTGCTGGGATTAAAGGCATGCGCCACCACACTCAGCAGCCTGGTTTCTTAAGATATGTATTTTGGTTTGGGAAATGTAGACATTATTCAGAAGGAAGCTCATAATTTTAGGCAAGTAGACCAGGACTGTTTGGTGAGAGGGAACAGGCAAGAAATGGGTGGGGGACTAAAGGTCTGATCTGATGTAGAGGGTCTTCTACTACAGGCGAAAATCATGACACAGATGAAAATAACATTGGGAAAAGGACTCACTGTGGAAGGTTTTATTTTGCTGTGTGGGGTGTGCATGCATGCATAGATGTGTGTCTGCATGTGTTTTCCTGAGGACTGAATGAACACTAGGCAAGTCCTCCACTACTAAGTGAATGTCTTCAACAAAATAAAATATTTTTGTAATTTACATCAAAGGGAAAGCTGGCAGGCACTATTTAAAGGTTTAATTCATAAAATATACATAGCAACTAGTTTATAGGTAATGAAAATAGTTGTGACGATAGGGGGAAGCTATAATTTATATGCTTCTAGTAGCATTTTAAGTTGATATAGCTATTTAAGTTAAGTTGTACAGTATACCATAGGGTTTTGTTTGTTTGGGGGGGCATTGTTTGTTTCTTTTTGAGACAGGGTTTCTCCATGTAGCCCTGAATGTCCTGGAACTTTGTAGACAAGGCTGGCCTTGACTCAGAGATATGCCTATTCTGCCTTCTAAATGCTAGGATTAAAGGTGTGTGCCACCACACCCAGCTAGTATACCAATGTCTGTGACCCAGCAGTACTACTTCAGGATTGGAGCGTTCACTTGTGCTTAGCAGGCAGTTACTACAGTGTTCTCTGGAGCAGTGTAAACATCAACAGCATATCTGTCAACAGCACTCTGTAAATGTTTCTCAGCTTAGAATTAGTAAATGAGATGAAATGAATCATGACTGTATTCACATCGTAAACTAATGTAAAAGGAATGAGTTTCAGATACAAGTAGTCCAAGTCACATAAAGGGGAAAGGGGGTTGTAGGTGAAGAAGAGTAATGTGGTATGATGTCATCTGTTTAACAAAGGCGACTGGAGTCCATACTATATGTGACACATGCATGTTTGGAGAGGAGGGGGTGGTTAGAAAGTTACAAAGAAAGCTGGTTGATGGTTTCTACAAGGAGAAATGAATTTGAAAGTAGTGATAAAGATGTCTGTAATGTTTTATCCTAAGAATTGACTTAGTTACTTACAGAGTTCAGGAGAAATTTGGGAAATTGTGTGTGCTGTGAAGAAGGCCAATAATGGAAATAGAAGCAGCAGTCATCCTATGAGCGAGAGCTAACTCTCATTGTATTAGACAGGTTAGCATCTGCCCTCATCAGCCCGTTTCCTACAGTAAATCCACTGAAAGCTGAAGACCCAAGGACACTGGTATGTTGAAGCACAGCCTTCAAGAATAAAATGGTTTTCAGAAGGCTTTGACCCCAGTTGCTTGTAGCATTAGAATTAAAATCCCTACAGTCAGGATTTCCCAGTCCTTGCCAAGACTGTGAGGCACAGGATTCTTTCTGCTGGCCCATCCCTGAAGCCCTGGAAGCAGGTGGCCACCCTCTGCCCTGAGAATGCCTGCCCTGAGCTGCCGCCTGCTTAGCTTTGCCAGCCTGCCTGGGCTCTGGAGCTCTCTCTAACCCTTTCTTTATACTCAGTTGTCCTGCTGTGTACAGACAAATGCTCTGTCTCTGCTCTCACTGTCGCATGGCCTGCTTCCAAACAAGACCAGCTGGGAAAGCTCCTACTGTGTGGTCATTTCCTGCTTCTGGTGATTGCATGACCATTACCACTGAATAACATACATTTTGGGTGCTTTGCTGTATACTGTTTACAAAATTAGATTAGGTTATTGTGCTTCAAATCCATGTCCAGTTTTAATGTAGTGTAAGCCATGAATATTTTGTAGACAACGTTTAAAAACCAGTTATTTCTGTTATTTGTCATTTGTTTGAAAAACTGAGATTAAATTAAAGATTCATAGTAGGGAGAATGAGATTCATTAGCAGGGTCCTCAGGTCTGTACTCACTTGCCAGTACGGAAGGGAAGGTTGGGGAGGTAGACGACATGCTTCCTGGTACAGCGGCCCTGTGTAGTCTCAGCTCGAGGGAGACAGGAGAGGAGGACCCTGTTTTCCTACACAGTGAGTTCCAGGGCCAGCCGAACCTGGGAAAGCTCCTCTCTCAGAGAGCTGGAGGGGTGAAAGGCAAAGCAAAACAGGGAAGGGAAAGTAAATATTCCTAAGAATTATGACCTTATTGCAAGAGGTTCTTTTTTTCCCTTTTCTTAATTTGTGCTGGGTATGCCTGTATGCACACTTGTAGGCAGGCAAAGGAGGTTAAGGGACAAAGTCAAGAGTTGTTCTTCTGGTGCCATCTATGGGGTTTGTTCTGTTCTGTTGACACACGGTTTTTTATCTAGCGTGCTAGGTTGCCTGACCAGGAAGCCTCAAGACCTGCCTCTGTTGGCCTCTCCAGCATAGGCCACCCGCCCTGCTCTGTTCCATGGGTTCTAGGGATGGGACGTGGGTCCTCATGCTTTGCAGGGCAAGCTCTACTGACTGGGCTCTTCCCATAGCCCCAACTTAAGAGATTTCCTGACGTTTAACTTCCTGGTAACTTCCTGCATAACACTGTATTTTCACTTCTTTTTCCCTTTGTTCTTCTAGCTCTTAAATTTCTGTTAAACAGTCTTTCTTGGACTTTTTGTTATTGTTTTAAAGTAGTGTGTAATATATAGATGGCTCTTATGGAAACGAAAGAGCTGATTATAAATCTGTCATAACGACAAGTGCAGCCAGATGCCAGGCCCAGACAGCTGTGAGGACAGGTAGGTAGGTATTCTTATTCCACTGCACAGTAGACTTGACCTCTTCGGGTTGCCTTGCTCAAGTAGAACACCAAACACAAAGGTGTTGATATTCGGACAGTACCGGCTTGGTTCAAGTAAGTGTACAAATTAAGAGGACGAGATGAGAGGTGTGAGTCAACAGAGAAGAATGCAGCAGGTTGCATGAGCAGAACAAGTTAGTGGGAGTTCCCTGAAACTGCAGGCTGAGCTCTGGCCTCATGCGCTCCTCAGGTAGACCGGCTTGTGTAGCTGCTATGCTGATGCAGCGCTTCCCAGGTCCATTTAGCAAATTAAAGTCATCAAGACTATTTTAAAGACATAATGACTGAAGGCAAATTCTTTCCCTAGTTAAACACCATGAAAATAAATTGATGCTGAGAATTATCATTTGGTTTTTGAGAAGCTCCGTTACTAAAGTAGAATCAGATTTTTTGGAGACTTTTATCATTTTTGTTGAATAGTTGTTTAACCTTTGTTAAGTTACCTATGTTCTAATGTTCCAATGGAGTCTACTGCTTTGGGTTTTACTATAGGAAGAAAACATGCTTGCTGAAATGAGCGTTCAGGTACTGGTAGCAGTGCATAAGCGAATTGCCTGTTTGAAGCTGCCATTGGTATCAAAACCACCCAGTGTACTCAACCCCGGAAAGGCACATTTTTCAGCTTAACCTTCTAAAACAAATTACCCTAAAGGCCAATATCTCATAGTCTCAATGACTTCTCCATATCTCCTTTAATTGTATAGTTTATATATGCCCTGAAGCTAGCATATGGAGACAGTATGGACATTGTGTGCTTGCTGTGGGGGTTGGCTGGTATAGGGTGGGTTGTTGAGACAGTCTCCTGTAACTTAGACTGGCCTTGACCTTGCTATGGGGGCTGGGGTGGCCTTCCATTCCCTCTCCTCATGCTCCTACCTCCCCAGTAGGGCATTACAGGTGTGGGACATCATGCATACAATTTCTTATGTTTTATGGATTTAAATCTGCAATACAATTTAACTTAAGGAGTAAAGAGGTATTTACTCCTTATTCAGTATTTCAAATTCAGGTATTTCAGTAAAATACTGAATTAATAAAATTTTGAGCATGATATATGTGTGTCACCCATTAGAATGGTAGTAATAAATGAGACACTGATAAGTGTTCTAGGAAATGCGGTGAGACTGTCATGCTCCTCGCAGCTGCTGGGATAGAAAGTGGTACAACTCGATTGCAAAACAATTTAGCAACTCCTCAGATAGTTAAGAGGGTTTCATTTTTTTATTAGATATTTTATTTACATTTCAAATATCATCCCCTTTCCTAGTTTCCCCTCTGAAAATCCCCTATCCCCTCCCCACTCCCATTCCTGGTCCTGGCATTCCCCTACACTGGGGCATTGAGCTTTCACAGGACCAAGGGCCTCTCCTCCCATTGATGACCGACTAGGCCGTCCTCTGCTACAAATATAGCTAGAGCCACAAGTTTCACCATGTGTTTTCTTTAATTGGTGGTATAGTTCCAAGGAGCTCTGAGGGTACTGGTTAGTTCATATTGACGTTCCTTCTATGGGGCTTCAGTCCCCTTCAGCTCAATACGGTTTCATTTTAACTACAAGAAATTGAAAGCATGTTTATAAAAATTTTCATACAAATGTTTATACCCAAGAGCAGAAACAGCTCAAGTGTTCAGCTGTTAAATGGACGTCAAATGTGAAATATCCATAAAGTGGCATGTTACTCAGCCGTGAGTATATGGATTCATTTAGCTGAGACAGTCACAGAAGGCAAATCCATTATAGCAAGCATTTTACCTGGTGAACTGTCCCTCCAACCTCTAAAACAGTATTTTTAATAAAATCATAAGAACATTTTAAATATATTATGTTAGGACTTTACAAAACAGCATAAAAGCTGACTTTTTCTTAATACCTTACTGTTGCAGGATAAATATGTACTGCCTAGAACTTTCTCTAGCATATACGCAACATGCTATTACCAAAGATAAGTGTGCCAGAAGTGAAGTGGGCTTTAGCATGTACATTAAGGCCTGTGTTCTTAGATTACACACAAACTCAGAGAGAGACCTGGTTGGTCTCTTTTCTGTGTGTCCAGTTTAACCTGGAGAGTGTCCTTACCACTCACACCGCTTGGATTTTCACGTTTGCTCCCCTGTCTTCCCCTGAAATTATCAATTCCTTAAGAAACAAAAACAACCACTGGTCTAGTGTATTCTCATTATCTCTTACAGTTATAGCTCAATATTTGAATAAATGAATTTTAATAATGTACATAACATAGTGCTAGATTCATGGTATCTGTGAAAAAATGCAGAATGTCTGCTTCTCTTTCTCTTAGGACACAATCAATACAGAATGTTTTCACACTTAGACTCTGTGGTGATTTGAATGTTAATTATAAACATTTTTATTATAGTGATACTTATGAAATGAAGAGAATATTCCTATCTGGGATATACCATTTGATGATTGGTACATCATTTTCTTGTAATATCCAAATTATATTTTAGTATGTGTTTCCATACTATGCATAACTAAATTATAAAAGCCTATCTGAATAACTGTAAATTATTAATCATGCAACCCTAATATGATGGGGTGGAAAGTGGAGCTGAGGTTGTGCTTCCATCAACCCTGACATCTACGTGGGAGGTCTCACCACTCTGCTTCTTTCAGGTACAGAGAACTCCAGCTCAGTACGGAAAGCAAGGTGTCGGAGTTTCTCCATCAGAGCAAGTTGAAGTCCTTTGAAAGTGAGCGTGTTCAACTCCTGCAAGAGGAAACTGCAAGAAATCTCACACAGTGCCAGTTGGAGTGTGAAAAATATCAGAAGAAATTGGAGGTACTTTTATGTAACTTTCCCTGGACATAAGCGTAGAGTATAAACTTTCTAAGGATGATAGTTATATAGACCTCGTTTCTACTAGAGGACCATACCTTGTCCTCACAAGAAAATAAGGAAATAAAGCTAGGTACAGTGGATGGAATCCCAGCATTCTGAAGACTGAGACAGGAGGATCACATGTTTGAGGCTCATGTAGCCAGCCAGAATTAAGTAATAAGTCCCTATTTTAAAAAGAAAGAAGTGAAAGAAAAGGTATATGAATAGCAGCAATATGTGCATCAAAAATGACTAAAATTGTATTTAAAAATTAGAAAAGATTTCATTCATACTAACAAAAAGCATATAATTACTGGGAATACTTATGTGAGAAACTGAAATTGGCATGAAGAAAACTGTAGAACTATAATGATGAATATAAAAAACTCCATCTTTCTGGAATGGAATAGTTGGTATTTTATATTTTCCAGTTTTCACCAAGAAGACTGTTTCTAATGTTTTACCACTTAAAATGTCACAGTTGCTTGCTTTTGCACCTGTGAGTGTGCATGCTGGTGCTCATGGCAGAGGGCATTTGGAAGTTAGAGGACAACTTACAACTTACAGTAGTCACATCTTTCCTTCCACAGTTTGGAACTGGGGAAGCAGAGCTGTCTCATTGGCCCAATTTTCACCATATATTTTTTACCCACAAAGTAGTTCTGTAGTACAAGTGGAAGAATATTTAGGTAAAATTCAATATTTTTACATCTGAAGAAATGAGAGGAAATATTTATTACATTTTAGAATAGATGGTATTTTGTTGTTAGCTTAACTTAAGCACTTCATGTTTTTAGCTTTCCTCACTACATATGAACATTCTTAGTTATAAAAACATATAATTATAGGTGAATACAAAAATGGAAGATAATGAAACTGAAAATTAGTCAATTAAAAGCCTTTCCTGGGGCTGAAGAGATGGCTCTTCCAGAGGACCCAGGTTCTATTCCCGGCACCCACAAGGTGGCTCACAGCCATTTATAACTCTAGTTCCAGGTCCTCTGAAAGAGCAGCCAGTGAGTGTGCTTAACCACAGAGCCATTGTTTCTCCAGCCCCTGTTAAGATGTATTTTAAATATGTAAAATCCTTCGTTCTCAGATGCTCACTGAAGTGTTATTTATAATAGTGAAAAACATATTACTATAATCACATTAAAATCCTTTGTGTGTGATAGGATCAATTGATATTTTTAGAGTATAAATTTATGAAATATACTTTGCTCATAGTAGATGAATGGATAGAGCCTCTCATACAAAACTCTATTCATTGACTCTTTTTAAAATGTTATTATTCGGTTGTTGGCATAGTTCACTGGCAAAGCTATTACCTAGCATTCATAACACCAATCCCCAACACCATAAAGCAAATATGTTAATTTTGTAACTTAATATGATTGTGTGTGTGAATGGTGTGTGTGTGTATGTGTGGACATTTTGCCAGTGCACATTTGTAAAGGTGAAAGGACAACCTTGAAGAGTTGATTCTTTCCCATCTTTACATGGGTTATAGGAAATTACCTCAGGTCTCCAGATTTAATACAGCAAGAGCCTTTAGATACCACACTGTCTCAAGCCCCATGTTAGCTTTTTTAAAAACAAAGGTAGTATATGGATTCAGGCGGTTGTACATGTAATAATAAAGAATGTATGCCTCTTTTTAATTTCTTTTTAAAGGATTTTTTTTTAAGAAACCTTTTCTTTGAACATAGTGAAGCATGTGTCCTGTTATATGTTGGAGTGACTTTTGGGCATATGCCCAGGAGTGGTATAGCTGGATCTTCAGGTAGAACTATTTCCAATTTTCTGAAGAGCCACCAGACTGGTTTCCAGCTTGCAATCCCACCAGCAATGGAGGAGTGTTCTTCTTTCTCCACATCCTTGCCAACATCTGTTGTCTCCTAAGTTTTGATCTTTCATTCTGACTGGTGTAAGGCAGAATCTCAGGGTGGTATTGATTTGCATTTCCTTGATGACTAAGGATTTTGAACATTTCTTTAGGTGCTTCTCAGCCATTCAAGATTCCTCAGTTGAGAATTCTCTGTTTAACTATGTACAACATTTTTTTAACTTGGTTATTTTGGTTTTTGGAGGTTAGCTTCTTGAGTTCTTAATAAATTTTGGATATTAGCCTTCTATCAGATGTGGGGTTGATGAAGATTTTTTTCCCAATTTGTTGGTTGCCAATTTCTCCCATTGACTGTGTCTTTTGCCTTACAGAAGCTTTTCAGTTCATGGGGCCCCATTTATTAAATCTTGATCTTAGAGCCTGAGCCATTAGAACTCTGTTTAGGAAATTTCCCCAAGTGCCAATGAGTTCGAGGCTCTTTCCCACTTTCTCTTCGATTCAGTGTATGTTGAGTCCTTGATCCACTTGGACTTGAGCCTTATGCAAGGTGATTAAAATATAGATCTAATTTTCTTTTTCTACATGCAGACCAACAAGTTAGACCAGCAAAATTTATTGAAAATGCTTTCTTTCTTCCATTGTATGTTTTTGGCTACTGTATCAAAGATCACGTGTCTTTAAGTGTGTGGTTTTATTTCTGGGTCTTCAGTTCCAGTCCGTTGATCAACGTGTCTGTCTCTGTACCAATACCATGTGGTCTCTGTAGTACAGCTTGAGGTCAGGGCTGGTGATTCCCCCAGAAGTTCTTTTATTGTTGAGAATTGTTTTGGCTATCTTGGGTTTTTTGTTTTTCCATGTGAAATTGAGATTTACTTTTCCAGTCTGTGAAGAATTGTGTTGGAAACTCAATGGGGATTGCGTTGAATCTGTTGATTGCTTTTGGTAGGACGGCCATTTTTATTATGTTAATCTTACCCAATCCATGAACATGGGAGATCCTTCCATCTTTTTTTTTTTTTTGTACTTAGTGCTCTTTTTTTATTATTATTATTGTTATTATTTTCTTTATTTATATTACAAATGCTATCCCGAAAGTGCTAACCCTGGAAAACCTGGAGGAAGTGGAGAAATTCCTAGACAGATACCAGGTACCAAAGTTAAATCAGGATCAGATTAAT
>NC_034597.1:87811124-87813830 GCF_900095145.1 Mus pahari
GACCAGGCTGGCCTCGAACTCAGAAATCCGCCTGCCTCTGCCTCCCGAGTGCTGGGATTAAAGGCCTGCGCCACCAGGCCCGGCTACCTTGGCTTCTTCTTTTCCAATTTGTATCCCCTTGATCTCCTTTTGTTTTCTTATTGCTCTAGCTAGAACTTCGAATACTGTATTGAATAGATAATGGAGTGGACAGCCTTGTCTTGACCCCAACTTTAGTGGGATTGCTTCAGGTATCTCTCCATTTAGTTTGATATTGGCTGATGGTTTGCTGTATATTGCTTTTATTATGTTTAGGTAAGGACCTTGAATTCATGATATCTCTAATACTTTTAACATGAAGGGGTAATATACTTTGTCAAAGGCTTTTTCAGCATCTAATGAGATGATCATGTGGTTTTTGTCTTTGAGTTTGTTTATGTAGTGGATTACATTAATGGAGGTTTATATATTGAACCATCCCTGCATCCCTGGGAGGAAATCTACTTGATTGTTTATGATGAATGATGGTTTTGATGTGTTTTTGAATTCAGTTTGTGAGCATTTTTTGATTATTTTTTGATATTCATAAGTGAGATTGGTCTGAAGTTCTCTTTTTTTGTTGGTCTGTGTGATTTAGGTATCAGAGTAACTGTGGCTTTCATAGAATAAATTAGGTAGTGTTCCCTCTGTTTCTATTGTATGGAATAGTTTGAGGAGTTTTGATATTAGCTCTTCTTTGAAGGTCTGGTAGAATTCTGCACTAAAACTATCTGATCCTGAGAGGTTTTAATGACTTCTATTTTCTTAGCAGATTTGTGACTGTTTACCTGATCTTTTTTTTTTTTTTTTAAGATTTATTCATTTTATGTATATGAGTACACTGTAGCTGTACAGATGGTTGTGAGCCATCATGTGGTTGTTGGGAATTAAACTCAGGACCTCTGCTCACTCTGGCCCCGCTGGCTCCAGCCCAAAGTTTATTTATTATTGTATGTAAGTACACTGTAGCTGTCTTCAGAAACACTAGAAGAGGGCATTAGATCTCATTATGAATGGTTGTGAGCCACCATGTGGTTGCTGGGAATTGAACTCAGGACCTTTGGAAGAGCAATCAATGCTCTTAACCACTGAGCCATCTCTCTGGCCCAGTTTTGTTGATTCTTTGTATCATCCTCTATGTTTCTGATTGGTTGATTTCCATCCCTGAGTTTGATTATTTCCTGCAGTCTACTCCTACTGGGTGCATTTGCTTCTTTCTGTTCTAGGGTTTTTAGGTGTGCTGTTAAGTTGCTAGTGTAGGATCTTTCCAGTTTCTTTCTGAGGGCACTTAGTGCTGTGAGTTTCCCTTTTTTTGCATAGGCGTTTTTGCTACTGCTGCCTGTTAGGAAACCAAGCATGCTAAAAGCATGAACAAGGCAGGTTGAGCAGCACTGATGGAGCACTGCAGAGCTCCCTCCACTATCTTTGTACAGTTCTGTGCTGACTGCCTAGTTCCTGATCCCGGGTAAGTCTCTCACTGCCCATCTGAACTCTTAACAAGCGAAGGTTAACCTTAACCCCAACCTTCATTTTATTCGGCATATGTAATTACTGACAAAGCATTGCATAAGTTCAGTTAATGCAACTTAGACGGAAGTATGCATTCTCTCCTCTGTTGTCCTCTCGGCTGAGCTATGTCTTAGCATTTCTGTGGCTGAAAGAGAAGAGACATGAAATGAGATCTCTGCACCACCGTGTGCCTTTAGCTGTGGACCTGAGGAAATCTGAATCCTTTCAACTTTTGTCATTCTCTTCTTCCACTGCTAGGTTTTAACTAAAGAATTTTATAGTCTCCAAACTTCTTCTGAAAAACGCATTACCGAACTCGAGGCACAGAACTCAGAGCATCAGGCAAGGTTAGACATTTACGAGAAGTTGGAGAAGGAGCTTGACGAGATAATAATGCAAACAGCAGAAAGTAAGTCTGTGTGCCCGCCCCCACCCACCCCACGTGACTTATATACCCAGGGATAGTCCTTTTTTTCTTTGGCTACAAAGGAAAGGTGGAATCATTTCTAAAAATATCTTGGTATATAGTTATTAAAAATATAAGTGATTTAAAGAATATTCTGTTTTTAATATTACTTGATGTAAATTTTCAGTAGCTAGACTCAAAAAACAGATATAGTATTAAACATTTCCTTTTGTCAGGAACTAATACAAAGTCTTAGCAAAATTTTTTGCCTCAGGACTAGCCTTGTAGTTCACCAGTGGAGTGCTCACCTACTCTGTGCAAGCTCTGGATTCAGGCCCTCACACAGCAGTGAAAACCAAAGCAGAAACACCAAAAGCCGATAGTGAGTGTGGTAACACCTCCTATAGCCCTACCCTCAGGGGAAGGGGGCAGGAAGATCTCCAGGTCTGAGCCAGCCTTGGCTCTGGGTGTGTGCTTCTGGGATCTCAGGACTCAGGAAGTGGAGGCTAAAGAATCAGCAGCTCAGGGTCATCCTCCACATCCTGAAGTTCAAGGGAGGCCAAGGCCGTGTGAGAACTTGTCGCACAGACAAAACAAAAATCACCTTTATCAAACTGACTCTATAATTTTGTCATTTTATAATAGACAGTCCATATTGAAAATCTTTGAAAGCCAGGCATGGTGGCACACGCCTTTAATCCCAGCACTCAGGAGGCAGAGGCAGGTGGATTTCTGAGTTCGAGGCCAGCCTGGTCTACAAAGTGAGTTCCAGA
>NC_034597.1:87814475-87831010 GCF_900095145.1 Mus pahari
AGCCACCATGTGGTTGCTGGGATTTGAACTCCGGACCTTTGGAAGAGCAGTCGGGTGCTCTTACCCACTGAGCCATCTCACCAGCCCAGTCTTGGAATTCTTAATTCATTATTGTATCTTTTATGTTGACTTCTGCTATGCTTTTTAAGGAAAAGAGTTATTTCACATCATACCTTTTACTACTCTTCAGTTGAAAATGAAGATGAGGCTGAAAGAATTCTGTATTCCTATGGCTATGGTGCTAATGTTCCCACAACAGCTAAAAGACGACTAAAGCAAAGGTAAGATCGATATGGATTTATCTTATCTACTCAAGCTAAGTGTAATTATATAGTACATTCTGATAATGTGCTGAGTTGAATGGTAAAGTTACTTGTTCTTAATATTCATAAATATTAAAGTGCTCACAAAGTAGGACATGGTAATAACCGTGAAGTTCATCTATATTTAAGTGAATTTAATGGTTAGTAGATGTGTACATTAGAATTTTCATGGTATTAGATGCAATAACTTTTAAAGCCATTTTATTTTCACATTAATTTCAGATAAGTACAAATGCTTTGTAGCAATAATTTTCAGGCTAGAACTAATTGAACTGCCTTCAATTTCTATATCCCTTGTTTATTATTTATGTGCCTATATTTCTTGATATGTATCTTAACATATATTATTGTATATAATACATACTTAGAAATATGGAGACAGCATATACATTGCAGTTAAAACTGTCCAGAAGTGTTGGTTCCTTGTCTTATTGCTGTGACCAAACACTTAAGAAAGAGTGCCGTGAGGAAGGAAGGAGTGTTTGGCTCACACTTTGGGGACAGTTCCTCAAGGGGTCATAGCAGCAGGAGCATGAGGTAGCTGCTCATATAGATGGGCAGGAAGGAAGCAGAGTGGGATGAATGGTGCCACCCACATTTAGGGTGCGTTACCCACCTCGGTTCGTCTAATCTGGGGATTCTCCTACAGACTTGCTAAGCCTTGTCTCCCAGGTGTTTCAAGATCCTCTGAAATTACTAATTAATATAAAAAATAAATCACAGAGGCTAGCCCCAAGTGATGGTGCACACTAGCTCCCCACCACCAGGTGGCTGACCTTAGAACTTGACTCCTGAGTTCTACCTAAGCTAGGTAATGAATTCTAGACCATCCTATGGTCAACAGAGAAAGAAGGAAAAGAAATGGGGAAAGAAGAGAAGGGGTGAAAGGCAGGTGACAGGAGAGGAAGGGGAGTAGAAGGAGAAAAAGAAAAGAGCACTTTGGGCTAGGGCTCGATGCAGAGTCAGAGAACTGGTCAGAGGATGTCCTCAGCACGGTGTGGTTCCCTGGCATTTCCAGTCCATCGGCAGGCACCTGCACTGATCAGTGCTGCTGACTCTTGCTCCCTAGATTCATCCGGCCTTACAACAGCTCTGACTGCTCTGCTTGCTACCACCTCCACTCCTAGTGTTTCTGACACACTCCACAATGTGCCCCACATTAGCATCCTCACTTGCCTCTGCACACAATGTGACAGTTTAGGACTCACCTCCACTTGTAAATATCTATCTTCTCTACAGCACAGTAAAGTGTTTTGGTTTTTTTCAGCCATCATTTCCCATCTAATTTTCTCACCTAGGCAGAAGCTCTTCATGTCAGCAACCTCATCTTATTCTCTGACCTTCCTAGATCAGTATAGTATACTTAGTAATATTTTTTTATTTACCTGAATTCTCAAGGTTTCAAAACTGATATTATTTTATGGGGGTTAATTTAGAAATTCAGAAATGTACAAAAAAAGAAAGTCCACGATTTGATACTTTTATAGATATTTTCAGTGATTTTTTTAAAAAGACTTTTGTTGGGCTGGTGAGATGGCTCAGTAGGTAAGAGCACCCGACTGCTCTTCCGAAGGTCCAGAGTTCAAATCCCAGCAACCTCATGGTGGCTTGCAACCATCCGTAACAAGATGTGTCTTCTGGAGTGTCTGAAGACAGCTACAGTGTACTTAAATATAATAAATAAATAAATCTTTAAAAAAAAAAAAGAAAAAGACTTTTGTTGTTGTTCTTGTTTTGTTTCTTTTTGTCTATTCCAGGCAGGGTTTCTCTGAATCTGCACAATAGACCACACCGGCCTTGAACTTGAGATCCGACTGCCTCTGCCTCCCATATGCTGGGATTAAAGGTGTGCACCACCACCACCCTGCTAAGGTTTTATTTTGTGTGTGTGTATGTATGTATGTGTGTGTACATTTGCATTTATGCATATGTCTTTGCAAATGTGAGCTCAGGTGCCTGTGGAGTAGGAAAGAGTGTATCAGATCTCTGAGTGCATCTATGTACACATCAGTCTGAAAGAGACATCAACTCTCGTGCTGCTGGAATTACATCCTGGGAGGTGCGAACAAAACTTAGGTCTTTGCAGAACAGTGTATGTATGCTCTTAACCACTGAGCCATCTCTCTGGGTCCTTTTGTAGATAGTTTGGAAGTGGTCAATACAATAACATGAAGAGATAATTTATCTTTATGACTATCTAAAACAGTATAGGGTAGCATTTTAAAGATTTATTTATTTATTTATTATATGTAAGCACACTGTAGCTGTCTTCAGACACTCCAGAAGAGGGCGTCAGATCTTGTTACGGATGGTTATTAGCCACCATGTGGTTTCTGGGATTTGAACTCCGGACCTTTGGAAGAGCAATCGGGTGCTCTTACCCACTGAGCCATCTCACCAGCCCAGGGTAGCATTTTAAAAGAAGTTTAAAAAATATGTATGTTGTTTATTGATTAAATATTTGAAAAAATCTAGATCATAAATAGATAACTAGAAAGTATCAGTTTACAACTAGAATGATTAATTATGAATGATTAAATATTTTTGCTATTATAAGCTTCCTTTCCAATGTTGAGCTTTGAAATTAAATGTGATTGTTGCTTACTTTTTAAAGAAGTTCAGGAAACCAGAAGCTAGTTGTGTGTTGTTTGTTTTATGGGGTTGGTTGGTTGGTGGGTTGGTTGGTTGGTGGGTTGGTTGGTTGGTAGGTTGGTTGGTGGGTTGGTTGGTTGGTGGGTTGGTTGGTTGGTGGGTTGGTTGGTTGGTGGGTTAGTTGGTTGGTAGGTTGGTTAGTTGGTGGGTTGGTTGGTGGGTTGGTTGGTGGGTGGGTTGGTTGGTGGGTTGGTTGGTTGGTGGGTTGGTTGGTTGGTGGGTTGGTGGGTTGGTTGGTTGGTGTTTGTTATTGGGGATGCTTTGTTTTGTTTTGCTTTGATGCCCAAAGATTTAAAGAGACACAAGTGATTCATAGTGCAAATGATCTTAACTGTCCAAATATTTCTGAAGATTCTATCACTGAGCTATCTGTGTGCCCTGAACAAGTGCCTAATGGGTGTGCTATTAATACCCGTGCCAGCTGGTGCCAGGCATTCTTCTCGTGGTGAGCCCAAGGCTATTTTGAGGAAGTGCTTCTCAGGTCATCTAAACTGAGGGAAGAGAGTGTAAGTCTAGACATCCAAGAGGACATGTATGCATCCCTACACTTAGTCAGGTTTTATTGAGTACCTACTACATGCAGTTTGAGTAGTAGTGCCTAATTGACTTTAGGATCTGATGCACTTTTGAAGATTGCAAAATCAACACTTGGTTTCTTAAGGGCTATTTGTACAGAAAGCAGTTACCTTGTGCCCTCTTGAAACTTATTTACTTAAGACAAGAAAGAGCGGTGTAGCCTTTAGAGAGTCTGTACTTATTAGTTTTTTGCATTTGAAATTAAAGCACTGCAGATTTAAAGCGAGTTATAGAAATGACTCACAGTCGTAAGTGGAATGCTTCATAACAAAGTCGTCATTATACATCACTATGAGGAAGTGTATTACAAAGTCGTCATCATACATCACTATGAGGAAGTGTATTACAAAGTGTATACAAAAGAACCTACTTCTCAACTGCTATATATCTATTGCATTATTACTTTGATTTAAAACTTTATATATTCAACAGCTAATATTAAATATGTAATGTTACTGTTTAACTGATTATAAGTACTTATTTTATTTTTAAAATTGGGTAAATTGATGGTAATCCCATTATTCAAAATAACCAGTCAGAAATTTATACAAATACATGATTTTCCTTGCATTTTTTTTTTTGGATATTATATAGTTTTAGTAGTTTAGTTTTTGCCTTAGTATCCTACTGTGAACATTTCTCATTTATGAATATTCTTCAAAATATACTGCCTAGGGGACTGAGGGCAGCAGTTGGAATGCAAAGGATTACCCAGAGCACTGGAAGGGGTGCTCAGCAGGAGAACTGAACATGAGAACAAAGACTAGGGGCACACATGCCTGACACATGCTGAAGCCTGTCACAGTGTATGCTAACCTTAAAACTGAGCTTCAGAGTCATTTTCAGTGGCTACCAACATTTTAGGCTTTCTGTTTATTAGTGCCATGTTGCTGTCAATTTGTGATAAAGCCCATGAAAGGGACAAAGAATTGTCTCTTGCTGCCAAAAGAATATTTTAAGAATTAAATTGAAAAAATTCTAGCTGGACAGTGGTGGTGCACGCCTTTAATCCCAGCACTTGGGAGGCAGAGGCAGGTGGATATCTGAGTTTGAGGCCAGCCTGGTCTACAGAGTGAGTTCCAGGACAGCCAGGGCTACACAGAGAAACCCTGTCTCGACAAATCAAGAGAGAGAGAGAGAGAAGAGAGGAGAGAGAGAGAAAGAGAGAAAGAATATGAGGACATTTGGCATAATGTAAATGCTAAGTGGTTATATCAGTTAAGGTGTTCTTAAGTCAGTTGCACAGTTAGAAAAATCAGGATTCCAAAACTTCTTCCTAGGCACCAAATGAAATAATTTAATTAAAATATTTTTGTTTTAAATTTTTTTTAAAGATTTATTTATTATTATACATAAGTGCATTGTAGCTGACTTCAGAAACACCAGAAGAGGGCATCAGATCTCATTACAGATGGTTGTGAGCCACCATATGGTTGCTGGGATTTGAACCCAGGACCTTTGAAAAAACAGTCAGTGCTCTTAACCGCTGTGCCATCTCGCCAGCCCTGTTTTAAATTTTTAATGAAGCCTTTAAAATACCTGAACCATGGGCATTTGGGGTTTGGCTGGTTGGTTTGGTTTGGTTTGGTTTATCTGAGTCCATTTCTGGGCACTGCGATGCTGATTTCCTGTGAGGTGATAGCAGCAGATTATGTTTCTCACTTGATGTAGAATTCTAAAGTTTCTGATAAATGTGTAAGGGGACAGTAAAGTATCTTGCACTTTGAGGTCTCCTACAAGCATAAATAATTGCAGACCTTCTTAAAACTCTTTCTGGTACACAATGTGGAAAGCCAAAAGGGCTTATGTAATTGAAGTAGATTAAAATGAGATTAACTTTTTGACATGATAAAACTTGAAAATCTGAAGTGATGTTTTTGTTTGAGTAGCAACTATTTGAAAATAGCAAACCCAGCTTTCTGGTTGTGTGCTATATGCGCTCCTGCACTGCACGGTGACACGGGATACTGTTTTCAGAGTGGATCACTCTTCCTTTGTGCTGATCCAGAGGGTGGGAGATAGTGTAGAACAGTTTTAATTTGTAGTTTTCTGCCTGTTGGATCTCTCTAATTCTTTCCTATATTCTTTTATTTTACTTTTATGTGTATAAGAGTTTTGCCTGTGCTGGGCGTGGTGGTGCACGCCTTTAATCCCAGCACTTGGGAGGCAGAGGCAGGCAGATTTCTGAGTTCGAGGCCAGCCTGGTCTACAAAGTGAATTCCAGGACAGCCAGAGAAACCCTGTCTCGAAAAACAAAAACAAAAAGAGTTTGCCTGTGCATATGAAAATGCTCTACATGTGCCTGGTGTCTGTAGCGATCTGAAGAGGTGTGGGATCCACCAATATTTCATTCCCAAACTTTTGACAACTTTCATCAGCCTTGAATGGGGTTTCTCTCTCGTGATGCCTGAACTAAAACCAGGCGCATTCTTATTAGGACACTACCCCTGGGCTAACACTAAAACACTGGCATACAGTTCTTTGCTTCAGTGTTTACATCATCTGACTTCTTTTTACTTCATCACCATATATGGATAAGAGCAGTTTGCTAAACACAAGTTACCCAAGCCAAGTGAGCACTGTAATGCACTTCACTCCCTATCACCAGTCACTGTCCTCTCAGAATGCTGTTAAACAGGTGACTGTTAGATTTCATTGTATTTAGCATCTCTCATTCCTTAATAGAAAACAAAAGTTTTATTTGCATAAAAAGTCCTCTCATCTATACTTCTTTGTAAATGAATTTGACTGTGTTCTTTGTTTTATAAGCATTATTACACAAATGTTGTCAATACCTTCAGCATACAATTCTTGATAAATTGTTATTTAGAAAGATTCCAAAGGGTATGTTCTGTGAGTAACAAATATAGAAACCTCACCCTATATGTATATATGTATATGTGTGTATATATGTATGTGTGTGTATGTAAGGAAGAAGATAAAAATATGATTGATAATAATCAGGGTTTTTAATTAAACAGACAAAATTGGAGCTAGTAATGTAAAATATGGAGTTCACAGACATAGTTAAAACCAACAGATTTAATCCAAAAGCAACATTAAGATATGTGACTACACCTGGGAGGCAGAGGCAGGCAGATTTCTGAGTTCGAGGTCAGCCTGGTCTACAGAGTGAGTTCCAGGACAGCCAGGGCTACACAGAGAAACCCTGTCTCGAAAAAAAAAAAACAGTGACTAAAGCTACTTGTGGTGGCACATGCCTTTAGTCATAGCACTCAGGAGGCAGAGATCAGCGGGTCTCTGCGTTCAAGGCCAGCCTGGTAAACAAAGAAAGTTCCAAGACAGCAAGGAAACAAGGAGAAACCCCAAACTATACATGTGTTATATTAACTAACAAAGAAAACCTGATCCCCTCCCTGCCCCTGAAGGGAGAGGTTTTGTAACCTGTAAACTATAAATTCCTTTATAAGAAGTTGTTTAGAGGTTCTCTAAAATGGAGTGGAGGGTTAAGAGGTGTTTAATAAAGAGTGGAAAAGGACAAAAGACCAGTGTTCGTGGGTGTGGTAGACATGGTCTGAAGTTCTGTCATACTGAGAACTGTACAACTCTACACTTTAAGTCAGTGTTTATTGTGCTATTTGCATACTATTATATATTTTAGTACATAATTTTTAGAGAATTGTTGTCAATAAATGAAGACTACTTCATTGTCATCTGTAATGTCAACTGCTTGGCATATACCATGCCAGATTAAAGAATATTAGATATAGGCACTCTGTTGAGATCACTCTATAAACATTTATGAAAACTTGTATGTTTTACTTTGGATGAACAGTCCTTACATATAAATGTGTTAAACGATATTTAGCAAAGTCTTACATGAATTCTTCATTTTGTTCTGTTTGTTTATTTGGTGAAAATTAAAAAAAAAAAAAAATCCTCTTGTTGGACTCTGCCATAGTGTCTGGGTTTGGTGGTTGTCTATGGGATGGATCCCCAGGTGGGGCAGTTTCTGGATGGCCATTCCTTCAGTCTCTGCTCTGAGCTTTGTCTCTGTAACAACCACCAAACCCAGACACTATGGCAGAGTCCAACAAGAACTTCCTGACAGGAGCCTGATAGAGCTGTCTCCTGTTTTTTATTGTCTGCCAGTGCCTGACAAATACAGAAGTGGATGCTCAGAATCATCCATTAGACGGACCACAGAGTCCTAAAGAAAGTACCCAAAGGAGCTGAAGGGGTTTGCAGCCCCCTAGGAGGAACAACAATATGATCTAACCAGTTACCCCAGAGCTCCCTGAGATTAAACCACCAATCAAAGAAAACACACACAGAGAGACTCATTGCTCCAGGTGCATATGTAGCAGAGGATGGCCTAGTCGGTCATCAATGAGAGGAGAGGCCCTTGGTCCTGTGAAGGTTCTATGCCCCAGTATAGGGGAATGCTTGGGCCAGGAAGCAGGAGTGGGTGGGTTGGGGAGCAGGGGGAGGGGGGAGAGGATAGGGGGATTTTCAGTAGGGAAACTAGGAAAGGGGATAACATTTGAAATGTAAGTAAAAAATATATCTAATAAAAAAACTCAACATTGCGAGTAGTTCTGTTCATTTGGATTCTGTGAATTCTCCATTCATAGGTTAAATTGATAGGCTAACTAATATAGAACATGAAAATACAGTGTTGGTCTTGAGAACAGCATAACTTCTCAGCATTACCTTACTTCTTCAAAAAACATTGTTTCCTTTGAGTCCTTGGAATTGTTTACCTAGAGAGCAAAGGCTACACAGAGAAACCCTGTCTTGAAAAACCATAACCAACCAAACAAACCAAGGGCAGTTATAGTGCAGAGGCATGGGCTGTGGGTATGTGCCTGCTATCCTAACACTTGGGTTAACGTACAGGGAACAGGGATTGAGGCCAGCCTAGGATACAGACTTAAGACCCTGCCAGGGGATGGGGGCATAAAACACTGGAAGGAAGGGGGTTCCTTTAGTACAGACTCTGCCTGTACTGTGGTCATTCTCCGCATGTTACACGCTTCTTTCACCTCCATGTGCAATAGGAAACCTGTTGGACTATGTTTTGTATTACAAAATTCATAATATTGACTACTATAAACACTTTCCAAAATGTAAGCTTTTGCATGTAATATTCAAGTAATTTCAAATAATTTTAATAATTCAAATAATTTTGCACACAGTATTAAAATAATTTCAGGTAATAACTTCAAGTAATTTATAATTTGGAAACTTCTGTTAAAATGAGAAAGTTATAAATGGATCTCTTTTTCTGTCAAACTAGTAGCATAATGTAATTCTGCTTCAATGGGAAGGGCTAAAAACCATAGTCAACTAATAGGTATATCACACTTACCATCTGGAAATGTCAGGGTTGTTACTTTCAGAGGTCAGCGTTGGTAAAGTCTTGCTCTTCAGGTGTTTTTTGCTTTGTATTGCCATTGCTCTCTGTTATTGTGTGTGTTACTAGGAAAGGATGAGTCCACTTTCTGGCATAAAAATGTGTTGCGTGTTAGGTAACACTCTGCTTTGGTGTACATAAGTGCTCTTCATACTTTGGTGTACATAAGCGCTCTTCGCTTTATTTACCTAGTGTCCACTTGGCAAGAAGACTCCTGCAGTTAGAAAAACAAAATTCATTAATTTTAAAAGATCTGGAACATCAAAAGAACCAAGTAAGCCAGCTTTCACAAGAGGTGAGTAGCTGGGTCGGAAGGCCCAGAAGCATGGCGCTCGACTCTGCCCTCTTAACACCTACAGTTCTTTACTGAGCAGTGTGAAAATAAGCTGGTTGCAAAACGATTTCAAACTTGTAAACTTCACTGAATGTTGAGACTCCTAAACAACTTAGCGTGGATGGCAAAGCAGAACAGAAGGGAGACTGAATGCCCAGCACGAGGATGTGTAAGAGGCGAGCCCAGAACCTCAGCCTCTGAGAATATCCACTGGCAAAACAACTTTAGCTGATTTGTTGACATGTTTCTCACTGACATATGATTTTTAAATATTTGAAATTTTTAAAGTTTCTGTTTAAAAAGGCTAAGCCTTTTTTATTTTTTATTTTTTTTGAGAAAAGTTTATCATATACTATATTTTGATCATGTTTTCCCCTCCCCAAATTCCTCCTAGATCTCCCTACTCACTCAACCTTGTTTTCTGTCTATCTCCAAAAAAAAGTTAAAAAACAGAGAGACAAAAACAATCAAAGCAAAACAAATCAAAATGAAACAAACAGTTCACAAAAATACCCTTGAGTTAGTTTGCTTTGTGTTGGCCAACTACTACTGGCACGGGGCTGCACTGATGTGGTTGATATAACTAGTGAGATTCCATTTTTTGTGAGTTGTATCCGTTGCAGATAGTTTCTTGGTTACAAATGGTAGCTTGTCTTAGTTGGTATTAATATTGCTGTTTTGGCTTACACTTCCATATTGCTGTTCATCATCAAAGGAAGTTAGGACAGGAACCTGGAAGCAGGAACAAATGCAGGCATCATGGAGAAGTGCTGTTCCTCATAGCTTTCTCAATCTGCTTTCCTATAGAACCCAGGACCACCAGCCCAGAGGTGGCCTCACCCACAATAGGCTGGGCCCTCCCACATTAATCACTAACTAAGAAAATGTTCTTGGGAGGGCTGGAGAGATGGCTCAGCACTGAAGAGCGCTGACTGCTCTTCCAGAGGTCCTGAGTTCAGTTCCCAGCCACATGGTGGCTCACAACCATCTGTCATGGGATCTGTCATGCAATCTTCTGGTGTGTGTAAAAAGAATGACCTTGTACGTTGTACTACTCAAATACATAAAATAAATAAATCTTTTCTTTAAAAATGTTCTAAAGGCTTTTGTCAAGAACAGACCACATGTTCACCTTGCCCACTCGGTGTTGGCCCACTGGCTGGGACCTGTGCAGGTCTTGGGCATGCTGTCACAGTCTCTGAGTGCTATATGCATCAAGTCATGCTTGGCTTCTTTGTTTTCTTCAGAGCCTGTTCCTTTGTCCATATAGTATCTTCTGATAAGGCACCTTTAATGGTAAGAGGGTCTCTACACTAAACTTTGAAATGAGAGTGAGAAACATCGGAGATTAAGGCGGACACAAAATGTGGACAGATGCCAACACTGATGGTCGCAGGAGGAGAGGAGGAGCTCTGCTGTCTGAGCTTGCTTATGTCTGTGGCATAGGACGAGCCGTAGGCTGCCTTTATAAATAACCTCCAAGCCTTGTGAAGAAAGGTTTTCAGCAAACCCTGTCATGGACTTAGACTGTCTAGGTGTAGTAACACCTGTGAACTTACACAGAGGAAATGTAAAGTAACATTTCATGAACATTCAACTACATGTTCCTTTGTCTTTAATAGAATTGACCTTGGTATACATTTATGTAAATTTTAATTTTGATTGCATTTAACAACAACCTCACAAAATTCTACAAATTTACCGTTGCTACAAGTCAGTTCTAGCATATTCCTAGGTACAAACAGGAATAAAATAATCAAAGGAAACCAAGCACTAAGGATAACCCCAGCACTCAGTAGGCAAAGGGAGAAAGATTATCATTAGGAATCCATGGAGAACCTAGGGCACAAAAAAAAAAAAAAAAAAAAATCAACCAAGAAAGGAAAGAAACTGCAGACCTTGGGAGGGGCTGAGGCAGGAGCATTTCTGTGAGTTTGAGACCAACTTAACTTGCATACCAAGTGCCAGGGTTCCTATTGTGGTTTCATTCCTGTTGGGGTAATAAGCACAGTAGTGGAGAAAGCTACCTGAGGCAAAGATGGGCTTATTTGGCTTACAGGTTACGTCTTTCATTGAGGAAAACCAAAGCAAAAAATGGGAGACAGAAGCTGGGGCAGAGACCACAGAGGAGTACTGCTCAGTGGTTTGCGCCCATGCTTGTGGTTAGCTACTTTTCTCATCCAACCTGAGCCCAGCTGCCTGCAGAAGGAACCTCCCACAGTAGGCTGTTCTGGTCCAAAATCCTCTCCAAGCTAACTGATTGAAACTGACTTTTCTCTGCTTCTCACTGAGTTGCTCTGCTTGGCCCTAACTAACTCTGACAATCTGTTCTAATGTTCTGGCTCCCTCCTATTCTCTGGCTCGTTCTGTCTTCACCTGCAACCCTGTCTCTGTAAAACTACCCCAATAAAACTGTCTCCTCTTCCTATCCCCATCTCTCTTAAGTCACCTCTCTTTCCTGTCTGTTCTCCTATCTCTGACTCATTCCTTCAACCTTTCTCGGACTCATCATTTTTTATGCCCCACAGTTAGACACTTTCAAACACGTCTGCTTCCTTCTACAAATCAATTTTACCTTCATTGGATTAAAGGTGTTTTTAAAGGTGTGTCTAAATTCTAGCCAAGGAGATTAAAGGTGTGTGATTCCACCTGGATTGCACAGACCTGGAAGGTCTTTGGATGTGGTCCCTTGCCAGAGCAGTCATGTTGCTAGATTAAAATCCCTCTACAAGGCTCTCTATCTTGGAGGTCTCAACACCTCTTAAATTTCACCCCTTAGTGTTTATGTTGTTGTTATTCACATATTTGCTACTAAGCTGAGAATGGAACCCAGTATAAAGTTCTACCATGAGCTATATCCCTAACCCAGGTACCACCTATCTTAATACAGTCCCAGTGACAATTTAATTGAAATATGAATTAATGAGGGCCTCTCAACCATAGGAATATGTTTTCAACTCATTTCCTGTGATTTTTATTTGTATCTTTTGGCTGATATCGTAGATTGGCAGGAGTTCTCTGTGTATTCTGAATTGCGGTCCTTTAGCACATAAGTGATTACAAATGCATTCTCCCAGGTTTTGTGTTGTCTTGCATCCTCTTGTGACTGTTCCTTGATGTATGAACTTTTTTTAATTTTGATAAAATCTAATTTCTCATTTTTATGTTTTATGATTCATCATTGGTTTTTAATTCCCAGGTGAAACTCACATGTCATAAAATTAATCATTGTAAAGTAAACCATCTTACATTCATTCATAATATGGTGCAATCACTTCTAACTATTTCTAAGACATTTCTTTTACTACATAATAAAGCCTGTGCCTACTAAGCAATCAATCACTCATACCCACCCCCAGCCTCTGACTTCCATCTGTCTAAACAGACAGACAGACCTATTGGCTTTTCTCTGTGTTTACCTACTCAGCAGCAGTGGATAAACGGAATCATACAGGTTCTGACCTTGTATATCTAGCTTCTTTTATTGAGCATACTGTTTTCTAGGTTCATCTACATTGTAGCATATACTTTATACTTTGTGACATTTTACTAATAAATAATATTCCGTTCCATGTATTTGTATATTTACCATAGATTGTTCATTGATTCTCTGGTAAGCAGTCACCTTCTTCCTGCCTTCCTGCTACTGTGAATTATGTGTCAGGAACAATTCAATGTAGACATGGGATTGCTGGGCTCAGTTTTGTTTCTGGAAAATCTTTTTTGCCCAGGTAAAATTTGAATTTAGCTGGGTCTGGCAGTTCAGGCCTATAGTTTTATTACTCAGGAAAGGATTTTAAGTTAAAGACCTACTTGGGTTATAAAAAGAGTATATGGCTAGCCTCAGCAACTTAGTAAGACTTTGTCTAAAAAATTCAAAGAATTAAAAAGAGGACTGGGAATACAATTCAAAGACAGAGCATGTTCCTAACATTAGCAAGGCCCCAAGTTCAGTTCCTATCCGGGAAAGGCAGAAGGGAGGGAGGGGAGTGTGAGGCTGGCTTCTTCTGTGTCTCATTCTTACCTGAGTTGGGGACTTGAAAGATGATTTCTAGTTTTTAGTTTAACACTGCTTCTGACAAAATGCTGTTCTCCTGTCTCTGTGGTGGTTTTGATATACTTGGGCCAGGGAGTTAGTGGCCTTGTCAGAGTAGGTGTGACCTTGTAAGAGGAAGTGTGTCACTGGGGGTGGCGGAGGAGAGGGTGGTTTGAGACCCTCCTCCTAGTTGTCTGCAAGCCAGTCTTCTGTTTGCCTTTGGAACAAAATGTAAAACTTTCAGCTCCTCCTGCGCCAAGCCTGCCTAGACTCTGCCATGCTCCCACTTGATAATAATGGACTGAACCTCAGAACCTGTAAGGCGACCTCAATTAAATGCTGTCCTTTATAAGAGTTGCCTTGGTCATGGTGTCTCTTCACAGCAATGAAACCCTAACTAAAAGTCTTTCACTAAAACATGTTCTCCTGATGTTTCTTTGTCCCTCACTAGAATGTGTTATCCTGTCTGTTGTCTCTCAGTAGAACATATCCTTTGACCTTAGTCCCTCTAAGCTATGCTCTCTTGACCTTTGCCCTCACTAGGATATGTTCTTCTGACCTTTGCCCCTCGGTAGGATGTGTTCTCTTGACCCTCGCTAGGATGCGTTTCTTTAGCTGCTTTGCAGATTGTTCTTTCCAAATTGACCTGAGACAGTTTGATGATGATTTCTGCCATGGTTTCTTTATTGCTATGCTTGGGTTTTGTTGGATTTTTTTACATGTGAGTTCAGTAGATTTACCTTTTTATTTCCCACTGTCCTCTGTTTCTTTTGGTAACTCCAAGGTGACGTGTATGATTGCTTAAAGTTGTACAGCATCGAGCTAATGGTGTACAATATATTTTTAGTCTATGCTCTGCTTTTGATTTTATGTAATTTCTCCCTCTCAGCCCCCCCCCCCACCTCTGTTTCTCTCCCTTTTTTTAAGGCAGGGTTTCTTGGTGTAGCCTTGGCTGACCTGTAACTTGCTCTGTAGACCAGGCTGGCCTCAAACTTAGAGATCCTGAGTCGCCTTCGTCAGCCTCCCGAGTGCTGGGATTAAAGGTGTGTGCACCACCACACAGCTGATTTTATGTAATTTCTCTTGTGGCATCGTGTCCTAATGTTTCTTCACCAGCATATAAACTGCCATTAATTTCACCTACCATCTCCTTCATCTCAAATATGCTTACTTGTCCCTTTATGGAGCTTGTACTTCCCTTGTTAAAATTCTCAAACAAACCCTTTCAGGCGAGTGAAGAGGATAATTTTTTTCACTTTACTTTGATTTTTAAAAGATTTATTAAAATACAATTTCTCACTATTTGACAATTTCATACATCTATATAATTTATTCAAATCTGTCATAAGCAAGAAGGTAGATACATGTAGTTAGTATAAGAAAAGTGATATTTTATTATGCCGAGGGTCATCACACAAGGTTCACACTCTAAATTCCTAACTCTGGTCTTAAGCCTAGCTCCCCAAGGCTGATCACCTGTGTGACACATCCTAGCTGAAGGTCAGATCCAGCTTCTAACAAAAGCTTCTGATTCCAGGGTCAGGACCCCCAGCCGGGCAAATCACGGTGGCGTCTCTCTCCAGATCGGTCCCTGCTTACATCGTGTCCAGTGGGCATCATAGGGCTCCAGGACTGTGCCTAGTTACCTTGAGTGAATGTGTCGTTGGGTTTTGTTCATCAGGTGCAGCCTCGAGTGCTAAGCTTTTTTTCACATGTCTAAAAGTCATTTTTGCTATGCCCCTTGCAGAATCACACTCCTTCCCCTTCCCCTCTCCCATCCCTGCGGGCACTTCAGTAAAAGCTTTCTACTTTATGTGTGTGGACAGACAGACAATGCAACCATGTCACACTGAGTGTACCCATAGCTGCCCCCGTGAGAGTGGATGAGGTAACTCAGCAGTGACTGTGACTGAAGCCCGTGACACTCCCTCTCCCATTGAGAAGGCACAGGATTCCTGAGCCCCATTCCATCCGTGACTGAATGTTATTAGTGTGCCCAGTCCTGTGCAGGGTCTGCTGGCAACTGCCGCTGCTGTGACTTCATGAGTACAGTAGCCACAGCATGCCCAGAACACAGTGCCCACAGGCCCCCTCCACCTCCTCTCACCCCCTCATTCCTCTGCTCCTTAATAGCTGAGCCTTGGGGCAGGTGACACACCCTCAGTGCTTGAGCACCCCACTGCTCCTTCTGAAGGGAGGTGGAAGAGGAGTGGAAGGAGAAACTGTGGTCAGGATGTACTTACTGTGTGAGAGAAGTTTGGTGGGTTTTTTTGGGTTTTTTTTTTTTTTTTTTTTTTTTTTTTTTTTTGAGACAGGGTTTCTCTGTGTAGCCCTGGCTATCCTGGAACTCATTCTGTAAACCAGGCCGGCCTGGTGGTTTTTGAACTCAGAAATCCACCTGTCTCTGCCTCCCAAGAGCTGGGATCAAAGGCATGCGCCACCACTGCCTGGCCGAGAGAAGAATCTTTTTAATTTAAAAAAAAAAAAAAAAGTGTGACCCTGAAGTCTCAGCACCCGGACTGTCCGTGCCTCTGCAGTAACAACCTCTGTTCACGTCATAAAGCTTCTCAGCACCCGGACTGTCCGTGCCTCTGCAGTAACAACCTCTGTTCACTTCATGAAGCTTTTCTGACCGCGTCTTAGAACAGCTCTATCTATGTCTATATAAACAGCTGTCTAAGAGAAAGCTTGACAACTATCCATCTAGCAAAACAAGGCGTGTGACCTTCCCAACTGTGCTGGCTAGTTTTATGTCAACTTGACACAAGCTAGAGTCATCAGAGAATAGGGAGCCATAAGATCTGGCTGTGCACAAACCCGTAAGGCATTTTCTTAATTAGTAATGGGTGAGGGAGGGCCAGTGCACTGTGGATGGGCCCTCCCCTGAGCTGGTGGTCCTGGATTCTGTAAGAAAGCAGGCTGAGCAAGGCAGTAAGCAGTGCTCCTCCATGGCCTCTGCATCAGCTCCTGCCTTCAGGTTCCTGCCCTGCGTGAGTTCCTGCCCACATAACTTTGGATAATGAACTGTTTTATGGAACTGTGAGGGAAATAAACTTTTTCCTCCCCAAGTTGCTTTTTGGTCATGATGTTTCATCACAGCAATAGTAGCCCTAACTAAGACACCAGCCATGGACCTCTGACCAGGTCCACAGCAGTGGGCATGAACTCCCTCTTGTGGAGTAGGCCTCGTATCTAGTGAGAACTTAGTTGTTTACCCTTATACTCTTTTTTTTTTTT
>NC_034597.1:87831080-87834066 GCF_900095145.1 Mus pahari
GATGGTTATGAGCCACCATGTGGTTGCTGGGATTTGAACTCTGGACTTTCGGAAGAGCAGTCGGGTGCTCTTACCCACTGAGCCATCTCACCAGCCCTACCCTTATACTCTTGCCACTACTGTACTAGTAGGGAGATGTTGTCTTACAAGCCACTGTTACAGCATGCAAAGTCTATAGCCGGAGAGGCACACTGATGGGTTCTCTCCCTGGCTGTCTACATGGTACTTTCCAAAGTATGAAAGCTAGCCATAAAGGAAGGTCATTTCCACTTTGTTTTCTTCCATGTCCTGCAACCAAAGTGTTGTATATTCACCAATGGGGTCACATTTTAGATCTGGCAGGAAGTCCAGAGCACTACGTATATAGAATAATAACCTATATTGTTTTGTTGACCTCTGGGCCTTCTTAAGCATAGAGAAGTATCCCACATCTGGTACTAGGATTTTCATTTGCTGTCTCACAGATTCTTGAATCAGTGTTGTCCACTTATACAGAGTGGCTACTAGACTAGTAGTTTAGACTAACCTTCCTCTACCTAGGCCCCCTCTCCGTCACTCATGCTCATCCTCGGTTAAGCCTTACTACCCCAGCATTTCCTCTCCACTTTCATGTCACCTGTGTTCCGTATCCCACTCTCCTGAAGACCACCCTCACTCCATCACCATTTTCTAGTTTTATGGTCTCTGTAAACATTCCAAATTAAACATGTGATTCTAAGTTTGGAAGCTATGATGCACATGAGAGAAAGCATGTGGCATTTGGTTTTCTGTGCATGGATTACCTCCCTTAGTATATTTTCCATTTCCATCCTGTTTTTGCAGTCTTCTTTTTCTTTACATTTAATTAAATCCCATTATATGTTGGTACTATGTATTTCTTATCTGTTCATCAGTTGATGAACATCTAAGCTGATTCACTTCTTCAGCCTTTGTGAATAGGCCGTGGAGTGTCAGTCACTCTGTAATACCATATGGACTTCCGTGGGTATGTGTCCAAGAGAGTGGTAACCAGGGTCCTGGAGTAGTGCTAGTTTTACCCCCTGAGAAAACTCCAGACTTATCTCCATAGCATTTGCATTAGTTCATATTCCTACCAACCATGTAAGAACTTTTTCTTAACATCTTCGCCAGCATTTGCTGCCGTTTATTTTCTTCTCCTGGTGAGATGGAACCCCATTCCTCCTATAGTAAGTATGAATCTCAAACTGGTTTTAGTCTGTGTTTCCCTGATGGCTAAGGATGTCAAACACTATCCATTTATGGGTCTTATATTGAGAATCCTTTGCCCATTTCCATGGCCTATCTTCAGACTTTATTTTCTTGACCATAAATACAATTGCAATATTGTTTTTGATACTGTCTTAGTCAGGGTTTTTATTCCTGCACAAACATCATGACCAAGAAGCAAGTTGGGGAGGAAAGGGTTTATTTGGCTTACATTTCCATACTGCTTTTGATCACCAAAGGATGCAGGACTGGAACTCAAGCAGGTCAGAAAGCAGGAGCTGATGCAGANGCCATGGAGGGATGTTCNTTACTGGCTTGCTTCCCCTGGCTTGCTCAGCCTGCTCTCTTATAGAATCCAAGACTACCAGCCCAGAGATGGTCCCACCCACAAGGGGCCTCTCCCCCTTGATCACTAATTGAGGAAATGCCCCACAGCTGGATCTCATGGGGGCATTTCCCCAACTAAAGCTCCTTTCTCTGTGATAACTCCAGCTGTGTCAAGTTGACACAAAGCTAGCCAGTACAGATATGTTTGTTTTGTGATTCTATTATTATGTCATTTCTTGGTTAGGTTCAGTTATGTTCATTTACTTCATGAATCATATTGCCATTTTTGCATATAATAAATCTGAGTGTGCCTATGGATGTATATGTGTGTGCTCATCTGTGTGTGTA
Organism: Mus pahari; assembly: GCF_900095145.1. Lineage (NCBI taxonomy): Eukaryota > Metazoa > Chordata > Mammalia > Rodentia > Muridae > Mus > Mus pahari. The sequence goes on from NC_034597.1 coordinate 87,832,983, forward strand.
AGTGCAGGTATATGCATGCCATGGTACTATGATATGAAAGGATAGTCGCAGATGTAAGTCCTCACCTTTCTACCCTGTCTAAGACACGTTACCGTATCCTTTGCTATCCACTCTGTTTCTGCCAGGCTAGGTGACCCTCAGGCTCCCATGGGTCTTCAGTCTCTAGCTCCTGTCTTGCCATGGGAGAACTGGATCGCAGATGCATGCCTGCTCCTAGCTTTCGTGTATGCTGGGACTTGAATTCAGATATTCGTATTTGCATGGCAAGCACACACAGCCATCACCACAGCCTGATGTTTGGTGAAGTTTTTAGAGCAGAACAAGGTCCTTATATTAACATTAATTGTGGATACATATCATAATACATTTGTCTAAGTCCACATATTATAACAAGAATGAAGTCTAAGTTCTTTGTTAAGGTATCAATGCAAAGAGAACTACTTTATGTTCTGTTCAATGAAAAACTGCTCTAAAAACCACAGCCAAGCTTAATGAAGTGGCACACTAGCCATCCTGCCTACTCACGGCATTAAGGAGGGCACCCTTTGAGGCCAACCATGAGCCACATTACAAGTTCCTGTCTTTTATAAGTAGAAAGGCGGGCATGGTGGCTTGTGTCTCTAATCCTAGCACTTGGGAGGTGGAAACAAAAGGGTCTTATTTTGCTACATGGCAGGTTTGAGGACAGACTGGGCTTCTGTGAGATCCTAACTTTAAAAAGAAAAATGTAATAATGTAAAAATGTAAAAATCTATTGAGAGAAGGCTTAGGAGAGAGATGGCAAGTGGGATGTGATGAACATGTGTAGAGAAAGGTTAGGGATGCCACTAGGAAGGTAGAGGCAAGAGAGCCACAAAGTCAAAGCAGTCTGGGTGTCTTAGTTAGGGTTTCTGTTCATGCAAAAACATCATAACCTAGAAGCAAGTTGGGGAGGAAAGGGTTTATTCGGCTTACACTTCCACATTGCTGTTCATCACTGAAGAAGTCAGGACTGGAACTCAAGCAGGTCAGGGAGCAGGAGCTGATGCAGAAGCCATGGAGAGATGTTCTTTACTGGCTTGCTCAGTCCACTCTCTTATAGAAC
>NC_034597.1:87834118-87840192 GCF_900095145.1 Mus pahari
CAAGACTACCAGCCCAGAGATGGCACCACCCACAAGGGGACCTCCCCCCTTGATCACTAATTGAGAAAATGCCTTACAGCTGGATCTCATGGAGGCACTTCCCCAACTGAAGCTCCTTTCTCTGTGATAACTCCAGCTGTGTCAAGTTGACACAAAACTAGCCAGTACACTGGGGAAGACTGTCCCGGCCCGCCAAGAAGAATGAGGTAGGTAGAGCAGAGAGAGAGAGAAAGACGAGACAAGAGAGGAACGTAAAGAGAAGGATGGGGTAGGGATGTAGTGACTCACTTCCTGGGGGAGACAGTCATGGCAAATTTCTGTCACTTGTGATTTTGACAATGTGTGCTGCTGCTTTCTCCTAATATATCTGGAAAGCAACTTTGCCAGAGGGAAAGTCTAACTGACCATCTTAACCAAATTAATAGAACTTAGACTTTTCTCCTGAGAAGGAAATTGGGAGCATGTGGTACTCCATTCTCACAGAGCTGGCGTTCAGACTATCATATGAAGAATAAATAGATAAGAGTGCTTATTAAGTTGATGACTCATGGCAAGTTTTGAAGAATTTGTGAACTAAGGGTAGGGGTGGGGCTGTAGTCATGACAAACAAAATTCACAGGAATTGTGACATGGCAGGAGAGCCCTTCATTATCGATTTTCACTCTGTCATTTGCGTTTTGAGGCAGTTTTGCTATGGAATTTTAAGAAAAGTAACATTTGCTTTAATAATGATAACCAGAACTGAGCATGTGACTCAGTTGGTAGAGTCCCTTACTTCTCATGATCGAATTCCTGTTTTTGATCCCCTGCACCCCATAAACCAGTCATGGTGGCATCTACCTATAATCCTAGCACATGTGGTGATAACAAAAGGATGAGGAGTTTGAGATTATCCTCAACTACATCTTGAGTTTGAGGCCACTCTGGGTTACCCTGCCTTAAAATAATTACTAGTTAATTAAAATAAAGATCAGCACATGTACTTATATCCATGTGCTATAAGGACAAAACATTTGCTATTACTGTAGTAGCAGGTCTGTGTCAAACCTTGTGAAACATTTAAAGAAAGACTTCTTCAAGCTGGTACTGTGGTCTATGCGTAGTCTTAGCCCCTGAAGCTGAGACAGGAAAACCATGCACTCAGTGACTCCTTGGCTTATGTAGTAAGACAGTTGTCTTGGAAGGAAGGGCGGAAGGAAGGAAGGGAGGGAGGGAGAGAGGGAGAGGAGGGTGGGAGGGTGGGAGGGAGGGAGGGAAGGGGAGGACAGCAGCAATGCCAAAAAAGAAATCTTGATTTTGGTTCATCCTTGAAAAATATCAGTTATTCTAAATCTAGAACAATATACTAAGAGCCATTTGCAAAACGCTATACAAATCTCACGTGTAATCTGACATTGCTCTACAGCTGAGTCATTTTAAAAAGAATTTCTTAGCCAGACAGTGGTGGGGAGTGCTTTAACCCAGCACTCTGGAGTCAGAGATAGGAGGGTCCCTGAATTTGAGACCAGCCTGCTCTATAGAGTGAGTTCTAGGACAGCTACGGCTACACGGAAAAACCCTGTCTCGAATTCATTTCTTAGAGATAGAGATATGGAGAGCACCTGCTGCTTTGCAGGGGCCCCAGACTTCTTCCAGGCTTTTCATTACAATAGTACTTTGTCTGAACTCTAAAGGCACAGTATCATAAACATTCTCTATTTTTCTCTCAAGCCTCTCCTGGCTTTTCCATGCTGAGTCGTGAACCATATTGATCACCTTCATGCTGGTGCTCACTAGCGCTCTCCATTGCCTGGCTGCCAAGTGTGTCTACCGGGTCTCTCTGTGTCTCTATTTATAGTCTAATACGTATTCTATAAAGACCTATCAGAAGAGAGGCAAGAGAACTCGTTGGCCTTAGGAAACTGTGCTAAAAATTGGTTAAGGAAAGCGGTTATTTTTCTACCAGTTTGGAAGCATGGCAAATCCGTGTTCCTGACTGCTGACTGAGCTCCACCTGCTGCTACCTGGTGCTTTTGCTCTCCATATCTGACCTCCTCCCTCATCACACCGTGGGAGCATCAGCATGCCACAGCTGAATCACCTGAGCATCAGCCATAGCTGAATCACCTGAGCTGATTTTCACTCAGGAGTCTGTTTTACTGTGCAGCCTATGGGGATCAGACCCAGGTCATCCTGCTGTGTGGAAATTCTCTTTACTGAGCCTTCTTCAGCTTCTCCTCCTCCTGCCTCCTATGGAGTTAGTCCTCTCATATTTGCGCGTGGCTCAGTGCTCATTGCTCAAAAGTAATTCTAAACTATTAATAAAGTTAGTTCCCATCTATAATCTCAGGATTTGGGCAACTGAGGCATGGCTAAGTTGTGAGTTCCAGGCCAGCCTAGGCTATGGTGAGAGACCCTTTCTGAAGTAAGTAGACAGACATAAATGAGCATAAGGATCATCCAAAGTTCTAACTTAAGATACAGGTGTCTAAACCTGCCCTCGAGGATTGTGATCAAGGAGGTGGAGAATGAAGCTGAAGAATCCTTATTTGTAACAACTCCTAATAAACATTATGCAGGACCACACTTTGAATGGAGACTGCTTACAGTCTTGTACACTTCGGTAAATCCTATTGTCTCTTCCATGCTGTTAATTCAAATGCTTTGCCCTCTTCCTCTTATGACTGTCTCCTTCATACCAACATTTTGAGGTTGGGGCTAGACCATGCCTTATAATCCAGACACTTGGAACATGGAAGAGTCAATGGACTATACGTAGAGACTGTCTCTCTCTCTCTTTTTTTTTTTTTTTTTTTTTTAAGAATCTCAAAACCAGGCTGGGCGTGGTGGCACATGCCTTTAATCCCAGCACTNGGGAGGCAGAGGCAGGCGGATTTCTAAGTTCGAGGCCAGCCTGGTCTACAAAGTGAGTTCCAGGACAGCCAGGGCTACACAGAGAAACCCTGTCTCGAAAAAAACCAAAAAAAAAAAAGAAGAATCTCAAAACCAGAGCTGGAGAGATGGCTCAGCGGTTAAGAGCACTGACTGCTCCAAAGGTCCTGAGTTCAAATCCCAACAACCCTATGGTGGCTCACAACCATCTGTAATGAGATCTGACATCCGTAATGAGATCTGAGATCTGCCCTCTTCTGGTGTGTCTGAGGACAGCAACAGTGTACTTAGGTATAATAATAAATAAATCTTTGGGCTGGAGCCAGCAGGGTTGGAGCAAACAGAGGTCCTGAGTTCAATTCCCAGCAACCACATGATGGCCCACAACCATCTGTACAGCTACAGTATACTCATATAAATTAAGTAAGTAAATAAATAAATAAATAAATCTTTAAAAAGAAATCTCAAAACCAGAGTCATAGCTGATGGTCAGTTAGCACATACTTGGTTTTGGTTATTAAAGTACAGGAAAACCTGCAGAAACAATGGTGAACAGCTGCTGTTCTAAACCCCAGTTGTTGTCTCGCCACTCCAAGCCTGCCTCCACTCTCCCTACCCTGGGACTCTCCAGGCCTACCCTCAGCCCAGCATCCAGCACAGTATACTAGACTCAACAGTTTGGCCCTTTCTCCCAGATCCTAACAACAAAATCTTAAACTTCTTGCTTGGAGATGATGATGTTGATAATGCACAAAATGGAACTGGCTTTAGTGGGGAGGAGACTCAGCTCAAGTTATACAATGGCTCACTCCCAAAAAATAGTTGACTGAAGCAGCCCAAAGCACGTGCAAGACTGAGAGCTGCCCATCCACCAGGGCTAGCTGCTTCTCAGCACCAGAGCCCTATCGAAGTTTCGTTTAGTCCTGGTCAGGATAAGACTCATTGTTCTGTAACATTTTCCCAAGTGACTGAGAGCCTAGTGTTGAACATCTACTAGACATTTCATATTCCTAGCACGATCTGAAAGAGTAACCAAAGATGTGCAAGCAAATATTATAATCCACCTCTACTTATATCATATGTATGTAAGTCCACTTCATAGAACACAGTACAATCTGTCCCTGGTAACAAAGGGCCTGATTTCTAGGAGTTCCTGTGAAAAGAAACTCCACAAGAAAAAAATTCTAGGCAGTGGTGGCACACATCTTTTATCCCAGCACTGCGTGGGCAGAGGCAGATAGATTTCTGAGTTTGGAGCCAGCCTGATCTGCAAATTGAGTTCCAGAATAGCCAGGGCTACACAAGAGACCCTGTCTCAAAAAAACAAAAAATAAACAAAAGAAGGGAAGGGAGAGAGGGGGAGGGAGGGAGGAGGGAGGGAAGGGAGAGGGGGAGAGACAATAAGAAAAGACACATAACAAAGTGTGGTCATCTGTTTATTTTGTAAATTTTAAGTAAAAATTATATATTTGGATTATCATCCAAGTATAATTTGACTTAGTACTTGAATGTAAAATATACATATTATTCAGGTACTGATTTCCTCTGAATCATATGTACAAATGTTTGAAACAAAGGAGGAATAACAATTCTATAAACTGTTGTATCATGGGTTTAGTCATGAGTCATGTATTGTATAGTGCCTTAGTCATTCGTTACTAACGCTTTCTATAAGGAAAAGATTACTAATAAAAGGCAATAATTGATTGTGAAACTTTTTGAATATGTATTACTGTAAGTAGAAAAAGCCTTTTAAAGCCATATTGGGGGAAATTTTTAATCAGAGGAATTAAATTTTTTCAATTAACTTTTTCAAAAATAGCAAAAACAAAAACACCACTTTTTATTCTTTTTTTTTCCCCCTGGAGTGGCTAGAGTTATATCTCAGTGGTAGAGCACTTACTTGCCTATGTTCGTCAGGTGGTACATACAAGGCCCTAGAGAGCTGGAGATGGGGGTGGCACAAATATTTGGAAGATTACACAGTTATAATGACATATGTCCCTAAAACAGTAATGTTGTGGTTTTCATGGGTGTGAGCAAGTCCCAGCAGGTATATTTGATACCTTAAAAGTAAGGCTTTTGGCTCATTTTACTATTTTAAAATCAAAGACATGTAGTTGCCGTTGTGAAAAAAAAATAAAAATTGAACTAAAGCATGTAGGATGGCAACTGTTACACTCTTTATGCAGTTAAAATTGGATTACTAAGTCTTAGACTGCTCACTCTAGACCAAAGTCTACTACAGTCTGTAGCTGCCTGCCAGCCCGCCCTTTCCTCCACCTCTGCCAGGCACACCTCAGGCCCAGGCAGAAGACTGTACTTTGAAACACAAAGCGACTTGTCAGTTGAATTTCTTCAGCCTGGGTCAGTTCTGTGAAAACAAAATCAAGGCAATTGTTTGATATAATTGAGGAAGGAAACTGGTTTTACAGGATAGTAGAACTAACTTAGTTTGGTTGCATATCTCAATGTTTCTAAAGCAATTTAATAGACTAAGATTCCAGTGACATCACAGTGGATTCTAAAGAATGACTATCCGAACAAAGAAAAGCACACCAAAACCCTAGGGAGGAAAATGTTGTCCTTCCCAGACGTTTTCTTCTTTCTTTTTTTTCTTTTTTTTTTTTCTTTTTGTTTTTTTGGTTTTTTCGAGACAGTGTTTCTCTGTGTAGCCCTGGCTGTCCTGGAACTCGCTCTGTAGACCAGGCTGGCCTTGAACTCAGAAATTCGCCTGCCTCTGCCTCCCGAGTGCTGGGATTCCTAGACGTTTTCTTTTTCTCCCCATCTACTTCTGTCTACTGCCTCGCTGTTCATTCTTTCCACATTCCACAGGAAACATCCCTTCTCCATCTCCCCCCACCCTTCCCTCAGGCAACAATGGTGTGTGTGTGTGTGTGTGTGTGTGTGTGTGTGTGTGTGTGTGTGGACAAGCATGGCGTAGCGGAGGTCAGAGAACAAAATTTTCTCCCTTTACATGGAGTCACACTCCTGCACTCTGGTCTCAACCCTTTCTCTGCTGGGATCTTCACTGACTGAGCCATCTCGACAGCCCACTTACTGCTCACTTTTTTGGTTGGTTGGTTGGTTGGTTGGTTGGTTGGTTGGTTGGTTGGTTGGTTGGTTTTCCCATGACAGGGACTCACTGCATGGCTCTCTAGCTCTGGCTGTCCTGGAACTTACTCTGTAGACCAGGCTGGCCC
>NC_034597.1:87840232-87858288 GCF_900095145.1 Mus pahari
CAGTGGGTAAGAGCACCCGACTGCTCTTCCGAAGGTCCTGAGTTCAAATCCCAGCAACCACATGGTGGCTCACAACCATCCGTAACAAGATCTGATGCCCTCTTCTGGAGCAACGGAGTACTTACATTAAATAAATAAATAAATAAATAAATAAATAAAAACATGGAACATTGCACCCAGCTTCTCTAACTGTATTCGTAAGATGAATGAAATCCATCCCCCCCAAAAAAACTGAACTAATAAGTTGTATATAGAGCTTAAAGTTTACAAGTATGTAGATGTTACAATGGACTTAGGAAAGAAAATGTAAACAGATGTTTTACTATATGCCTGCAATCTCCCACTCATGAGGCTTTAGCAAAGCCATGACTCAGTCTTGAAAAGTAGGTAGTCCAGCTAGTTCTTTGAGTTTGGAACATAGATTAGTTGACATGTATGTGACATCTAGTTGCCATGTATATGACCCTAGCTTCCATTCCTAACACTGAAATAAAATAATGGTTCTAAAACATTGTAAACATAGTTAAAGCCACTGAATTGTACACTTAAAAATTGTTTAATGTGCTGGACAAGGTGGTACAGAGTATTAACCCCACCCTAGCCCCCCCCAAAAAATGGTTTAAATGGTTTAAAAAAATGTTTAACCATGATTTTTACATTTTTAATTATATAAAATGATTAAGGTACATAACTTACATATTTTAAAAACTAAAGGGAATATAAAGAAGTAAAAACTGTTGAATGATTTTGATCTATGTGTATATGTATGTGTGTTTGTTTTTGGTTTTGATTTTGATTTACACAAGGTTTCTCTGTATAATAGCCGTAGTTGTCTCGGAATTCACTTTGTAGACTAGGCTGGCCTTGGGAACTCAAAAAACCTGTTCCCCTCTGCTTCTGAGCACTGGGATTAGTGTCATGACCTGCCATGCCTGGCTGAATTCAAAGCTAGCCTAGGCTATGGCGTTATGTATTCTCAGAAATAAAGTCTAAATGAAAGATTTTGTTTTATCTAGTGAGTTTTTATTAGAAGGAAGTATTTATATATAAATATGTGTATGTGTGTCCTGTGGTTGTTCAGGTGTACAAATAGAAAATGTGGGTCTCTGAAATTATTATCTATTAGCATTTTACATTTTCTTGTATTGTGTACAATCATATTCCTACTATTAATAATAACTATATTGATTAGTCCCCCTTTTTTTTCAAACGTTTTGGTTGGTTGGTGGGTGGGTTGGTGGGTTGGCTGGCTGGTTGGTTGGTTGGTTGGTGGGTTGGTTGGTTTTTTTGTGACAGGATTTCTCTGTGTGCCACTGGCTGTCCTAAACTCACTGTGTAGGCTAGTCTATTGTCAAACTCAGATCCCGCTGCCTCTGCCTCCCAAGTGCTCCTAGGATTAAAGGCATGCATCACCCACCTAGCAATTAGCCATTTTTTAAACTCCCAAATGTATACAAATTTATTTAGCCTTTCAGAATAGAATTTGGTGCAAAACATTGTGGTACATAGCTCAGTGCAGGCCTGAGTTCCTGGGTCCAGTCCCTAATGTCAGAAAAGTCATGTCAGGGGGTTAATGTGCAATAATGCTAGAGCATTTGGGATGGTTTCAGTGTGTTGTCAAGTTTTCTGCAGTTTAATGAAATGTGTGTTTTTCTAGCTTGACAGAGCCAATTCACTGTTAAATCAGACTCAGCAACCCTACAGATACCTCATAGAGTCTGTGCGACAGAGAGATTCCAAGATTGACTCACTGACAAAGTGTACAGCTCAACTTGAGAAAGATGTCAGGTAAACCATCTACACGTCTTCTATTTAAATAGTAAAGACATTGTTAATATGCCACTGTTTCATAACTCGGATTGTACTTTCTAAATAGTTTAATTATGAGCATAGTCTTAAACATGGATACAAGGATTCAAACTTAAAAGAAGTGTGGAGCTGGCTCCCTGGGAAAAGTGCCTGCTGTGTGAGGACAGGAGTTTAGATCTCCAGAACTTACGTGTAGCCAGACTCAGCAGTGCAGGCCTATGCTTCGAAAGCAGGATGGGGAAGGAAATGGGAGGACCTGGAAACTGACGGAGCAGCTATCATGGCAGAAGCAACAGCAAACAAACATGTCTAAACAAGGGGGAAGGCAGTGACTGTTGACCTCCACCATGCATACACTGAGTTCATGTGCACACCTGTACTCCCATGTCATCTTCATGGCAGTGTCCATATTAACCTTATGCCCAGAAGTCTTAGCATGGAAATCAGGCTGTACTCTCTAGCACAACACTCCATACCACAGCACAGAAGAGCCGGCTTGCTCTTGTCCGCTTAGAGCTTTTACGGAGATGGGGCAGCCAGGAGGGAAGGATAGAAGCAGATAGCATTTGTAGAGTCAAAACGGCTTTTGAAACAGATCAAGTTTGCACATTACTTAGAACAATCTTATCTGCCTCTCACCCTTTATGTGAAATAACCCAAGAATTACCTCAGTTTCAGTAAATAAATTTCTTTTTTAACACCTTTGTTTAAAACTCGTTCTGTGCTAGAAACAAAAACCTTATACAAAACAGTTGGTTCACTTACTGGTCACTCGAATTCTTTCCAGAATTTTTTTTTTTTTTTTTTGGTTTTTTTGTGACAGGGTTTCTCTGTGTGGCCCTGGCTGTCTTGAAATAGCTCAATAGAACAAGATGGCCTCAATCTGAGAGAATTGCCTGTCTCTGCCTCCTAAGTGCTAGGATTAAAGTGCACCAGCTCAGTCATTAGTCACATTCTTCAATCTGTTCATTTACAAATCTGGGGGATTGGTGTGTGTGTGTGTGGTGTGTGACTGTGTGTGTGTGTATGTGTGTGTATGTGTGTGGTCTATATGTGTGTGTGAGTGTGTATAGTGTGTGTGTGTTTATGTGTGGTGTGTGTGAGTGTGTGTGCCTCTGTGTGTGTGTGCGGTGTGTATGTGGTGTGTGTAAGTGTGTGTGCCTGTGTGTGTGAGAGTATGAGTGTGTGTATGTGGGGGTCGCCGTTCTTACCAGCAAGTCCCCTCACCTGCTGAACCCTCCTGCTGGCACCTAATTTCAGATTTTTATGTTTTATTTTTTTAAAGATTTATGGATTTATTTATTCCTACACTGTAGCTGTCTTCAAACACACCAGAAGACAGGGTCAGATCACATTACAGGTGGTTGTGAGCCACCGTGTGGTTGCTGGGAATGGAACTCAGGATCTTTGGAAGAGCAGTCAGTGCTCTTAACCACTGAGCCATCTCTACAGTCCTATATTTAGTTTTGTTTTGTTTTTTTTTTTAAGATTTATTTATTATATGTAAGTACACTGTAGCTGTCTTCAGACACACCAGAAGAGGGCATCAGATCTCATTACAGATGGTTGTGAGCCACCATGTGGTTGCTGGGATTTGAACTCTTGACCTTCGGAAGAACAGTCTTAACCGCTGAGCCATCTCTCCAGCCCTATATTTAGTTTTTTAAACAGGAAAAAAAATGATACTACACGTTAAGAACAAAGTTTTGACTCATGAGAAGTTGGTTATTTATCTTAGTTATTAAATTTAAGATTGATATAAAAAATTTCATTTTCTAAATAACCGTTAAACCACTATAAATGTAAAACCAAAAAAAAAAAAAAATTACAGAACAGGTTTCCTAAGATGTACAACTAAAAAAAGTGTTCTTTCAATACAAATCTTCTTCATCTCTCATCATTCCTACCAAAATAATTGTTCCAGAACTGTTTGTGTTCTTAATATTTGGTCATGTGATAAAATAAAGTCATATATACAGTAAGCATCAAAGTAAATAAAAGTTTATTTCTAAAATTACTAGTTAAAGTTTAAAGTATTTCTAACAAAGTAATTCAACTAGTTAATGAATTTCACTATAAATATGTCTTCCAAACAGAAATTAGGTCTTTCTTTCTTTCTTTCTTTCTTTTTGGAATTTTTTAAATTAATTAATTAATTTTTTTTTTTTTTTGTACTTCATGTTTTATGCCACTCCTATCCACTCTCCTACTGCTTCATAGCCCACACCTCCTCTCCCCTCCCCGCCAGCACTGTCTCCACGTAGATGTTTCTACCTCTCACCCTACCTGGCCTCTAAACTCTCTGGGAACTCCAGTCTCTTGAGGGTTAGGTGCATCATCTCTGAATGAACACAGACCTGGAAGTCCTCTACTGCATGTGTGTTGGGGGCCTCATATCAGCTGGTGTATGCTGTCTGTTTGGTGGTCCAGTGTTTGAGAGATCTCGAGGGTCCAGATTAATTGAGACTGCTGGTCTTCCTACAGGGCCGCCTTCTCAGCTTCTTTCAGCCTCTCCTAGTTCAACAGGGATCAGCTGCTTCGTCCATTGGCTGGGTGCAAATATCTGCATCTGATTCTGTCAGCTGCTTGTTGGGTCTTTTAGAGGGCAGTTATGATAGGTTCTTTTTGTGGATATTTTTTTGTGGTGTAATAATGTCAGGTCTTGGACCTCCCCTTGAGCTGGATTCCACTTTGGGCCTGTCGATGGACCTTCTTTTCCTCAGACTCCTTTCCATTTCCATCCCTGTAATTCTTTCAGACAGGAACAATTATGACTCAGAGATGTGACTGTAGTGTAGGATGACAACCCTCTCCCTCATTTGATGCCATGTATTCCTGCTGGAGGTGGGCTCTATAAGTTCCCTCTCTCTACTGTTAGCCATTTCATCTAATTAAGGTCCCTCCCTGTGAGTCCTGAGAGACTCTCACCTTCCCGGTCTCTGATGCATTCAGGGTTCCCCCAATCTCCTACCTCCCTAGGTTGCCTGTTTCCATTCTTTCTGCTGGCCCTCAAGGCTTCAGTCTTTTTCCCTCACCCAATACCAGATCATGTTGCCCTTTCCTCCCAAGTCCTCCCCCCTCCCGCCATCCACTTTCCTTCCCAGGTGCCTCCCTCCCTCCCCACTTTGATTGCTTTCTTCTCTCTCCCAGGTGGGACTAACACGTCCTCACTTCAGCACTTGAGCTTGTTGAGCTTTTTGAGTTCTGAAGACTATATCTTGGGTATTCTGTACTTTTTTGTTTTTTGTTTTTGTTTGTTTCTTTGTTTTGGTTTTTTTGTGGCTAACATACACTTATTAGTGAGAACATACTATACATGTCCTTTTGGGTCTGAGTTATCTCACTCAGGATGATATTTTCTAGTTCCATCCATTTGCCTGTAAAACTCATTCTTAATAGCTGAGTAGTATTTCATTGTGTAAATGTACCACATTTCTGTATCCATTCTTCTGTTGGGGACATCTAGATTGTTTCCAGATTCTGGCTATTACAAATAAGGCTGCTATGAACATAGTGGAACACGTGCCCTCATGGCCAGGGGTGTGTGTATCTTTGGGGTATATTCCCAAGAGTGGTATAGCTGGGTCTTCAGGTATATCTAGTTCCAATTTTCTGAGGAACCTCCAGATTGATTTCCAGAGTGGTTGTACCAGTTTGCAATTCCACCAGCAATGGAGACATCCTCTTTCTCAACATCCTCTCCAACATGTATTGTCACCTGAGGTTTTGATCTTAGCCATTCTGATTGGTGTAAGGTGGAATCTCAGAGTCGTTTTAATTTGTATTTCTCTGATAACTAAGAACTTTGAACATTTCTTTAGGTGCTTCTCAGCCATTCGAGATTCTTCAGTTGTGAATTCTTGGTTTAGTTCTATACCGCATTTTTTGATTGGGTTGTTTGGTTTTGGTTTTTTTGGTTTTTTGTTTGTTTGTTTGTTTTTTTGTGATTAACTTCTTGAGTTCTTTATATATTTTGGATATTAACCCTCTATCAGATGTGGGGTTAGTGAAGATTTTTTTTTCCCACTCTGTAGGCTGCCAATTTGTCTTATTGACTATGTCCTTTGCTTTCCAATTTCGTGAGGTCCCATTTATCAATTCTTGATCTTAAAGCATGAGCTATTGGAGCTCTATCTAGGAAATTTCCCTCCTGTGCCAGTGAGTTCAAGGCTCTTTCCCACTTTCTCTTCTATTAGATTCAATATATCTGGTTTTACTTGAGCTTTGTACAAGTCAAAAAAATATGGGCCTATCTGCATTCTTCTACATAAGAGACAGCCAGTTAGACCAGCGCCATTTACTGAAGAGGCTTTCTTTGCCCATTGTATATTTTTGGTGTCTTTGTCAAAGATCAAGCGACCAAAAGTGTGTGGTTTTATTTCTGGGTCTTCAATTCTATTCCATTGGTCAACCTGTCTGTCTCTGTACCAATACCATACAGTTTTTATCACTATTGCTCTGTAGTACAGCTTGAGGTCAGGGATGGTGATTCTCCCAGCTGTTCTTTTATTGTTAAGAATTGTTTTTGATCTTCTGGGGGTTTTGCCTTTCCAGATGAATACTAAGCGTATAGTTATTTTAGGGAAACTGAGGACGAAACTAAAGATGAAACTTTTTCTCATAGTGTTATCTATTACAGATTTTATAATACTTTAGTTCTTCCTTTATGATCTTGGAGAACAGATATGTAAAAACCTAGAGCAAAATGCCTCCTACACTTTGCCTTGGAATAATTTTTAAGTACTATTTTGCTAAGAATCAAAGTAGCTAGAAATGTTTAATATGGAAAAAATAATAGCTAGCCATTAGAAAAGATTACATAGATAAATTCATCTCTTGAGAAAGTAAGTAGCTTATCCTCTGAAACATATAGTGTGTCTGTAGAACCAAAATTTGACTCCCTATCTCCCTACCTGGTAATTCTGTGGTCTCTGCCATTATGTTATACTTCCTGCCTATGCTCTGCCCTGAATAATGGGTAACTTCTTAAATAGCATTGCTAAGAAAGAGATATGAAATAGAGCAGGGTATTAAAAGTAAGGCTTCGAGTTGATGATATGACAGATATATATGGTTATAGTTTTTCTCATTTCAAATACTCCATAATAAATGAACTTTTTTTTTTTTATCTTAAGGGCGTACTGGACAGGCTAGCGAGGTGGCATAGTAGTTGAGAGTGTGTGCTGCTCTTGCAGAGAACCCGGGATCCTCAAGGGTTCACTCCCAGGCGCCCCAGCCCTAGGGGATCCTACACTCTCTTCTAGTCTCTGCAGTGCCTGCACTCACGTGTGCACAGACCCACACGCAGACTCATACATGCATGAATAATTAAAAAATAAGGCGAGCAAGATCTCTTTATAAGGTTGGGGGGATACATCACGCTTACTCTGTACATAGGTTACATGAGTCATGATGTAGCCCAGGGCTTCTCTTTGAACTGGGGAAAGTTAGTAACGCTCTCTGTCTTATTATCTTATCAAACTTTCTGTAACAATAAAAAATTTCCGCCTTCAATCCCAGCACTCGGGAGGCAGAGGCAGGCGGATTTCTGAGTTTGAGGCCAGCCTGGTCTACAAAGTGAGTTCCAGTATACAGAGAAACTCTGTCTCAAAAAACCAAAAAAAAAAAAAAAAAAAATCCATATCTGCACTATCCAGCAGTATGAGAGCCACTTCCCACATGTTACTCAGAAACGGATTTCTTAGTTCTATTTAAAGTAAATTAATGTTTATTTTAATCTTCACAGTGGCTAGTGGCTATGGTATTTTCTTCTGTGAAAGTGGTGTTAGCATACTTAATTCTTATGGTTATTCTTAGGATTAAGATATAATTTTTATTTATTTATTTATTTTAAAGATTTATTTATTTTATTTATATGAATACACTGTAGCTGTCTTCAAATACACCAGAAGAGGGCATCAGAGCTCATTACAGATGGTTGTGAGCCACCATGTGGTTGCTGGGAATTGAACTCAGGACCTCTGGAAGAGTAGTCAGTGCTCTTAACCACTGAGCCATCTCTCCAGCCCAAGATACAATTTTTATAATACACATAGCATAATGTCTAAATATCATAAGTGATTGCCATTATTGGTATTTATCTAACTCTTGACAACTCAGTGTGTTGATAATCATCTTAAAAGTGAGAATATTGGATTTAGACAAAAATCTATAATTATAGCAACATTAATCATAAAGCTAAATTGATGGTGAGATTAACTCCCAGGGACTCACTATGTAGCCTTGGCTGTCCTAGAACCCGCTACCTAAACCAGGTTGTTCTTGAGCTCACAGATCCACCTGCCTTTGCTTCCTGGTGTTGGGATTAAAGGAGTGCACCACCATGCTCAGATTACCAAAGTAGTGTTTCATAAATCCATAATATATGTTAACAGGTTCTGAAGTAGTATTTGATGGGATATGATATCTGGCTCCCAGGTGAAGCACGTGCCATCCATTGTGAAAAATCTAAGTGGTGTGATTGGTGATTGTGGTATTGGGCAGCCTGCCTCTGTGCATGTCTAAATGCTAAGGTGTGGTTCAACGGTCAGAAGCCAGGGACAATGCTAGACAGATGGCTCAGGGGGAAGAATGCTCGCTGTGCAAACACTGAGACTTGATTTCAGATCCCAGTGAGCTCCTCCACATAGGCACGGACACTGGCCCATCTCTCTCTCTCTCTCCTCTCTCTCTCTCTCTCTCTCTCTCTCTCTCTCTCTCTCTCTCACACACACACACACACACACACACACACACACACACACACATACACACATTAATAAGTTCATGGTCACCCTCAGTTATGTAGGAGCTTGAGGCTCACCTGGGATACATGAGACCTTGCTTAACCAACAAAGAACTGAGTTGCTTCATTATTTTCTTTGAAAATACCATACTACCCTGAGCCCTTACAAGTTTAAATATTTACAATGTATTCAGGCAAGCATTCTACCACTGTGCCATACCACCAGACCTATTATATACAGTGTGTTTGGTATCCAGAAAGTTTAGGGTAACTATGTACTGAAATAAAACCATCAGAAGCTTGTCAGAAAGCTCACAGTAAGATGTTGCTAGTAACTCCTTTGAATTCCCCTGTCATTAAAGGCGTAATCTATTCTAAAAGTAGCATGTTAACTCTCCACCACACCACAAGAGACAGGCAGTCTGGAAAATACAGTGTGATCTCTACTTTGGATCTGAGAGGACCTTGAAAAGAGAATGATTTGCATAAGTTTTCTTTCCCTGCTGTCTGTCAGCTCTCAGTTTATTCTTAACTAAGTAGTTAGGGAAGAAAGACTACATTGTCAACTTCTCTTACAAGGCTAAGCCACACTATATTGATCCAGGAAGTCAAGGTACAACATATCAGAAATATGTTTTCATATAGCAGGTGAGACAGAGTCATAAACATGAATTTCTAAGTAATAATTAACAGTGAAATGAACAATTACGACTGTAATATACCGTTCCAGATAGATGTGCTCGTAAGGAGATTTGTTTTGTAGCTTTATGAGTCACACATGCAAGCTTTATATTTCTAAAAGTAAGTTTCCATTGTCAGAAACTATGACTTTTGAAGACTAAATTTCTACGTGCTATCAGTACTGTCAGGACAGTGGATCATGGGAATTTAGAAATGCCCATGTTAAAGGTGGTGTGCTTTGTAACTTAAATATGTTATAGCAAGGATATCCCCAGATCTTCCAGGCACAGAAATGTGGTCTGAAGCCTCCATGTTGCTTGTAACAAACTGCTGTCTTTGAGATGCAGCACAGATTCTGTGTTATCCCCACCTATGCAGCTTGTGTTCATAGTGTGGCTGAGTACTTATTCCTGAAGTTAAGTCAGTATGCTTTACTTACTTCAACACCCATTCCTATTGTACTGTACTTTATTTAATGGGCTTATCAGTGTTTGGGACAAAGAGGGGGAGGGGGAGGAGAGGAGAGGAGGAGAGAGAACAAACTGCACAGAAGCAAGTGTTTAAGCATTGTGTATAAGAATGTAACACTCCTTGAAAAGGCCTAGTTCTGTTTAATGAATTTTACATTCGTTTTGAGGAGTATATATCTTCAGCTAAAATATAAATAGCTTTGAATCTGAGCATTTCAGAAATATCAGATGCTTGCCATGTCTTAGAACCTGGCACACCATTTAATTCTTTTCAGTGCTCGGCGCAGTAGGCTCCCTGGCGCCTACCTCTGCATGTCAGTTTGTTTTTCTGCCGAGCTGCTTGCCTTTATTGGCATTTAATTACTGTTTTCCTCTGATGCCTGTTTTTCATCTAAGTTAGTAATAGTGTACAGCATTTATGTGGAGTTTTATGTGTTCCGTGCTTTATGTAATCATTCACTAGGTAATTCGCATATCCCTTTGACAACCCTGAGCAGTTTACACTCTTACAGAAGTGCAGATGAGTTTCAGTGGAGCACTGCATTTGCATGGCTCAGCGGAGGGAATGGCACAGTGGGAAGTCGGTTGGTCTGCCCCTGAGGCTACAGAGTCCTCTCGGGAAATTGACTTATTCCAGAGTAGGTGGGAGTGGCTTTTTTGTTTTTTAAATCCTTTGATTTACCAATTTTTCCACAATGCTCATTATCTTTAAGTTCAAAAAGCCCCATCTATTATTTTGATAATTGATAACTTTTAAATATAACCTAAGATGTCTTACAACAAAATGCATCTCATTAACTTCATTTCACCCTTGCAAATGTTTGTCTCCACATTTGAGGAATTATGCTACTTTGATTGATTATTGCTTTTCTCAATTCTTACAGAAATGGTCACATAGATTGTTTTTTACTAATGTTATTATATAGACTTTCATTTGATTCTTCCCACTAATTTCTATACATCAAATAGTAAAATTACAGATAATATAAAGCAGTACTCAGTCATTTCTTAGAATATTAATATGACCTTAAAACGGGCACTGTCATAAATTAGGATTTATCAGAGAAAAATCACAATGAAGACATAGAAGTTGAAGAGGAAACTAAGAATTTGGAAACAAAAATTATTTTGCAGAGTTTACAGTAGACTGATTTAATATATTAAATAAATTATTTATATATATTTCACAATTAAATATTTCACAATTTACTATGTGACAAATTATAAAATTTCTAGGGATAAATGTTTCAGTTTGACTTCTGATATCTTGTTTCAATGTTTGTCTGTGCATGTATACTTGCTCTTTACTTCAGCATTTCAGAAGTAAGCAGTCAATAAGAGTGGTGATGTGCCCACAGCAGGCAGGGTAGTCCACTGTCAAAAACGCCTCTTGCGCAATAGCTAAGCCATTCATCAACTAAGTATAACAGTGTCTGCACTGCTGTCTTTATTGATTACAAACTCGATTTATCTTTCGTTCAAACCATCAGATTTATGTTTATTCTTTTTATTTTTCTCTTAACTCTCACAACATGATCACTTTTTAAAACTTGGGTTTTTAACAGCAACTTAAATAAAGAAAAGGCAGTCCTGCTGCAGACGAAGAACCAGATGGCACTGGATTTGGAGCAGCTCCTCAATCACCGGGAGGTACTTGTCCCACCTTGTCATTGATAGTCTGTCTGCTTTTGCGAGGTTTTCAAATACGTGTTTGGATTAAGATAACTGGATCCTGGTATCCAGTGGTCATCAGTGACTTCTGTTTGTAGCTCACTGTGAACTCTCCATTTTTATAACATTTGATTTGTGGTATACTTTATTTTAGAGCTCACTCACTTCTGGAACGTGTTTCTTGTTGACCGGCATTATTTGTATATCTCAGTCACTGATTTGCACGTTATTTAATCACTACCTGCCGTCATTTTCCTCAGTGTTGCTCTTATATCACAGTATGCCCAGCCATAGTACACAGTACAAAAGTTCAAGTGCTTCTTTTTTGGCTTTTTCTTTTTGCGTTGTTGTTGTTGTTGTTGTTGTTGTTGTTGTTGTTGTTGTTGAGAGGGGTGGCCTGATGAGTCTGAGGCTAGCCTCCAGCTCCCTAGCCAACTATAACTATGCACTTCTGACCCTCCCTCTTCCTAAATGTTGCTCGTCAAATGTTTTTAATTCTTTGAGAAACTAAATTTTTTCTAAAGATTTATTTATTTATTTTATGTATGTGAGTACACTGTTGCTGTCTTTAGAACAGGGCATGGGATCCCATGACAGATGGTTGTGAGCCACCATGTGGTTGCTGGGAATTGAACTCAGGACCTCTGGAAGAGCAGTCAGTGCTCTTAACCACTGAGCCATCCCTCCAGCCCCGACACTAATTTTTTAACTTATAAACTTTATTATTCAATATCAAAGTACAGTGTATTTTGATCATATTCACACTCTTCTCTCAGATTCTACCCTGCTTCCTACTAATCACTTAACCTTGGATTCTTTTTCTCTCTTCTTCCTTACCTCTCCCTTCTACCCTTCCTGTCTCTTTAAATCCATTCAGTCCATTTTTCCATTTTATACTGGCCAATTTGTTTGTGGTTTTCTTGAGATTTATTAGAAAATATAAACGGGGCAGGTGTATAGCACACTGGTAAGCCGCTTGTCTGGTATGCACAAGGGCCTAGGTTTCATCCCTAGCACCACGTAAAGCTGAGCATGGTGACACTCAGCTCTAATTCCAGCACTCAGGTGACAGGGGAGGATGGACAGAAATCCAGGGTCATCCTTAGCCACATAGGAAGTTTGAGGTTGGCCTAAGGTACATGAGACCACACACACGCACAAATACATAGTGTGACTTGATTTGGGGGTACTGATTCCCCTGTTTCATTTTGCAAATAAATGTAGTTGTTAACAACTACCAGTGTCAATATGTAAAATAATCTCACCACCCCAAAAACTCCCTCATGCCCCCTTTGAGGTGACTTCCTTTCTTTCCCCTGTCCTGGGCCTTAATGTCACCTGTTTTCTTCACCTGCAGTTTCACCTTTTATAGAAAGTTATATGAATGTCATTAGCAACATGTAGCATTTTCCACCTGACTTTTTTAATTCCCTGAAACCTATGCCACATTACTTACCTGGGTGCAGCGCAGTGCACTGGTCCATTCACCGCTTGATGGCTGGCTACTTGGGTCATGTTATGGTACATTTAATGTTTAATTTACTCTTACATTAATATGACAATTTAATATACTAGTTATAATTTTATATCTAGATTATGATTGCATATTTATGTTATTTATTCATATGTTTCATTTTAAAATATATTATCAAATCTACAGATAAAAACCCCTCTAAAAAGTTGTATGCAGGTACTTGTGCAAACCATGAGCCTCTTTCCCTTGGATGCATGCTAGAGCACAAACTGCCAAACATCTCTAGGGTCAGTGTGCTCTTGCATTTTATATCGCAATAATAAGAGTTCCAGTATCTCTTACCAACATATTGCTAAATGTAATAATTTGGCCTAAAGTATTTTTCCAGTGAACTATCTTAATCATTGCTTCTTTTCAATAATGTTTTTATCAATTTTATTTTTCTACAACAAAAGGTTTAAAAAGAAATCACTGATTTATGAGGTTAGGTTTTTTTTATTTGTTTGTTTGTTTTGGTTTTTTCGAGACAGGGTTTCTCTGTGTAACCCTGGCTGTCCTGGAACTCACTCTGTAGACCAGGCTGGCCTTGAACTCAGAAATCCGCCTGCCTCTGCCTTCCAAGTGCTGGGATTAAAGGCGTGTACCACCATGCCCAGCGGGATTTACGAGGTTAGTAAAGTTGCTTTCTGGTGTAGAAAAAGTCTTTCAACTATTTGGGAAGAAATTACTGAAAGAATATTGTCGAGAGGGCTGGAGAGATGGCTCAGAGGTTAAGAGCACCGACTGTTCTTCCAAAGTTCCAGAGTTCAAATCCCAGCAACCACATGCCCTCTTCTGGTGTGTCTGAACACAGCTACAATGTACTTACATGTAATAATAATAATTTAAAAAAAAAAGAATATTGTCAAGAGAGACTAACTGGAGACTGTTGCTGGAAATGGTTTAAAGGTGCCTGTCCTAAAAGTAGTGCTGGAGGAGTTGGGGGGTTGTCTTTGCTAGAGGTGAGGACGGGGCTCGAGCTGGCTCAGTGGAGGGCACCTGCTGCTTGGACATGTGGCTCTGTTCCTGGCACACCATACAATTCCCACTCACAGCTGCATACATCTCCAGCTGTAGGAGGTGTGACACCTTACAGCCCCTGTGGGCAGCTACGTGTCTATGGTGCATATACAGCCAAGCAGGCATACACATACACATACATTAAAGCCTATTTTAAAATAAACAAATGGCTTTTGGACTAAGATCTCTTAGCTGGTGGGCACAAGAGTAAAGTGGCCATGGCAACCATGGGCTGTGCTGCAGCTCTCTAGGTGCTAAGGGGGGAGATGGAAAATTCGAGGCACACCAGCCTCAATAGTGAAACTCGAAAAAACCAACACCAACAAAGCAAGGGACAAGAAGGTAATCCTGAACTGTTTGTTTGTTTGTTTGTTTGTTTGTTTTCTTTTCTTGCTTTTTGATACAGGCTCATGTACCCCAGGTGAGCCTCAAATTCACTTTGTAGCCAAATGTTGAACTTGTGATCCTCCTGCCTCCACCTACTAAGTGCTAAGATTGTATGTGCTGCCATGGCTAGTTATTAGGCTGCTGGGACCAGACATGGGACTTGATGTGTGCTAGGCATGCTTTCAGCTGAGCTCCATCTCAGCCTCTGAACGCGAGGTAGAGAAGTCCGTTAGAGAGAGACGGCAGAGCCAGGACGCTACCTTGCTCTCCTTCTGGCTTCGGGCGTTCGAGGCCTTCTCCATCAGTACAGCCATCACTTACTTCCTAGAATTCTGCCTCCAGGGAATTATTTCTTCACTATGGAAGCCTGAGTTATTCAGTGTGTGTTTTTAAATCTGAATGTTTAAAAGATCATAACCAAAGGTTTTTGATCTGGCATTAATCTGACTTTCCTTTCAGAATGGTGAGTCTCCATTCTGCCTCCAGAATTAAAATTCTTTAATGCTAAAGAGTTATGCCAGACTTTGAAAATTATAGAAAGTTTTATTTCTACATTTTATATATCAAACTCGAAGCCACATTTTTCATGAGTTCAAATAATAGCTAAAAAGCCCTGAACCAGGATAATCCATCTTTCCTTCAGTTTTCTCAGGCATTTGGACACAATGACAAAAACCTGATTAACAGCACCCAAGGTCTTGGCTTACTTCATTCTGGTGAAGGCCCTGGGGAGCTCATTTAATATTATGTCATGACTTTAATCAGCTAAATTTCAAAAGTTTAAATTAATGATTCAGATAGAAAACAAATGAAGACTTTCAAGTTCCTCAGATACTGTTCTGAGTTAGGGCTCCAGCTCCACCTTTAAGGCAGACCACTGTGTGCCTCTTGTGTGCCTCTGCATGTTCACGTACCATGAGTTCCATCCAAGTCAAACGCCAACAGCTGCTGGGAATGGGAAAGGCATTTGGAGTCTGACCGCCCAAAGTTCTCATTTTCTAAGTTAGTGTTACCTCAGAACAGCACCTGTTCAGAAGTAGGTGTGCTATAGAGCTGGGGTATGGCTCAGTTAATACAGTGCTTTCCTATCGTGCCTGAGGCTCCATATTTAATATCCCAAACTTCATAAAAACCAAGTGTGGTGGCACTTGGGAAGAGGAGGCAGGAAGATTCGAAGTTCAAGGACATTATCCGCTACATAGCAGGTTCAAGGCCAGTCTGGGCTACATGAGATTCTGACCCAAAAGCAACAACAAGAAAAAGTGTGTCCTCTCATCTTACACGAATTTATAAAATTATATATTGGCCTCTTATGATAACAGTTTTTTAGTATTTACATTCATAAATAGTTGGGTATATTGGAGTTAATATGTTAGGTGATTTTTAGTTTTGACTTCTCTACAGAAAATCTATGTGAATGGGATTGGGTGCCTGGGCACACCTCTTCATTCTGTGTTCCCCACATTTTGTTTCTGTATTCAGTGAGACTAAAATGCAATAAAAGACAGGGTGTCTCAGAAAATTCCTTCCATCAAAGCAAAATTTATTGTCATGATCTCAGCTTTTATGATGAGAATCATAAAAGCATAAAGTCCAATACAATCTCTCCATTTTAGAAAACTACTCTAGGAATCTATTAAGCTCTGCCACGTAGATGCTGTAGCTCAGCCCTCTCTGCACTCCACCTCCGCCATGGGCCCTGGTAGCACAGACGAGGCTGCTTATGATACTGAAGCAGATATACCATACAGACAGCTCACATGCTGCTGGAATTAAGAAAATGCATTTTTTTTCCTTAAAATAAACAAAAAGGCAAGTCAACTTGTTTTTTTATGCTTAGTCCCACTTAGGTGAAACAAAAACAAAACAATATGAATTATTGTTTACATTACTTCCAGGAAAGTTTTACCTCTGTAAATGAAATTATATCTGCTTCCTTCTTTCTTTCTTCAGAAAATGAAAACTTCATTTTTTTCCCAATTGCCAGGAAAGCTCACAGCTGAACATCTCACCCAGCATTACCATCTTTTCCATCTTCTACTTTTGATGCTCTACAATGACCTTCTGTCTCCTTTCCAGCAGTTATAATCTGTTTTACTCTTTTGGGTTTTTTTTTTTTTGGGGGGGGGGGGGTGAGACAGGGTTTCTCTGTATAGCCCTGGCTGTCCTGGAACTCACTTTGTAGACCAGGCTGGCCTCGAACTCAGAAATCCATCTGCCTCTGCAAGTGCTGGGATCAAAGGCGTGCGCCACCACCACCCAGCATCTGTTTCACTCTTATATGTCTGCACTTGCCCTAGGATTGATACCCGATGGCACAGATAAAATAGAAACCTTGAGCAGTTAGGTTTAGAAAGAAACAGGGAAAAGGAAACATGGGCCCTGTGCTGTTCTTCTTAGCAGTAGCAGGGGTGAAAAACTGGAGGTAGGAAGTACTGAGTGAAGGAACTGACCTCTTGAACCAGCTGTTCCCCAGCTTGTCCCCAAGAGTCACGTACTGTTCACCACTTCCCTCCGTTCATGTTGCCTTAAGAGAAGGAGAAATATGATCATGTCTGAAAATTCTGTTTCTGCTTTTCTTTATTATTAGAGTGTTTGTTTGTCTGTGTGTTTGTTGTGATGCTGAGTTAAGCTCAGGGCCTCACTTCTTGGGAAAGTGCTGTATCATTGAGCTAAGCTACACCCCTAAGCATTCAGTGCTGCTTTTCTCTCTCCCTCTCCCTTCATATATACATATTCATTTATATATGTGTGTGTGTGTGTGTGTGTGTGTGTGTGTGTGTGTGTGTGTGTAGCAGATGATAGGTCCTTATAAACTGAGAGTTGGAAGAATGTCTTTAATTGACCAGATGTGTATTTTGATACTATCCAAGGCTTAAGGCTCTGGTGTAAAAGCCTTTTTCCCACAGCATTTAGAGTTATAGTAAGGACAGTGGTAAGATCCCCACTTAGGAAGCTATTCCAGAATTTCCCTGAACCAGATTACTGGTAATGGCCTGAGTCAAAAGTAGGCTGATTTAAAGCACATCACAGCACTTAGGAATTGGATTTAGGTGCTGATGCAGAAGGAGAAATGAGAGCCGATGGCCAGCCTTTGGCTTGATCTAGGTCTGTGGTAGTAGAAGGAAGAATAAACTTGGGAAACAAAGGTAAATATACCACTTCAGGGTTAAAAGATGAGTTTTTAAACCCAAGAGAGAACTCATGTAGAAATAAAGATGTGAGTCCCTGCATAATTTTTTTTATGTGGAAACAGATTAACTCATGAGAGTACATAGATTGAGAACAAAAGAGGTGCACAGCAGGATCCCCAGAAATACTAACACGGAAGAGCGTTCACACAACACAGTGAAGAGCCACTGATATCACGAAGAGCAGCAGGAGGAAAGGCAAGCTGAGAAAGCACAGATGATGCCACTAAAAGCAGAGGATGCTGTTAGCACCAGTGCATACTGCCAAGAGGTCAGGCCAGGCTCTCAGAGGCTTCTGTCTTCCATGATGTCATATTCCATCATATCTGTCCTGACATGGAAACTTCTGAAATGGCCGTTCAGTCAGTAGTTGTGAGGTACAGTGGATTAGCTGGCCATGGTGGCACAGACCTATAGTCCTAGTTCTTAGGAGTCTGAGGCAGGAGGATGGAACAGTTCAGCACAAGCATAGGCTACATACTGAGTTTGAGACCAGCCTAAAGTACATAGGACAATCCTGTCTGAGAGAGGGAGGAGGAAGAAGGGGAGGGGAGAGAGGAGAGGGGAGG
>NC_034597.1:87858973-87880984 GCF_900095145.1 Mus pahari
AAAAAAAAAAAAAAAAAGGGCTCAGGGAAAAGCTGCCAAAGCAATACAAAGACAAGTGGCAGGCAACACAATACCTCTTAACCTTTCCAGGACACGGACACACACACACAGACCACCACTTAGTCTAACTTGGCATCCTCCAGCCAAAGGAGGCCAGATGCAAAACGTTACACATTTTATCAGTTCCTCTCCTTTCCCCTTTCCCCATACCCTTAGCTTTCCTCATTTGCAGTGTCCTGACCTCTGCTCCCAAAGATAACCCCTTAGAAAGAAACAATACTACTCGTGTTTGTAAACTGGCAAGGCAGCTCTCTACAGTTCTGGTTCTATTGATTTATATATTTGGGGTATTTTAAGACATTTATTCTATAGCCCAAGCTAGACCAGGATGGCCTCAACTTTGGAACGATCCTCCTGTCCCAAGTATCCCAAGAACTAGAATTACAAACATCCACATTTGTTCTTAAGACTTGATCTTAGAATTTCTTATGCAGTCTTAAAATCTTTTAGTAGTAATCATACTAACAGCTATTAGAGAGCTTTAGAATGTAATATGATTCTCGTTTCCTCCCCCGCCAAAATTGTTTCTTTCTGATTACTGATAGCGTTTTAACTGGAAAAGTACAGAAACTGATATATTCCAGAACAATTTCAGAGAACTGTCTGAAAGTAGCCAATAGAAAGTCGTGTCTGGAAGGTTCGTCTAGCGCGGGGCTACTACTAAAACCCAAGACCTGGCTGTAACCACAGCAGCCTCTGTTTATCAGGTGTCTGCTGAGTACAAGCATTTGTAGAGCATCTAAGGCCTAGCATGTCTGCAGTCCCTTTTGTCTGTTTCTGTCAGTAAAGTTTCTGGAACCCCATGGTCACGTCAACTAGTATATGACCCAAATTAATCACTCACTCCTTACTAATCCCCTAGAGTGTACAAGGCCACACTGAGATGCGAGATGAACTGACTCCCATTGTCCTAGACAGCCCACTCGTGGTGCAGTGCATGTCACCTAGCAGAAGGAAACAAACCCTACAGTTAGGCAGCTTTCCTAAAAGTGAAGTCACAGTATAATTATCATTCTTTGACAGCATGTTTATGTTCCCGGAGTCTAACTCATATGTTCTTTGTAATTTCTCGGAAGATGTCAGGGGCTTTTCACATCCCACGTGCCCCTTGGGCACTCTACTTCATAAAGGGCCCCCACAAATTGCATATTTCTGTTTGTGTGTCACCCTTTTTGGTTCATACTTCACTGTGGAAAGTTCCTTAACAATACCTTGTTACATTGTTTCATTTTATACACCTATTCAGTTACTTTTTTACATTCAGCATGACTGAGAAAAAAAAAAGCCACCAAGTAGGTAAGCTAATATTCCCTTAAATGAAACCATAATTGCTCTTCAGGCTTGTTCATTTCTAATCAACAGTGATTGTGCTTGTTACAAGTTAAATATTAAGTCAGTAGTAAAACATTAAAATTAAACAAGCGTAAGTGAGTGGTAAAGAAAAGGAGAGAGTCCTACACTGAAGAGTTACGGTGCTCGCGCGCACAGTTCCTGCTAGTCGCCTGTAAGGTTGCTGTGGTTGGTTTGGTTTTGTTGGGTTTTGTCTTGTTTTTTGTTCTTCTTTCTTGGGGGAGAGGGGCAGGAGGGGTGTCTTTTTGCAGGTCTGGGTGGGACGCTGAACAGTATTCTGGCCCCGCCCCAGAGATACATCCGCAGGCCCACACATTGTTAGAGTTTTTTTCCCATGTAAAGGTCTGTGAATTCATGGCAGAGGATAGATACTCAAGGGATAAATATATCTTGAGCAGTTACAAATTCTTCTTTTAAGCTATTTTAGATGTTTTCAAGTCAAGGACATTGTCCTGAGTCCCCTACTAGAGAACAGTTACAGAATGTTTGCAACCAAGTACGCCTGGGATATGGAGATGGCTAAAAGTCAGGCTCTAAGTTACCCCTCCATGCCTTTTGCTTATTCCATCTAAAGCTCAAAAGAAGAATCTTTTTGTTTACAGCTAGTGACATGGGCCTATAACCCTCGCTACTCAGACAAGAGGATTGCATGGATTGCAGCCTGAGCAACTTAAAGCTTGCACCGCAATGCAAAGTACTTGTCTAGTGTGCATAAAGCCCTCATTCAACCCCTTGCACACCACAAAAGCATAATTTAAAACTGACTAAAGAAGGCGGGGGGGGGGGGGGCACGCCTTTAATCCCAGCACTTGGGAGGCAGAGGCAGGCAGATTCTGAGTTTGATTTGCAACAGGACGTCACTGTGTATTCCAGACAGGCATCAAACTCGGTGTCCTGCCTCAGTCTCAGCAGTGCTGGGATTACAGAATGCATCAGCATGCCCTGTCTTCTAAGTGTCTCTGGACCGTTACATCTACACTTTAGAGAACATGGCAGAAGTGGGTCCCAACTGCTCTGCTCTTTCAACAGTCTTTACATTCTTTAATACCTTTCTTGTTTCCTGCACATAGAGCTCTGTCTTATATGAAGCAATAGAATGTCTCATCATAAAAATATTTTATCTGTGTATAAATACCCTTTTGGCTCTCTCTGTCACACTTCATATCTGTTAAGTGCTGTAGAGACTTGTCAACTTTGGAGTATGTTTTGTTTTTAAAGAACAAAATATATACTTTAAGAGTTTATTGAATATGTTTATATATATAATTAATAATCATTAACTTATTAACATATCAAGAAGCTAAAACTGAGACAAGAATGGAATGTTTTGAATACAGGTCAAAGAGTATATATACCCTGAAGTAAGCTACATTCCAAACTGTAGTGTTCACAATGGAGGATCAGGGTTAAAAGCTAAAACTGATGCTGAAGGTGAATCACAGAGGAAAAAAAAATCAAAGAACTTTTAGATTCTGCCAAACCGGTAAAGACCAGAAATAGAGAGCAACTAAATGAATGTATAAGGACGAGCCAAGCAAAGTCAGCAGTAATAGCAGATTTCATCAGAAGCGCCTTCAGGGCCCGCACTTCTACAATGTGCCCACAGTTCTACAGTGGGCCCATAATTCTGCATTGTGTTCATATTTTGATGAGTTCACACCAGTTGTCCATAGTTCAGTATACATGTATTTATATACATTTATGCTTTGGTTGTCCATGCTTCAATGTAGTCATACTTCCATGTGTTCTTACTTCAATGTGTTCTTAGCATGTTCACACTTTACTGTGTCCATACTTGATTGTCTTCAGACCTCACTCTTCACACTTCTTCAAAGTGTTCACACCTCAGTTTGTTCACTTTAGCCTTCTCTCCCACTGTCACTGATGGAAGTGATCCAGTCACCTCGCATTGCTGTCACTCTGTCATGTACAGAGCATAGCACCACACATCATTGTGTCATCACAAAGCACTGGGATGAGGAGCTAGAACTTGATCAACCAGAGACTGAAACATATTACACGATGATCTGAAGCAAACAATGAAGACGATTAAACATTCCTGCTCTTTCCTCAGAGAGATGGATGGACTGGGTGTTTAGGACAGAAAGAAAAGCAAGCAGCTCTAAGGAGGCAGCTCATCCAAGGCTGAAGATGCCTTCCATGTTTGACTTGGTTTTGCTTTTATTGGCAGATGGGGTGGGGGCAGAATTGATTTTGGTTTGTTTTTGTAGCTCAGTAAAGAAAAGCTGAATTGATAATTTGTCTTTATTTTTCTAGCTTGAGCTAGTGGCCATATGGTCAAAGGAGATGTCTTTTTTTTTTTTTTATTGACTCATAATAAGTGTATGTATTTGTAGACTACAGTATGGTGACTGAATACATATAAACGCGTGTGTAGAGGGAGTATTTTAATTGTGTGTGGGTCTGGGTTAAATCATGTGAGCTACCTTTCAAACCTGGCATTAGGTATCAAAGGCCTTAACAGAAGCCCTTGGTTATATACATAATCTACACTTGGAAGCCAGAAAACCCTGCATTTGGATACTGTTTTCCCTTCTTAGTAACAATGAATTTGACTAGGCTTCTCCAGCCTACTGGTTGTCATTTTTAAAACTGAGGTAGTGTCCACTTCCTGTATAATAGACAACGTGAAGCCCGGCACATTGGAAAGGTTCAGTGGATACTAGTCCTCCCGCACTCTGCACACTGTGCTGCGGCACAGCCAGTGGTAAGGGGAAGTTGCCCTGCAAATGAGATTACCCACTTAAAGGTCAGGCTGAAGAATGCTGGAGCATATGCTGATACTGTTTTCTGACACTTTGCCATATAAAAGCTATTTGCCAGCTGGGCATGGTGGTGCATGCCTTTAATCCCAGCACTCAGTAGGCAGAGGCAGGTGGATTTCTGAGTTCGAGGCCAGCCTGGTCTACAAAGTGAGTCCCAGGACAGCTAGGGCTACACAGAGAAACCCTGTCTCAAAAAAAAAAAAAAAAAAAAAGCTATTTGCCTATTGTTTCCTTTTGTAACTGAAGTCTTAGAATATGGAATAAGTAACTTTTATACAGCCCCAGCTGCCCTGAAACTCACTCTATATGCCAGACTGGCCTTAAACTCTGAGATCATCTGCCTCTACATCCACCTCTACCTCCCAAGTGCTGGGGTTAAAGGTGTTTGCCACAACACGCCTGGAATAAGTAACTTTTAATTAAATTTACATGGGCAGGGTGGGGGACCCAGAGCTTTGCACATGCTAGGCAGGTGGCACTGAGCTCTGGAGCCAAGAATTACCTTTAACCCTCATCCTCCGATCTCCACTTCCTAAGTACTGGGATTAAGGCTTGTGTCTCCATGCCCCGCCAGCAACCAGATTTCTTTCTTTTAAAAATAAAAAAGGATTTCTTTTAATACAAGAGTTAAAAGTAAAAATGTTGTTGGTACCTGTAAATACAGATATTCCTAGACTTAGAGTGGGTTATGTTTCAGTAAATTCACCATATTTTTAAATATGCTAAACAAAAATGCATTTAAAACAATTTACCAAACATTCAAGGTGGCAAACTTTGAGTATTCTAAGAATATTTATACAAAATTATCAAACATAAAGCCTGTTCTCTATTAAAGTATTGATTATCTCATGCCAGATAGGTAGGTGTGTGTGTGTGTGTGTGTGTGTGTGTGTGTGTGTGTGTGTGTGTACACGCACTCACACTTACCAGGCATGCATATGGAAGTCAGCGGGCAGGTTGTGGGAGTTGGTTCTCTCCTCCCACCATGTGGACCCCAGGATTAAACTCGAGCCGTTAGGTTCCATGGCAAGCAGCACCTGTCCCCACTGAGCCATCTCACTGGCCACTCCAGTAATTAGGTTAATATTGTGCTGACAGTGCAAGGCAGGTAAGTACTCCCCATGAACACTGACAACACATTGGGCTGGGGACTGTAAATCACAGAGCCCAGCTGCACAGCTGGCTCAGAGTTGCAGCTCACAACCAGAGCGCACTATCACTGAAGACTTGGCGCCTGTCACCAGGCATGGCACTGGTGCTTATCATCCCAGCACTCAGGAGGCAGCAGTGGTAAGAGGATTGTAAGTTCTAGGCCAGTCTGGGCCACTTAGCCACTTAGCTAATTCCAGGCTAGCCTTATCTACAGGGAGTTGGGGAGAGAGGGAAAGGTGATGGAGAGAAGAAAAAGAAGGTTATGTCGCATGTCAGATTCAGAATTGAACATAGTATACTGAAATCTTACCACTTTGCATACCTTTGTTAAGTTGAAAAACCCTAGGTCAACCTTTGTAGAGATTTCTATGTCCTAAAATTTTCTGAACTTTTTTTTTTTTTTGGGGGGGGGGGTGTTCGAGACAGGGTTTCTCTTGTAGCCCTGGCTGGCTGTCATGGAACTCACTCTGTAAACCAGGCTGGCCTCAAACTCAGAAGTCTGCCTGCCTCTGCCTCCCAAGTGCTGGGATTAAAGGCGTGCGCCACCACTGCCCGACCTGAACATTTTAAATAAAAGAATTATGTAGCATATGAAATCTGGTTCAATAAACCTTTGAAAAAAATAGTATTAAAATATGGCCCTGATAGCTTCACATTCAAATGTCTGTTACTGCCCAATCTCTGAGAGACTGCTCTCTTGAATCCTAAAGCACACATCTTGGTCACTTACTATTAAGGATTCACAGAGTGGTGGCATGTTAGCACAGCTCAACTGCCGAGCAGCTGCTTAATAGTCTTTGCCACAAATTCCCCACCAGCTTG
This sequence comes from Mus pahari, assembly GCF_900095145.1. Lineage (NCBI taxonomy): Eukaryota > Metazoa > Chordata > Mammalia > Rodentia > Muridae > Mus > Mus pahari. The sequence continues at coordinate 87,865,144 of NC_034597.1, forward strand.
GACCATACAGTGAGTAGCAAGCCATTATTGCTACAATGTGAGGTCCTATCTTGAAAAGAAAAAAAAAACTTGCGGCTGGGGAGATGGCTCAGTGAGTACAGCATATGTTGCTTTAGCATAAGGACCTTAGTTGAAGCCCCTAAACCTATGAAAGTTTGTCATCCCAGGGCTCCTGCTGCAGGGTAGAGGCAGAGACGGGGAACAACTCCAGAAACTTGCAGGCCTCCTACCTATCCTGGCACATGCAGGTAAAGAAACCTGTCTCAAGGTATAAGGCAAAAACCAGCACCGAGGTCTCACACATGCACACTCACGTGCATGGTCCCCCACAATAAGTGAATAAATTAGTCAGTTAATAACTGATAAAATGATAAGCAGCATACACTAGTGTAGAAGTTAAGTAGTGAGTAGAGAATTCGGTGTGCTATATGTATTAGATATTTTACTGGTGCTGTAATAAAACTCCATACCCAAAAGCAGCCTGAGGAAGGAGGGTTGACTTCAGCTTACAACTCTGAGGTCGCACACTATCATCAGGGAACTCAGAGCAGGGGTCTGGTGGCAGGAACTGGGTACACAGAATGGAAGAAGGCCACTTACTGCATTGCTCACCCTGCTTCTTTATAGAGCCTGTGGACACCGTGCCCTGACTTTGGCTCCACTCATAATGGACTGGGCCCTCTCACATCAATCGCTAACTTTTAAAAACAATGACCGGCAGGGTTGTCAGATAGATACAGGCATTTTCCCAACTCTTCAGTAATGGATCATATCAATAATAGAATCATAGTGATTCTAGCTTGTGTCAAGTTGACAAAAGAAAAAAGAAAAAAACAAAACAAAAATAAAAACCCAGCTAGCCAGCATGCTGCACCCTACTTCCTTTTCAAATGTTTGTGTGGGGGGGTGCTTTGCCTGCATGTATGTCTGGGCACTGCTTGCATGTCTCATGTCCATGGAGGTGAGAAGAAGGAGTCAGACCCCCTGGGACTGGAGTCACAGATCATTATGAACCACCATGTGGATGCTGGGAATGGAATCTGGGTCCTCTAGAAGAACAGCTGGAAATCTTAATCTTTGAGCCATTTCTCCAGCCCCCTCTTAATTGTTTTTTAACTCTGCGTTTCTTTTGCGTGTGGAAGTAGGTGGGTACCACAGTCACTGTGTGGAGGTCAGAGGACAAGTTGTGGGTGCTGGTTATCTCCTTCTACCTTGTGGGTCTCTCGCATCAAAGCTAGGATTAGCAGCAGTGGTTTACCCACTGAGCCATCTCTAGGCCAATTTCTTCTTTTTATTTCCTTTTTGTTGCTTCCTTGATTGTTGATAGGTTCCTTGGTTGGTGTTTTGGTGGTTTGGTTTGGTTTTTGGTTTTGAGACAGGGTCTCGCTACATAGCTCTGGCTCTCTGGAACTTGCTGTGTAGACCAGACTAGCCTTGAACTCAGAGATCCACCTGCTTCTGCCTCTCAAGTGCTTAGATTAAAAGCATGCACCAACATGGCCAGCTGGCCCACCTTCTTGTATTTGAAATTTTCTAAAGCAAAATGCTTTCCTTTTAAAAGAAGGCATGAAGCCAGGCGTGGTGGTGCATGCCTTTAATCGCAGCACTCGGAAGGCAGAGGCAGGCGGATTTCTGAGTTCAAGGCCAGCCTGATCTACAAAGTGAGTTCCAGGACAGCCAGGGCTACACAGAGAGACCCTGTCTCGAAAAACCAAAAAAAAAAAAAAAGAAGGCATGATGGTTCACAGGTCTAATCCCAGTGCTGGAGATACTGAAGCTGAGGCAGAATGATTGCCACAAGTTTAAAGTTAGCCTGGGCTACACTGTGAGTTTGAGATCATCTACGGAAAAAACAAGTAAATGAAAATGTACAATATAAGTTAAAATATACCTTTAAATGAAATTTATGCAAAGTATGTTCTTGACTTAAAGCCAGGTTGATTTCTACCTTGTATAACCTAAAGCCAAAGATGTACAGAATTGTCTGGCCTGTTGGTCCTGACACGTCGTTGCTCATATATAAAGCACTTCCTCGTACTGCAGGGGAGCACATAGTTTGTATTATACTTGTCAGAGCTATTTTCATCGAGAAATGCTATCTATGTGTCCCCTTGCCAACATCTTTGCAGAGTTTACAACTTTGTGCAATTTATTGGCATCAGCTATGCAATACTATTAAGCAGCTGCTCGGCAGTTGAGCTGTGCTAACATGCCACCACTCTGTGAATCCTTAAGAGTAAGTGACCAAGATGTGTGCTTTAGGATTCAAGAGAGCAGTCTCTCAAGGATTGAGCAGTAGCAGTCACTAACATCAGTAATGTCATAAGCCGCTTTTCAGCGTTCATTCTGTCTTCCTAGAGTACTGTGCTGCGGAAGGGTATTGGGGGGAAGGGGGGCCTCCAAAGGTGACTCAGGACGGCCTTGAATCCTCAGTCTTCCTTCCTTAGCGCCTTACGTGCTCAGGATTGATGCCATACCTGGCTTACTATATAGGGTTTTTTGTTTTGTTTGATCTTTGATTTAGCCTTAGTTTCATTTGTGTAATCAAATAGTTCTTCACTTATTAATGTAGTGAATGCCCCATTCATTCTCCTAATTATAATCATTGTATGTACTTTACATACCAGAAAAAACAGAAGCTTTTTATTTTGGGAAATGACTTTCTAAATTAATCGTCAGCCAAGAATAAGCTAGAGTTAGACAGAATGAAGGAACACTCACTCTTTAGGAAGAGTTCTGCCCTAGAGTGAGACGTGCTAGAAAGATCATCATGCCCACACAAATGGTGATATTGATTTTTTTTTTTCAACCATCTTTTTCAGATGAACCTTGTCTTGTCATTCTGGCAAACAGCCCCTAACACCCAAAAGAAACCATGTAAACTGTACTTCATTCACAAATTAGAAATCAAAATTAGAAACTATAAGGACAAGAGGAAAAGTTACAGCACAAAGCAAATCTTCACAGCTGACAGACACAAGGCCCTCCCTAATGTGGGGAGATGACGAGCAACTGGAACAGGAACGAAAGTGCAGACTGCTAACATTCACTTCTTCAGAAAGACTTTAGAAAGTATTCTCTCCAGAGCATGAGCTTTGTTATGGTTTCCAGAGATGCTAAAACCAAGTCATGAAGTTTGGCTGGCATGGTGCACACCCATCAGACGCCTCGTAGGCTTCATAAACTTGATTTATATGACATAGGAGTTATGCTGTGAAAGCACAGTACTTTTCCCCATGACACTGAGAAAATTAATAAAGTAAACCAGACCATACACCTGTACTTCCAGCATCAGGGAGGCAGAGACAGGAGGACCAAGAGTTTCATAGCAGCCTGGGCTACACAGAGACTCCACATCCAGCCTGGGATACATAATAAAACAGGACTTGAAAAGATTAGAAAGATCAGGGCTGGGGAATGAATATGTGTCTATTGACAGGTAATAGGAAAAGAAATGATTCCAAGAAAGAATAAAACTGGGCTGGTGGGATGATTCAGTGGGCCAAAACTCCTGCTGCCAAGCTCTGGAGTCCTGAAGCCTACACAGTAGAGACAGTTGACTCTGAGTCAGAGTCATGTTATCCTCTATCACACACACACACACACACACACACACACACAGCAAATACAACAGCCAGTTGGTGGTGGCAGTGGTGGCGCATGCCTTTAATACTAGTACTTGGGAGGCAGAGGCAGGGGCATCTCTGAGTTCAAGTTCAGTCTGGTCTACAGAGTGACTTCTATGACAACCAGGGCTAAGAGAGAAACCCTGTCTTGGGTAGGAGGGAAGAGAGGGAAGGGAGGCCGGGAGGGGAGGGAGAGAGGAGGGAGGGGAAAGATAAGATACAAGATAAAACTTGCCAATATAGCCAATAAAATCCGTTTCAGAATAACAGTAACGAATCAGTTCTAAAAGTAGTCAGTGGCAAATCTATCGCAATGACTCATGTTAGTGTGTAAGCCTGTAATCCCAGCCCGCAGAAAACTCAGGCAAAGAGACCGAGCCCAGGCTGGGTTATGTAGGACATTCTCATATATCCTGAGCCACACCACTAAACCATACTTCAAAAAGACAAGGAAGGGGCTAGAGAGGTGGCTCAGTGGTTAAGAGCACTGGCTGCTCTTCCAGAGGTCCTGAGTTCAAATCCCAGCAACCACATGATGGCTTACAACCACCTGTATTGGGATCTGATGCCCCCTTCTGGTGTGTCTGAAGAAAGCTACAGTGTACTCACATAAAATAAACAAATCTTTAAAAAAAAAAAAGAAAAAACTAATATTTTTTTAAAAAATACTCTCTCAAAAAAACAGCATTATTATGAGCCAGGCACTGCAGAATATGCTTTTAATCTCCATGTTTGTGAGAGAGAGGCAGGAGGGTCAGAGAAGTTCAAGACCAACCTTAAGATTCACAGTTGAACTTGAGGCAGGGAAACCTAGGCTTATATTAGACCCTGTCAAAAAAAAAAAAAAAAAAACCACTGCTTAGCACTTTCCATCTGTGAGACAGGAAAAATGCAGAAAGTATGAAAAGAAAAACTTTTTATAACAAAAAAAAAAAAAACAGAACAGAATCAAGTACAAATAGGAACTCAACAGAGGCAAAAGAATCTGTACAAGTCGAAAGCTGTGTTTGTCTACATATCACGTTCCACGTCTGCCTGGCTAGCCCTGAGATACTTAACACACAGTAAGTAAGACCTTGTCTCTGACAACTGAGCCTTAGTAACTGCCATGGCTTTGAGTATTGATAACGTATTAGAGAAAGAATCCAGGGGCCAGCAAGATGGCTCAGCATGTAAAGACACTTGCTGCCAAGCCTTAGAACCCAAATTCATGTCCAGGAACCACATGATAGAGAACCACTGCTCCTCTGACCTCCACACATGAACCATAGCACCAGCATGGCCTCTAGTGTGCGCACACACACAAATAATAAATTAATTAATTAGTTAGTTAATTTTTTAATGCAGAGTCAGAGGGCTATGAGTTAAAAGTCAGCCTGTTCTACATAGCAAGTTCTAGGCCAGCCAAGGTTATACAATGAGCCACTATTTGAAATAAACATCATATATTATATGTGTATGTGTAAGTAGTAAAAAATTTATGTTGCTATATGTTAATATGTTTATATTAATATGTTAAGGACTCGGCATATAAGCAAAAAAATGAAAGAGCTGAGAAGTATCTCGTAAGCATTATTCTGGTGTGCACAGTAACAATGGGATCCTAATAGGAATTTTACCAAATCTAGCTGCTTTTAAAGTGTTCTTTCTGGATTTCAGAGACCATGTTAATATTGTTTATGCTCTCAGATGAAAGTGGCACTGTGATCTTAGCTTCCCGAATTGTGGTAATCATAGTCTAGATGAAACAAAGACATTAATCTCCCTTCTAATCTTCCGATCAACATCAAGGAAAATCTGTTTCTTGAACCTGCTTCTGTGTACACCAGCAAAAGCAAAAGAGAAACTGTGTGGTTTTGACTGACCAGGAAAGCATCCTTTACCTTTCTCATCCTTACCCCTTTCTCATTGAGTAGCGCAAAAGCTCAGCTGTCCATGAGGCTGAGCCTGTAGCTCAGTTGGAAAAAGCCTGCCTGGCTACACAAAGCACTGGGTGCTGTCCATAAACACATAACCACATAAGCAGGTGGTACAAGCCTGTAATTCCAGCATTCAGGGGATCAAAAGTCCAAAATCATCCTTGCCTACAAAGAAAATTAGAGGCCAGCCTGGGCTACCAGAGACCTTGTCAAAGGAAGAAAAAAAAAAAGGTAAAATCTGTTGCGACCGAATAAGCTTAACATCAAATCAGCGCTGCATTCTTTACCATAAATTAAATAACACGATCTTGGAAGCAAAATGGTTCCAGAATGGCCCCAGTCCTTGTGATTGTGCTTGCCCTGTCTTGCGTGTTTTAGGCGCTGTCTTGCATGTTTTAGACACTGCAGAAAGTAGAAAGGGAGGACTCGAGCACTGTGGGTTCCAGCTCCTCCCCTGGCCCTGGAGTCAGTAAGGCAGCATGGCTCAAACTCCAGTCTGTTTTAAAATATCTACTCCAGCTAGGTGGTTCTAAATAGAACTAATGACAGCCAGAAAAGAGGCCTGTAGGGACTTGCTCTGCCACAGCGCTGACGTCTGTAAACAGATCTGTAGCAGGGAGCACAGCATCCTCTGTTGCCCTAAGTTTTGTGTGTTGGCATGGAGGAAAGAATTGCCTAGAGCAGAGCCCACCATTCTTTTACAGATAAATGAGGTAGCTCGCCATTTCCCCGGGTATTCGGGTTTTAGTAACCATAAGCATCCACTAGCCAAAGACTGTCTGTGAGGAGGTAATAGGCTTGAAAGGATGTGCTCGCAAAGTCACTCTAAATTCTTCGAAGAGCTCAGCATAATTAATTTTTCACTCAAAAGGCAAACTAAAATCCAAGTGATGTGTGTTTAAAATCCCAACAGTGTGAAGCCTGAGGCAATGGGACTGTCTTGAGTTCCAGGCCATCCTGGGCTACAAAGTAATGACTATATAGCGTAGCACTGTCTCAAATAAGAAAAGAAATAAATATTTTGGAACAGCAACTTGGCAGGATGAGGTGTAGCTCAGTGGTGAAGTACCTGGGGCTGGCATGCGCCAGGACCTGGACTCAATCCCCAGGACTGGAAAAATGAGAAATGGCAACTCCAGCCACCTCCATTTCCCATGTGTAAAAGGCTCCAGGAATCCTACAGCTAGAGAAGTGCTAAAGCTGCATTAAACTGACTGGAGTCACGGTCACAGAGCTCCTCTGCGCTCCTTCTCCTCCTTCACAAGGTAGTGGATGGCCTAAGAGTGAGGAAAACATCACCAGGCTACGACTACCCGCCATGCACAAGGCCTGGGCTCCGTTTCTAGCAATTAAAGAATTAACCCGTCTACTCAACAAAAATCTGCAGAACACTGCAGTAGAACTCCAGATGCATTCCACAGCGATTGTGTCACCGTCTATACCTGTGACACACACCCATCATGGGGTATTTGTTGAAGTTTCATGTGTGACTCTAATATACAGAAGAACTAGCAACCACTAGCAGATTAAAGGTCATTATATTGTACCCAGCACTCTGAGTTCAAGACCAGCCTGGTTTACAGAGTAAGTTCCAGAACACCCAGGGCTCTTATACAGAGAAATCCTGTCTCAAAACAAACAAAAAGGTTAATTGTAATGCTAAAAGTAATGTCATATGTACTATTTTAAGAATCCTGTGCATTATTGTTATACATTAATGTTTTACTTTTACAACGTTCCTTATATATGGTATAATTACTCAAGTATTTCATGTACTTTGAGAAAGCAATGCTTTAATGTCAATCATTATTAGTCTGTCTGCCAAAATCAGACTTACTGCTTTCTTGTTTTCATATCAACAGGAATTTGCAGCTATGAAGCAGATCATCATTAATATGTGTAGTAAACATTCTGAGAACAACTTACTTCTTACAAAAATGGAATCAAAAAGTGTGACAGAAAATCAAGCAAAGACTTTGAACATGCCAAGAGAAGATGAAGAGAATATATTTATCCCCAAGCCAACGCTCTTTGTAGGTACAGCTAAAAATATTTAGAATTGTAATCTCTGTTTATCACTAAATATATTTTTTCTTCTCAATCATTTGTTTTAAAATAATTTGGATAGTATTATGCAAAGGTCTAGCAATGTCTATATTAATCTATTTTCTAAATGTATACATTAGATGAGAGTTGGATTTTATGTTTCTAATTAGCATATTGAACTTGCTTAGAAATTATCCTAAGTCTACATTTTTCCTTCTCCCACCTATAGGAACAAATTACAAGGGACTCAGAAAATTATTCTGCCTGACTTTTGTATTTTGGGTATGCACTCGATGTGGCTATGTCCGTGCATGTTCACTGGGGTCACATGAGCCACATAAACGTGAGGGGTTGGAGGACAACATTGGGGCTCTTGTTTTCTGCTCCGAGCCCTCAAGCTTCCCAGGCTTTTCCAGTCTCCACCTCCCACCTTGTGCCTAGGACTCTGAGATTCTAGACTTGCACCACTGCATCCAACTGTAGTGGATGCTAGGAGTCCAAACTCAGGTCCGTGTGTGTGTGTGTGTGTGTGTGTGTGTGTGTGTGTGTGTGTGTGTGTGTGTCTGACAAGCACTTTACCCACTGAGTGGCCTCTCCAGAGAATCATTTTTAATTTGCATAACATTATAAAATGTTGTGTTCTGAGTCTCTCCTACAGAATACAAGCTGCCCGTGCTAACCAGTACGCGCTTGCCTTCTCAGACACTTGGAAGGCTTGGGCAGGGGGGTTGTAAGTTCTCAACCAGTGTGCTCAACTTCGATGAGACCCTATCTGAAAATATTTTTTTTCCCACGTGAAAGAGGATTATTTGGGGGAAGGGAGCAAAGGGGGCGATGGAGACAAAGGGAGAAAATAGAGAAAAAAAAGTGAAGATAATTTTTAAAATAAAATTTAAAAGGGTTGGATAGCCAAAAAACAAAAGGGGCATTGGAGAGCACACCTGTCTTCCCAGAATGTGGCAGGCAGAATAAGGTCACTCAGGAATTCAAGGCCAGCCTTACCCGAATAGCGAACTGGAGGCCAGCCTGAAGGATGGAGTAAAGCCCTGACTTGGAGAAAGGGATGGAGACGTGTAGAAAGCACTTTAGGAAACACTGAAATTCATGGGTTTCAGCAAATAATACAAAAAGAATAAAAAGGCAACAGACAGGGCCATTACTAATTATTCTGCTTCAAGATGGTTGCCCAAGGGGCTGGAGAGATGGCTCAGCGGGTAAGAGCACCGACCACTCTTCCAGAGGTCCTGAGTTCAAATCCCAGCAACCACATGGTAGCTCACAACCATCTGTAATGAGATCTGATGCCCTCTTCTGTTGTGTTTGAAGGCAGCTACAGTGTACTCACATTCATAAAATAAATAAATCTTAAAAAAAAAAAAATGGTTGCCCAAGAGAAAACATGAGGTTTAATTTGCAGTCCTACAAGACTCAAAACCAGAACATTTTTAATATTCCAGTTCAGTGAACCCTTGAACTTTCAAAAAGAAATTTAAGTCCTCCAGATGCTTATAAAAACGAATTGAACACAGGAATTTTGACCCCAGCCTTCTCCTTACACACTCAGATCTGGCCTCTAAAGATCAGTGGTATGGAAGCTATTTTATGATTATGTAATCTAACGTCCTTTTTCCTCCTGTGCTAGGGCCTGAAGCCCCTTCTTTCGCTTCTGTGTGGCAAGGATTCCACTCTGAGGTCCCGCTCCATCCAGCCCTTGGCTGTTTAGAAAGGTCTCACAGATAGGCTTTGCTAGACTGGCCTCCAACCCCATGCCTGTCTGCCTGCAGACGCTGGGGTTACAGATGCATGCCACCCCCAAGCTTTAGCTTCCTATTGAAGATGACGGAGAGCTTCAGTGTACAGCAAACAAAGGAACCCTACTGTAAGGGTCCCTGTTGCCGAAATGTGGGCCAAGGAGTGCAGCAAGTCATCTGAGCACTCTCCTTAAGGGGCAGCCTGAAGAAGTCAGCAGCAATGGCCACTGAGCCCGGCCCCATCCATTGTGCATGCTCATAGGCTCCTTCCTACCTCTGACATCACCATGGCCCTTTGTCTCAAGATACCTTCTGTACATAATTTATACATGCACTGTGTCAGCACACACTTGCTGTCAGGGAAGAAATCAATTCTTTATCTCTCCAGTTTGGTTGTCTAAGAAACCCCTTAAACAGCATTCTATACTCAGTCGAGAACTAAACTTTGGAAAGCGAGGCATCTGCAGAGAGTTAGCAGTGCCTGTGCCGCTAGCGGCACCCATGGGTGTGTCTCACTCACACAGAAACCCTCCCGCCTGTCTTCTCAGCATGTGGGAGGCTGAGGCAGGAGACTAGCCTTAAGTTTGAAGCCAGCATGAATTACATAGTGAGTTTCAGTCCAGCCTGGACTACACAATGATAGAACCTTTCTGAGAAAAAATAACAACTTAATTTATATTTCTAAAGTCAGAAATACTACTCTAGGCTCTTCCATATATAGTTTAGTCTTAAGCCCTTTGAAATAGATTTCTGAGTGAGCTTGGGATGAGGGAATAAGGGACAAATGATCCCAGACAGTCTCATGTTTTGTCGGTATAAACCCAGACCAACTGGCACTCATTGAAGTTGGGCTCTACCTGTGAAGACTTAGAAATCCGTAATTGCGTCCTAGCCTGTAGCGTTGGAAAACAGAGTAATTATGTCTACTAAACACAGTCTTTCCTTCCTTAGAAGTTGTGCTGGTTAAACTCTAATAGAGTCTTAATCTCCAGCTCTTTTTCTGGATGCCAGCAGTAATCCAGCAGGCTTACTTTGTCTGCTTTTATCAGTCACTCTTCCTTCTCATTTTAACAAACTTTCTCACTGTGTTAGAATCCCCAAGTTATAGATTAATGCCTTAGCTGGATGGCACAAAGGTTTTTGTCTTATCAGTTGATCGTCTCCAACCCTCCCCCCCACCCCCGGGACTAATGAGTTACTTCTGGTAGCCCCCAGTTAATCTGGTCCTGTGTTTCCACAGCAGTTCTCTGGGTGCCTTACAGAATGTGGAGTAGTTTACTTGGGGACCTGTTAACATTGTACCAATTAAAGTATTTTTATTAATTTGTACTGTTTCTCTATAAAATTATAAATATAATTAGCTTAAGCAAGCGCAAGTACATAATAATTAAGGCAGTGTTCACAGTAATAACAGATAATCATTAAGTATGTCTCAGTAATGTTACATACATAAATAAATGGAAATTGGCTTCATCTGAAAGAACTTATGTGAGTGGTGAATTTAAAATAAGACCTCTCTGCCAGGCAGTGATGGCACACGCCTTTAATCCCAGCACTCAGGCAGCAGGGGCTGTGGATCTCAGAAACCCTCTTTGGGCAGGGTCCAGGGATTCTTCTTACTTAAAAGGTTAATTGTGTTAATAACTGAAGGAGGCATATCAAACTTAGTGACACATAGCACCATTGTATGGGTTGTAGGATGGTAGAATAAAAGAAATTCCACCGTTTATCTAAAGATGGAAAATAAAGAATAGCTACTTGTATATCTGAATCATTATGCCCAAAAATGTTATCCATGGTCTGTTCAGGATTAGAGAAGTTTCTAAAGGGTCCATCACTGAATAATTTGCCTTTGTGAGCCACACCCATTCTCTATTATGTTGCATTTATATTTCTTTATATTGTTTATTTCTTTTAAAATATATAATTCAGTATCTAACCCATATACAAACAGACCATGGGCATACCTGTTAACCCATGGCCCATGTTATACTAATCACTTCCTACTAATCAAGAGTTGGTAATAGATTAGAAACTTATAATCCACTCTAATAGAATTTATAGAAGTTCAAGCTTTGCTAATGTACTAGTCATAGCACATCACTAGCTAAACTATCTGGAAATGAAGGCTTTGTCATTTCATGAGTCAAATCAACCTATCAAAGCTACCATTACTCACTTGGCACTTGTTCACATTTTGGTAGTAACAAATGAGAATAAGATTCTAGGTAGATGAGAAATCGTGTGTTCAATCCTAATGAAGTACAAGGTAGCATAAATTATAATTAATATGTGAGCAAAGGCAGACGTTTCCCAATAACAGACATGATGATACACACCTGTCATTGCAGCAGGGGTGCCTGATCACAAGTTCAAAGCCAGCTTAGGTGATACACACACACACACACATACACACACACACACACACACACACACACACACACAATCAGAAGAAAACAGTTCACCCATGGAATGCCCTAACAGGCACGTCTTTGGGTGATAACTGAGATTGAATGCAGTGTAATCCCACATTTTTATGCCAACAATTGGGAGATAGGGGCAAGAGGATTTTTGAAAATTCCAGGCTGGCCAGGGCTACATAGGGTCTAAATAAAAATGAGTGTAAGTTCATACAACTGAATGTGGTACTTCTGTGCCCTACCAATTGGACTGTTGCCTAGAATTGTACATTGTCTGGTTTAGCTCCAGCTGTGGCCTAGCCCCGTTGTCCTGTATCCTCTGTCATATGACCTAGGAGAGACCCTGTGTAGCAACACTCAAACCTCGCACCCAGACTCACATAGAACTGAGCAGTGCCTGCTATGGCAGATCCAAGCCACATCCCTTCATTTCCTTTGTGCTGAGTACAGGCCAGTGGGTTAGAAAACCCCTCTCTGCACTCAGACAACACACAAAATTAGACTGAAGTTTCTTCTTTTCGCCATAAGCATTATAAGGGATTCACTCTGATTTGAACATTGTACAATTACATGCTGAGACATTACACAAGAACTCCTTACATTTATGCAGCTTTTATGTGTCTCATACAGGCAGGGATGGAGCTCCGTGGTAGATCATTACCCAGCATGCCCCAGGCCATGGGTTTGCCTGAAATCCAGAGCTGTGGTAAAGAGCTAGGCCTGATGTGCTGTTGTCCAATACTCAAAAGGCAGAGGTAGGAGGCTTGCCAGTTCAAGGAGTCTAGACTCTATAGTGAGACCCTTCCCACAAGACACAGCAAACTATACAGGATGTGAAAGCATAGTATGTTCTGTAGGAAGGAGGGAGGGTTGAGAAGGTCTAACCCATTCAATCCCAGCACTTGGGAGGTAGAGGCAGGTGGATTTCTGAGTTCAAGGCCAACCTGGTCTTCAAAGTGAGTTCCAGGACAGCCAGGGCTTCTCTGTGTATAGCCATGGCTGTCCTGAAATTTACTCTCTAGACCAGGCTGGCCTCAAACTCAGAGATCCACCTGACATGAAGATGTAAAGATGTAAGCCACCACCACCCAGGCCTTGGGGTAGTTTTTAAAGGGCAGTATTCCAAGTAAAAACACCTTTGATGTTAGGTATAGAAGGCTATAAAATAAAAAATATATAGCAAAACATATGAATGATATAACAGTTCAAGTAACTATCAGGAAATAATACATTTTCCAATATGTATGTTTCTCACCCATCTCCAAGGTCTTACGAGTCCAAGGATGACATGACACTTGTGTAGAACACAGCCTCGGATCTCTGTGCTCAAGTACTGAGGCTGCAGGTGCACTGCCACTCCCAATGTATCTGGCTGATGCTGGGGACCACGCAGGATTCTCTCTGTGTGTGTTAGACAAGCACTCTACAGGCTGAGCTGCCTCTAGCCTTGAGCTCTCCTAGATCCTCCTGCCTCAGCCTCCTAATGCTGGCATTGCGCATAGTGTCCCCAAAGCCATCTCAAGGTGTTTTGTTCAAAAACTTCCACTTTCCTTTTTTCTCTTTTGTAATACAAAATGTGCATTCCGCCATCTTTACCACTTTACATATATATCTTAGTAGTGTTAAATATACACAATCTTATAAGAAAAATCTCTGGATTTTTTTTTCCATCGTGTAGAACTAAATTCTTACCATGAAATAACTCCCCTTTCCTTCTCCTCCAGCCATTGGTAATCACCGTTCTACTCTCTGCTCACAGGAATTTATCTAATTTAGAGTTATCTTTCTGTTTATTTTACTCAGTGTAGTGTCTTCAAGATTCATTCATGTATGTTATATCTCTTAAAAAACAAAATAGTTTCAAGTGGGCATGGTGGTTCATGGTTGTCATCCCAGCCCTGGGGAAACAGAAACAGGATTATCTGTTTCACAATTCAACAGGAATTCACAATATACTGAAGGAGGAGAATTGACAGGTATAGGAACAGACTGGAGGAGATGACAGACCCTCCCCATGAGGAAAGAACGGGGATGTGGGATAATGCATTCCAGTCAATTGGAAGTGGAGTTTAAGGAACTGCAGGGAGCTGGGAGGGCGATGGAGCCTGACTGGCGACTGGCTTGCTTTTATTTCTTTATTTTCCCCCCTTTTAAGACAGGGTCTCTCCACTTGGGAGGCAGAGGCAGGTGGATTTCTGAGTTCAAGGCCAGCCTGGCCTACAGAGTGAGTTCCAGGACAGCCAGAGCTACACAGGGAAACCCTGTCTCAAAAAAAAAAAAAAAAAAAAAAAAAGGCAGGGTCTTTCTTTGTAGATTTGCTGGCCTGGAAATCTGTGTAGATCACTAAGCCTGGAACTCCGAGAGATCCACCTGTCTCCACCTTCCAACTGCTGGGATTAAAGAAATGCGTCATTAGCCCTGTCTCAAAAAAACAAGCAAACAGAAACAAGATATGGAGAAATGTTTGTATAGAAAAAATTTCAAGCTGGGTGTGGTGGTGCATACCTCTGATCACAGACAGCACTCGGGAGGCAGAGGCCAGTGGATATCTGGGAGTTCGGAGCCAGCCTGGTCTATAAAGTGAGTCCAGGACAGCCAGGATTCTCTTTGACATGAAAAACCTGTCTCGAAAAACTGGGGGAAAAAAAAAAGACTTACAAGAAATAAGTTTAAAATTAAGTTCTAATACTTAGAAATGTCACCAATACACAGAAAGTATTTTAAAATGTAATCTTTAAAGCTTGACTTGAATCCTAATCAGAAAAAGTTCCAAACAATCTGCTTCACCTTTAAAAGGTTTTTTTTAAGAAATATTAATTGGATAGCCAAATTTTTAATCCAATTAATATCCAATTTTAACCAGTCTCAAAACTTGTTCTTACATAGAGGCCTGCTGCCAAATACTCTCACTAATATAGATCACATTTAGATTAAAAGTTAACAGTAGAGATATGTTTGTTCATTAAACCAGCCTTTATTGAGCATCATTTTATGATTTCCCACAGAGCATGCACAGCTTATTGAGTAGATGATTCAAGTAAATACCTGTGATGACTCAGGCCCAGGGCGGGCTGGGTGTGCAGCTCAGTTGGTAGAGCACGTGCCTCTCAGGCATGAAGCCCTGGAATCAGCCCTTAAAACTAGGCCTGGTGGCTGCACCGTGGTCCTGGTCCTTAGGAAATGAGGGCATGAAGATCAGCATCTCATAACCAGCCTCAGCCACATGGCTGTTCTTGTTACACCTCCTCTGGGAGGAAGATACATACGGTCTGGTGTGGCACGGGCTGGCCTTGAACTCACTATGTATCCATTGTGGCTCTTGGTCTTCCTACCTCTGCTTTCCAAGTGCTGGGTGCATCACCAGTCTAACAACATAGCTAATCTGAGACCTGCATGGGCTATGTATGTGAAACTCATGAGCACCAAAAGAAGTCCTGAAGGTCAGAGCAGGCCAGGTGGAGTAGGGGTGACTGAACTGAGGCCTGAGGCAGGATGACCACCAGTTACAGACCAGTCTCATCTGAACAGCAGATTCTGTCTCAGAAAAGCAGAGGGGACAGTGGAGTACCGAGTTGGAGGTTTAAGTGATTTCATGAATTGTGCCATCTACTCTCCTAACAACCCTATAAGGCCTGGTACTACCATCAAGGACCCTTGAGGGGGAATGACATGGTCAGAGAGAACTGTGGCTCACGAGCACATGGAAACCAAGTGGTAAAGCACACAGGAACCGGGCGAAGCTATAGCCATTCCCAAGACTCACAAGGATCTAAGGAATGATGGTCTTTCTATGGAAACTCTAGTGTTGTGGTCATAGACTTCAGCTGTTATCAAACTATAACCAGACAAAAAGAGAAGGGAGTTAAATACCCAGCTTCTCCCTCTCTGCACCTGCAAACCCTGTCTGCTTCGTATTAATAAACCTAGCCAGAAACGAGCAGAAGAGGTGGCTCAGCATAAGAACCAAGGTCAGCCCAGCACTTGGGAGGCAGAGGCAGGCGGATTTCTGAGTTCAAGGCCAGCCTGGTCTACAGAGTGAGTTCCAGGACAGCCAGGGCTACCCAGAGAAACCCTGTCTC
>NC_034597.1:87882005-87884215 GCF_900095145.1 Mus pahari
GAAATCAGATTGGAAGGACTGACACGCGTTGCCAGTAATCCCAGCACTCGGGAGACTGATGCAAGATTGTGAATTCAAGATAATCCTTAGAATAATGAGTTCAGAGCCAGCCCCGATGTAGGTGTACCTGGACAGTGGCTCTTCCCCTGAAATAGACTGGTAACTTTCCTGTTGAGGCAGGGGAACTTGTACAGGCCTGTGGTCTCCTCTCCAGCTCAGCGTCATATCTCAGCCAATCTCAATAAAGATGACCTCAGTCTCTCTCCACTTCCAGAGCCATAGAGGCCCTCAGAAAAGGCAGCACAGGGGCAGCCCTCCCTGGACGCTCTCCCCACTCTTAAGATCTCGCTCACTCTTCCTGTCTGAGTTTCCCTGTATTGCCTGGGCTTGAGGCACGGAGCTGGGAAGCGAGGGGCTGGGCTGGCATAGGTGGCCATGAATTGCCTGGTGCCTTGCCACCTGAAGGTAAAGTATGAAAAGACCCCACATCAACTAAGTGGGAGCTCATTTCTTATAAAGGACTCAGCAAGCCCTAACCTAAAAGTGCTGTGTCAATGCGTGCTGTTGTGTCAATTAAAGAGACTTGGGTTCTGTCTAGCTTACACAAGATAACCCCAGGTGAGTGTGCCATCCTCTACATCACCTCCTCCTTGGAATCACTTTATTTAATGTACTTTTTTTTTTTCTTTTTCAGACTAAAAAGGAAGCACAAGAATGGCCCAAGAGTCAAAAGATGAAGGCCTAGTGTTTGGTGTTGAGGAGAGCCTAACCCAGCCAGGCCCCTCCATCCACATCGAATCCCCAGCCAGGCCCTTGGCTCTCCATTGGAGCCGGCCTGTGTTATCATGTACTCCTGAAGTGCTATGTCTGTTGGGGAGAAAGGTTCATTTCAATCATGTACTTGATACTTTCAAATATAAGTAACTTAATGTTTATTTTAACTAATGTTAAATTAACAAATTTTAGTATAATCAACATATAAGGTACAAATAGTTATACTTTATATGTGGTTTTATGTATTTTGTTATAAAATAAATTACTTTTATCTCCTGACTAGATTGTATAGTTTTTGTTTTTTTTGTTTGTTTGTTTGTTTGTTTTTGTTTGTTTGTTTTTTTTTTTTTGGTTTTTTGAGACAGGGTTTCTCTGTGTAGCCCTGGCTGTCCTGGAACTCACTCTGTAGGCCAGGCTGGCCTTGAACTCAGAAATCCACCTGCCTCTGCCTCCCAAGTGCTGGGATTAAAGGTGTGCACCACCATGCCCAGCTGATTGTATAGTTTTTATAGATATAGATTTCTTTTGTTGATTTTTTTTTTATTTTTTTTTTGTTGTTGTTTTTACTTATTCACTTTACATCCCACTCATTGTCCCCCTCCTGGTCACCACCTCCCACAATTCCTCCCCCGACTCCCCCTTCCTCTTCTCCTCTGAGTGGGTAGGGCCCTTCCTGGGTATACCTCCCACCATGGCATATCAAATCTCTGCGAGGCTTGGGACATCATCTCCCAATAAAGCTAGACAAGGCTGCCAAGCTAGAAAAAGATATCCCACTTACAGACAACAGCTTATGGAACAGCCGTAGCTCCAGTTATTCGGGACCCACATGAAACAAGCTACACATCTATGACATGTGTGGGGAGGCCTAGGTCCAGCCCATATGGGTTCTTTGGTTGGTAATTCAGTTTCTGAGAGCCACAAAGATCCAGGTTAGTTGACTCTATTGGTCTTCCTGTAGAGTTCCTATCTCTTTCGATACCCACAATCCTTCCTCCTATTCTTCCATAAGAGTCCCCAAACTCCATCTACTTTTTGGCTGTGGGCATCTGTACTGGCTAGCTTTGTGTCAACTTGACACAGCTGGAGTTACCACAGAGAAAGGAGCTTTAGTTGGGGAAAGGCCTCCATGAGATCCAGCTGTGGGGCATTTTCTCAATTAGTTCTCAAATTAGGGCCCCTTGTGGGCGGGACCATCTCTGGGCTGGTAGTCTTGGATTCTATAAGAGAGCAGGCTGAGCAAGCCAGGGGAAGCTGCCAGTAAAGAACACCCCTCCATGGCTTCTGCATCAGTTCCTGCTTTCTGACCTGCTTGAGTTCCAGTCCTGCATCCTTTGGTGATCAAAAGCAGTATGGAAATGTAAGCCAAATAAACCCTTTCCTCCCCAACCTGCTTCTTGGTCATGATGTTTGTGCAGGAATAGAAACCCTGACTA
>NC_034597.1:87886125-87888036 GCF_900095145.1 Mus pahari
AGTGATCAAGGGGGTAGGTTCCCTTGTGGGTGGTGCCATCTCTGGGCTGGTAGTCTTGGATTCTATAAGAGAGCAGGCTGAGCAAGCCAGGGGAAGCAGCCAGTAAAGAACACCCCTCCATGGCTTCTGCATCAGTTCCTGCTTTCTGACCTGCTTGAGTTCCAGTCCTGCATCCTTGGGTGATCAACAGCAGTATGGAAATGTAAGCCAAATAAACCCTTTCCTCCCCAGCTTGCTTCTTGGCCATGATGTTTGTGCAGGAATAGAAACCCTGACTAAGGCAGCATCTGTATCTCTTTGAGTCAGCTGCTGGATGGAGCTTCCCAGAGAAGAACTGTACTAGACTCCTGTCTGCAAGGACCAAATATCATGAATAGTGTCAGAGATTGATGCTTGCCCATGGATGGGTCTCAAGTTGGGCTTTTGGTTGGCCATTCCCTCAATCTCTGCTCATTCTACTATGCCTGCATACTGGGGTTCCTGCTTGGCTAAAGGAAGTGGCCTTTTCTGGTTCCATATCCCCAGTACTATGAGTCATAGCTAAGGTCACCCCCATTGATTCTCATCCTGGAGATGCCCCCACCCGACCTCCCTACCCCTGTCAGTCGCAGATTTCCATTCATTTTCATGGCCATCTAGCCATCTCTCCTGCTCTTCCTCACACCTGATCCTGAACCCCCCTCATTCCCCTCTCCCTCCAAATTCCCTCCCTTCATCTGCCTGCCACAATCATTTTATTTCCCCTTCTAAGGGAAATTCAAGCATCCTCACTTGGGCCTTCCTTCTTGCTTAGCTTCCTTGGTCTTTGGAGTGTAGCATGGTACCTGTACTTTATGGCTAATATCCACTTAGAAGTGAGTATATACCATGCATGTCCTTTTGGGTCTGGGTTACCTCACTCGGCATGATATTCTTAAGTTCCAACCATTTTTCAGAAAAATTCATGATGTCTGTGTTTTTAATAGCCGAATAGTATTCCATTGTGGAGATGCTCAACATTTTCTTATCCCTTCTTCCAGTTTCCAGTTTCTGGCTATTATGAATAAAGCTGCTGTGAGCATAGTTGAGCATGTGTCTATGTGATATGGGGAGCATTTATTGGGTATATGCCCAGGAGTGGTATAGCTGGGTCTCGAAGTAGAACTATTCCCAGTTTTCTGAGAAAATGCCACATGGGTTCAGTTCTGGTATTTTAGGGGGTTTTCTCTTTTTTTCTTATATCTCATATTCTCATTAGCCAGTAAAATCTGGCAGAACTCTGCTTTTCCACTGGTGTTTGTTCAGTTTGCTGTCAAGTAACATTGTCATGGTGCAGTGTCAGCCACATAGCTGTTCAGTGGGAAAGGAAGTAATAGGATTTATTCTGACTTACCGTACATGTTCCCCAAGGTATAGGAGCATGCCTAAAATCCCAGTCCAAAAGAATACAGGTCGGGCTTATTTCGAAGTTAATTTGGGGCCTGGAAGTATATCTCAGTGATGCAGTGCAAGGCTCTGCACCAAAGTCCAGCGCCACTGCACTCCGATGATGGATGTTCTGCTTAGGAAATTGTGAATTTTGTAACTCTCCCAATTTCCTGTCAGGTCAGATAGCAACATAATTTCACATTGGATACCTAGAATGTTAATAGGATAAGGACTAAACTAGCACATGTCAGAAACATTTGATGTGTGTGTGTGTGTGTGTGTGTGTGTGTGTGTGTTTGTCTATTGTGTGTGAGACAGAGAGACAGAGACAGATGGCAGGCAGGCAGGGTAACGCATAGCCCAGGTTGGCTTCAAACCCAAGGCTGTCCTGTAGCTTCTGGCCCTCCTTCCTCTCCTGAGCACTTGGTTACGGGTGTGCCCACCGCACCTGATTTATGCAGTGCTGGTGACTAAACACGGGATTTCTTTTTTTTTTTTTTTTTT
>NC_034597.1:87888866-87890383 GCF_900095145.1 Mus pahari
GGAACTCACTTTGTAGACCAGGCTGGCCTCGAACTCAGAAATCCACCTGCCTCTGCCTCCCGAGTGCTGGGATTAAAGGCGTGCGCCACCATGCCCGGCCGTTCTTAGCCTTTCTAATGCAGACCCTTTAATACAGTTCCTCATCATGTGGTGACCCCAGAGCCATCGAATTATTTTTACTACCGGACAACTGTAATTTAGCTAGTGTTGTGAATTGTAATGTAAATATCTGTTTTCCGAAGGTCTGAGGCAATCCCTGTAAAAGGATTAGTCAACCTCTCCGCTCAAAAGGGGTCACAACCCAAAGGTAGAAAAAAAAAAAAATCACTGGATTGGGGGTTTGGTTTTGGGGACTTGGGGTTGATTGGCTTTGGTTTTTGCCTCTGTGAGACAAAGCTTCATGTGTCACAAGCTGGCCTCAAATTCTGGAATGAGAAATGGAAATAGCAGTGAAATTCTGATATTCCTGTCTGTACCTCCATAGTTCTGGAATTACTGGTGTTCACCACGAATGCTTGTTTGGTGGCAGTAGGACTGGAACCCAAGGCGCCATGAATGCTACCAACTGAGCTCTGTCCCCACCCCATCTTGAGTTTTTCTTCTATGTTCAGTTGGTTTGCTTTGAGGAGCTTAATAAAGATATTGTAATATAGATTTAAGCCAGAGAGTTAAGAGAGCAACCCGAGCCTGGAGAGATGGCCTGGCGGTTGAATACGTGTTGTTCTTGCAGAGGATCCAGATGGGATTTGCAACACCCACGCGGCAGTTCACAACCATCCAGGGGATCCAGTACTTCCTTGGCCTCTGGCATGTGGGGTAGATCAGTGAGCCAAACGTGATGAACAAATCTTAAAAGAGAAAGCGGGACTCGCAGAAAGAACAACGTGTGACTGTGGGCTGGAGAGCTGGTTCTGCAGTTAAGAGCACTGCTTTCCCAAAGGTCCTCAGTTCCATCCCCAGCAACCACATGATGGCTCACAACCATCTGGAATGGGATCTGATGCCCTCTTCTGGTGTGTCTGAAGACAGCTACAATGTACATTACATTACATACATACATACATACATTACATACATACATACATACATACATACAATAAATCTTTAAATGAGCATTCCTGAATGCTCTCTGGAAGAGAGTGGGTGCATTAGAGTAAATTAATGGCCCAAGATCAAAAAGGAGAGTTGAGGTTCAGAGAGATGGTTCAGTAGTAAAGTTGCCTGCTGCCCAGTCTGTGTTTGGTCCCTGGAGCACACATGGTCAAAGTAGAGAACCTACTGACCTACTGTCCTCTAGCCTTCACACGTGTTCTGTGGCATATACACACACTAATAAGTAAAGAAATAGATGTAGCTGGGCGTGGTGGCGCACACCTTTAATCCCAGCACTCGGGAGGCAGAGACAGNCAGATTTCTGAGTTCCAGGCCAGCCTGGTCTACAAAGTGAGTTCCAGGACAGCCAGGGATATACAGAGAAACCCTGTCTTGAGAGAGAGAGAGAGAGAGAGAGAGAGAGA
>NC_034597.1:87890413-87893283 GCF_900095145.1 Mus pahari
GAGAGAGAGAGAGAGAGAGAGAGAGAGAGAGAGAGAGAGAGAGAAAAGCATAGAAGGTGGAAACTAGGGTTTGAGCTAAGTGCAAGAATGGTCATGCTGCTCCGTGTAGTGCAGGGCTTCCTATGACTTCCAGGTCTCCCACTCCTGAGAAAGTCTTGTTCTGAGTCCTTTTTAGTTGTGTGCTTTTTAAGACAGCTTTCACTCTGTAACCCAGGCTGGCCTCCAGCTTGTGATTCTCCTGTCTCGAGCTAGGACAATGGGCTTGAACCATCAGGTACAGATACTGTTAGACTTGAAATCCTCCTGTCTCCGTCCCCAAAGTGCACCACCAAGCCCAGCTAAAAAAACATCTTGGTCGCCCTTTGGGTGCTTAGGAGTACAGATGGGACCATGCAAAGAAGTGTATTAGATGACGACAGATTCCTGGGTAGCAGGCAAATCTAGTCCTGCAGATTTGAAAGATGGGCAGTGGATGTAGCTTAGCTGTGTGTCTGCCTAGCATGCAGGCAGCATCGGCTTCCCAGTACCACATAAACCAGGCGTGGTGCAGGTCTGTAATCCAAGCACCTGGGAGGTGAGGCATGAGGATCAGTTCAAGGTCAGCCTATGCTACATTAGGGAGTTCCAGCCCACTCCAGGCTACACTCTTGAGTCTGAGGCCAGCCTTGCCTTGTATCAATTAGGGTTACCCTTTTCTCAAAGCACTGAAAAATTACTCCACAAACCTGGTATAGCAGGACATGACTTTAATCTCAACTACTAGGGAAGCCAAGAAAGGATAATCTTTGACCTAGCTAGTTCTAGATGTGCCTGGCCAATGTAGCAAGACCCTCATCTCAAAATAACAAAGAACAGGGGCTGGAGAGATGGCTCAGGGGTTAAGAGCACTGACTGCTCTTCCAAAGGTCCTGAGTTCAAATCCCAGCAGCCGCATGGTGGCTCACAATCATCCGTAATGAGATCTGACACCTTCTTCTGGTACAGCTACAGTGATCTGAACACAGCTACAGTGTACTTAGATATAATAATAAATAAATCTTTAGGCTGGAGCAAGCAGAGCCAGCCAAGAGAGCAACCTTCATTCCCAGCAACCACATGATGGCTCACAACCATCAGTATAGTTACAATGTACTCATATACTTAAAATAAATAAATAGAATCTTTTAAAAAAAAAAAAAAAGAAAGAAAGAAAAGAACAGGGAATTCATTCTTAATCATTTTTTTTCTTTTTTTTTTTTTCCTGCCCCCGCTCACTCCGGCCATATTTATTTCATGTATGTGGGTACACTGTCACTGTCTTCAGACACACCAGAAGAGGGCATCAGATCCTATCACAGATGGTTGTGAGCCACCATGTGGTTGCTGGGAATTGAACTCAGGACCTCCAGAAGAGCAGTCGGTGTTCTTAACTGCTAAGCCATCTCTCCAGCCCCTTAATCATTTTCAAAATGGTAATTTTTTTTTTAAAAGAAGAACCATCTTCTAGTGACCTCAAAATATTCTAAATTCAGTGTTTCTACTAGTCAGGATTTTTTAAAATTATTTGTTTATATTATATACATGGTATTTTTGTATGTCTGTGAATCACATATACCTGGTGTCCAAGGAGAGCAAAAAGGGACGCTCAACCCTGGAGTGACAGACAGCAAGAAGAGAGAGGCCAAGTGATCAGTTCTAAAACGCGTGCTATCTGAGAGGAAAATACTGAAGCAGTAGCAAAATTACCTGTTAGGGAAAAAAAGGTGCTATTAGAGATTCTTACAGTAATAATAAAAATAATGTCGACAGGTGGTCGTCACACATGCCTATGATCCATAGTGGATGAATCTCTGAGTTCAAGGCCATCCTGGTCTACAGATCAAGGACAGGGTTACTGTCCTGGGTTTGGTTCACAAGAAACAAACAAGGAGGAGGAAGAGAGGAGAGAAGAGGAGGAGGAGGAAGAGGAGGAAGAGGATGGCTGAACAACTGAAGCAGGATGATTGCTTGAGTCAAGCTTCTCTTGGCAGCATAGTGAGGCCTTGTCTATTTCAAGTAATTTATTTTCAAGAGGCTAAGCGTGGTGATAGACCCCTACAATCCCAGAACATTGCAAGTAGAGACCAGCCTGATTCACCCAGTGAGTCCCAGATCTCCAGGCCAGAGGCGGTACAATGAGACCCTGTGTCCAAAAGAAAAACAACAAACAGAACCCAATAAAAAGCTACTTGTTTCTGAAATATCTGGGTTTTTTTTCCATTCTGATGATAATAATGTGTGTTATTGTCCAACTTAGGAAGCTGAGACAGGCAAGACTATGTCTCAAAAAAAAAAAAAAGTAGTTATAACTTTCTATTGATTGGATAGGCTAGCCATATGTACAAAGGAAAATAGCTTAATAGTACTTTGTTTTAATTTAATGAATAACTAGGGCTTCCGAAAAAAGGTGTCCTGAGGCTTAGAAGTCACTGGACACTTCCAGTCAGGTAGCCACCAGGAGTCCTCAGGGGACAGCTTTTGTTTGGTTTGAGTCCATAGGCCAATCTTCAGCTTTAAACTCAGAAATGCCATTCTCTGCACAGGTGCAACGTCTTCATTTGTTTCTCCCTTTGATTTAAGACCAGCTTTAGCTTCGTGGCCCTGCCGGGCTTGGAAACCCCTCTGTAGATAAGGATTGCCAAATTTTGCAAGAGTCCTGCTCCCTCTACCTCTGGAGTGCTGGGGTTACAGGTGTGCACCTCATACACGATGGCTTCCCTCTGCTCTCTTTCCATTCTGTAATTTTTTTTTTTTTTTTTTTTTGGTTTTTTTGAGACAGGGTTTCTCTGTGTAGCCCTGGCTGTCCTGGAACTCACTCTGTAGACCAGGCTGGCCTCGAACTCAGAAATCCA
>NC_034597.1:87893598-87895050 GCF_900095145.1 Mus pahari
AGACAGCTACAGTGTACTTACATATAATAAGTAAATCTTTTAAAAAAAAACATAATTAAAATAAAAATTAAAAAAAAGGCGTGTGCCACCATGCCCAGCCCATTCTGTAATTAATATATAGTTTCTGCATGGATCCAAGCTGTTCCTTTTAACACCTGCCTATTTGGCACTTCTGCTCCTGTGTCCACTGCCCCTTAAACTTAAACAGGTTCAAAAAGAACTCTCTAAGTTTGTCCTTTAGTGTTCACCCTTTTGAGAAGCAATGCAACCTACCTGTCACTGTGACTAATGACTAGTGGTCATTCCTGACCCTTCCCCACACTGCCTTCATCAAACCCAACCCTCAGGACCCACGTCCCAAGCCTCACTGGTCTACCTCCCAAAATGTTTTGTTTGTTTGTTTGTTTGTTTGTTTACATTTGATTATTTTTATTTTCTATGTATTAGTGATTTGCCTCGATGCAGGTATGTGTACCACATGCATGCCCTCTAGTCATAGAGTTCAAAAGAAGGTGTTGCATCTCCTAGAACTGGAGTTATGAAAATTGTGACCTGGGAACCAAACCTAGGTCCCCTGCAAGAGCAGTAAGTATTCATAACTGCTGAGCAATTTCTCCAACCACAATCCTGACTTCGTTGTGGATTTTTAAAAAAACAATGAATGAATATTTCCAAATATATAAAAGAGTAAAGGGATATCTTGGAGAGACAGAATCACTGTCTTGATTATGGTGATGGTTTTGTGGGTATTAATTAATCAGTGCTCATTACATGGTACCTGGTTGATGTGGCAGCCACGGGATGAATAGGGTTCCGCACAGATAGGCAAGCCCTGCACCACTGGGTCAGATCCCCAGTCCCTAAATTATACTTTTTTTTGTTTTGTTTTGTTTTTTCCAACAGCGTTTCACGTAACCCAGACTGGCTTAGCTGAGGCTAACCTTGAATTCCTTCCGCCTTCACCCCCCCAGTTGCTGGAATTACAGGCATGTGCCACCATGGCTTAAATTACACCTCTTTAAAATGTGCAGTTAACCATTTTACCCCTCGAGGATGTCTTTCAAAAAAAAAAAGGAGAAAGTCCCAGAGGTGATCACAATCACAAAGTAAACGATCTGGGTGACCATCGCTAGGAATGCTAAAGCAATGAGATAACCCGCAACAAAGAATGTGTGTCACCTGACTCCCAATCAGTCTTATTACCGTCACTAAAGCAGATACAACCCGAAATGACGCTCTTCTTAGGGTGATATAATTGAACTAGAAAGCAAAACCTGTAAGCACCTTTGCAAAGCAAAAATTTTAAATTAGCCCAAATCAAATCTTCAGGTCAGATGTAATTTCCAGTCGTCAGACAGAGAAAGAAAGAAAGAAAGAAAGAAAGAAAGAAAGAAAGAAAGAAAGAAAGAAAGAAAAGAGAGAGAGAGAGAGAGAGAGAGAGAGGAAGGAAGG
>NC_034597.1:87897940-87923548 GCF_900095145.1 Mus pahari
AGAAAAGAAAAGAAAAGAAAAGAAAAGAAAAAGAAAGGACAAGCAGGAAAGGAAATGAAGAGGAAGGAAATAAAACCCAGCAAAAGGATGGACAGTGCGAGGATGCAGCTTATGAAATCCAGACCATGGAGCGTTCTGAGTGTTAATAACACTACTTTGCAGTAGGCAGGACTAT
The DNA here is from genome assembly GCF_900095145.1 of Mus pahari. Lineage (NCBI taxonomy): Eukaryota > Metazoa > Chordata > Mammalia > Rodentia > Muridae > Mus > Mus pahari. The sequence continues at coordinate 87,898,116 of NC_034597.1, forward strand.
GAAAGAATAAGGCTCGTTGTTATTTAGTGGAGGGGGAGAATCACAAGTTCCTGGTGATGTCTAGTTGGAAATGAAAGACTTCAGCTCCCGAGTTTTATACACGCATTTCATTCCCTCCGCGTGAGTTCCGATCACCAGCTCGGGTCACATCAGCACACATTCCTCCCTAAACTACTCCAGCAGTTTCTGTCACACGTTTACTGTGACAAAATACCTTAGGACCTACATCTCTGAAAGGAAGGCTTGCTTGGGCAGGCAGATTCAGTTGGCACCACTGTCTTTGAGCCTGAGGAAGAGCCAAACCCTCCAGTGGCGGCGGTCACATGACAGAGCAAGACCGGGAAGGGCTGCTGCTGGGCTGTCTCCTGTGTCCTGTGAACCAGGGTGGCAGAGGAAAAGAACTCATTTCTAAAAGCTGTTTGACTGGGTCCTTGGTCAATTTGACACGAACGTCGTCATCTCTAAATAAGAGAATTCCTCCATCAGATTGGCCTGTAAGCAAGTCTGCGAGGCATTCTCTTAATTAATGATTAATGTGGGAGGGCCCTGCCCCCTGTCCTTACCCCCCCACACACACACCAGTCTATCAAATATTTAAAAAAATAATTAAAAAAAACTAATATAAATGGGAGTCTTGACCACAGTGGAGCACACGCCTACAATTCTAGCAATTGGGAAACTGAGGCCAGAGAACATGGGATTCCGGACCACCTTTGGCTACAAAGTGAGAGTCTGTCTCAATAAAACAAACAAATGGGGGTGATGAGGAACCCACTAATATCAAGAATTTTATTTTGTTTTTAAAAACACTGCAGCCAGGCAGTGGTAGCGCATGCCTTTAATCCCAGCACTTGGGAGGCAGAGACAGGCAGATTTCTGAGTTCAAGGCTAGCCTGGTCTACAAAGTGAGTTCCAGGACAGCCAGGGCTACACAGAGAAACCCTGTCTGAAAAACAAACAAACAAACAAACAAACAAAAAAAACCACTGCAGACCACTTCCCCAACCCCCAATACACACACACACACACACACACACACACACACACACACACACACACACACACTCTCGAGCACCCTTTGAAATACTTGCTTGGCCTAACTTTGCTAAGTACACTTCTGTTCAGATAGACTCCCTTAAAGTGCTCTGTCATATGAACTAAACACGTGAAGAGCACACATAACCAAAGAACTTCACATGGAACAGAGTCTTGGTTTAGGCCATGCTGACCCCAACCAAACCTGTGACCCTTCCTCTTTTCTGAGTGCAGAATTCATAGGCACAGGGCTACTGCACTCAACAAAAGAATTCTATACACCCACCCCCATACTTGAGGTTGAAGCCAGGCTCCAGAGTATGCAAGATAAGAGTTCTATCTTTGGGCTATAGCCCACGCACCCCCTCTTTGAATTGGAAAAGAACATTAGAAATTTGTTGACAAAACCTGAACATTGGCTTATCAGTAACAGAACACTTGCCTAGCCTAGCCTATAGGAGGCCTGACTTGCCAACCTCTGCCCCAAGAGCTCCACCAGAAGAAGACAAAAGTGAGCCCTAAGCCTCACCATTGTTATGGAAATACAACAGTACACTTCAGTTCAAGCAGTTTCATTCAAGTTGAAACTAAAGATGGGACAGTAAAGAGCTCCAAAAATATTCATATTTATAAAACCCTTTTCACATATTTCTTCTAATTTTTGAGGGAGAGGACAAGGCCCCATGTTAACCGGGATTGCACCAAACTCTACAAAGCCAAGGATGACCTTGAACACCCGATTCCCTAGGGTCTACTTCCCAAACTAGAGATTACAAGTTTGTACCACCACACCCACTGGCATCCTTGACTTTACAGTCTAGGCTCAGCGTCCTAGGAGCTAGAATTACTGGTGTGTGCAGTCACACATTTTTTTTTTCTTTCCAAACAAGTTTTCACATTTTTTTTGGGCAGAGTGTGGGGGGAAAGAAATCATATTCTGGATCAAATTTGTCCAACTCTCCAAGATAACAGGGACATTTTCAGCTCAAATATGGCTGGGTGACAACAGTTGTGATATCTCCTTTGTGTGGGTTTCCTCTTACATACAATGCCTTTGGCCTGGCGGATACTTGCTTTTCCAGCCTTACTGCACATCTGGTCTCTACCTGCATTGTCTCTGGGTCAGCTGGTATCACTTTTTCCGTGACTGAATCACAGAGGCCTGGAGGTCTCCAAAGGAGGGATAGGGTCACATGACCACAAAACACCAGGAAAGGGAAGGGCCTGGGGGGGGAGCGTCTTTCTAAGTCTAAAGTGTAAAGTAAATGCTTTTGTTCTTCAAGGAGCCTTTGTTGGTAGCTATCATTGTTTACCAGAAAGCCAGAATTAACAAAAATTTTAGACCAGGAGACATTCTTCTCAGATTTCTAGTTTCTATTTGAATCAATGGTTAGTATTCCTAAAGAAAAGCCACAGGGAACTGATCTTAAGTGCCTGACTCCCTTAGAAAGCAAGGGGAATATGGGACAGTGGTGGCGCACACCTTTGATCCCAGCACTCGGGAGGCAGAGGCAGACGGGTTTCTGAGTTCGAGGCCAGCCTGGTCTACAGAGTGAGTTCCAGGACAGCCAGGGCTACACAGAGAAACCCTGTCTCGAAAAACCAAAAAAGAAAAAAGAAAAAAAAAAGAACAAAGAAAGAAAAAGAAGCAAGGGGAAAGGTTGTTTTTCTTTTTCTTTTTTGCAGGGGGCACGGGGGGGGGGGGGAGACTTAGTTGGTAGATGCAGTTTCTAAACCTAACAGAAAGTTCCATCAACCCTAAAAGCACGTGCTTTTGAATGCTTCAGAGCTACTTTCCCAAGAGAATGGGTGCTGGTTTCATGACATAGGGAACCCAGGATTTTGAAGTAAGACTTAAAATAAAAGCTTTTACAGTGACCAGCCTCCCTCCACCCAGGCTGCCTCCAGGAGACAGTCTGCTTTTCAAATCCTTTGGAGGTCAGTCAGTCAGTCAGCATCCTTCCTTCCGTCCACTCTTCAGTTTCTGTTTTCCATGGGTCCTTCTGTAGCAAAGGCTGCCCCTGCCTTCCGTTGGACTTTCTGCCGCCTGGGTCTCAGGCGGCCACAGCAAACACGTGACGAGAAAATAGGCTGGAGATAAAACACAATGGCCAAAACCTAGCTTTACAAAAAGCACTCTCTCCGGGGTGTATTTTTGCCAAGGCAACTTTTTTATTTCATAGGGTTCAGGTGGACAGCTCTGCCCCTGCCCACGGTCACCAACCACACACCGTCTCACTTGTTTCTTCCTCTCCGGTCACACATGGGTCTTAGCCTGGAACCTAGGAAGCTTCACACGGTGACATCACAAGTCTCTACTCTCATACAACATATTTGTTACTCTCTTTAGTGATGTGAAAACCACCCGACACAGGCAACTTAAGGAAGGGCTAATTTTAGCTCCAGGTTTGAGATCGTCCCTCAGGGTGGTGGAAAGCTTGGGGCTGCGTCCACAGTCAGGAAGCAGATGTCTATGAATGCTGGCATTCAGCTCATTTTCACCTTTTGATGCAGCCAAGGACTTAACCCTGGTTACCCACATCTAAGGTGGGGGTGTCTTCTCACTTCAAGGAACACAGTTCAGAAACTTCCTCAAAGACATGCCCAGAGATTTGTTTCCATGTCACGTATAACAAGTCTCAAGCCAACAACCGAGACGCACCGTCTCATCCCGTAAATGATTTGGACTTAAAACCATTTTCTCCCTACTAGGTTGTTCTTGTTTTGTTTCGCTTTGTGTTTTGCAACAGGGTCTTTCAAATTCTAGGCTGACCTGTGATTCGCGGCGTAGCCAAAGATGACCTTGGACAGAACATTCCTGCCTTCATCCCCCAAGGGCTGAGATAACACAAGTCAGATACCATCTTGGTTGGATTCGGATATTTTACTATCCCTCTCTAAGAAGAATATATTGCTAAGTGTGACATAACCCACAATTCTAGTGCCAGAGAGGCTGAGCCAGTAGGACCGTGATGGAGTGAATTGAAGGTCAACATGAACTGTACTGAAACTGAACCCCCTCAATAATAACAATTATTCAATCATTTCAATCCAATTATTAACAAGAAATCAAATCAATTCAATTCAGTTATTAACAACAATTATTCAGTCATTTCAATCCCTAATTTAATTACTTAGGTCATGCAAATTAGTCGAATGTTTACTTAGACAATAAAAAAAACTGGTTTTTTTTGTTGTTGTTGTTTTTGTTTTTGTTTGGTTTGGTTTGGTTTGGTTTTAAGAGACAGGGTTTTTCTGTGTAAAAACTCAGACTGTCTTGGAACTCACTCTGTAGACCAGGCTTGCCTTGAACTCAGAAATCTGCCTGACTCTTAAAAACTGTTTTTTTTTCCTCTTTGTTCTGGTTGCTATGTATTGTAATGCTAAATACCGGCCAATTCCCCGCAGGGATGGAGATCTGCACGTACACCTAGTGAGGCTATGTGACCTTGACCCACAAATTATGCCTGATTGGTCAGTAAAGATGCCTATAGCTGGACAAGAGAGAGGTAGATGGGACTTCGGTTACTGGGCTTGGGGCTAGAGGCAGAGACCACGAGGGAGAGAGAAAGTGGGAAGAGAAGATGCCATGGGATAGGTGAACCATGAAGCTATGGCCATGAGGGCTGACCAATTGGAATAAGAGCAGCCGAGGCAGAATTTAGTAAGTTATAGCTTGGGGTTATTGATAGTGAAGTAGATGTCAACAGCTTAGAGGGTCGATATCTGCCCAGCCCTTGTGCTTCAAAGGCTTAATATAAATATAAAAGTTTTGTGTCTTTTATCTGCAAAGTAAATAATCCCCGGTGGGGTAAAACAAAAAACAAAACAAAACAAAAAAATAATAATTAATATTAAATATCGGGCTGGTGAGATGGCTCAGCGGGTAAGAGCACCCAACTGCTCTTCCAAAGGTGCAGAGTTCAAATCCCAGCAACTACATGGTGGCTCACAACCATCCTTAACAAGATCTGACTTCCTCTTCTGGAGAGTGTCTGAAGACAGCTACTGTGTACTTACATATAATAGATAAATCTTTAAAAAAAAAAAAAAAAAAAAAAAAGATGGGGCTGGTGAGATGGCTCAGTGGGTAAGAGCACCCGGCTGCTCTTCCAAAGGTCCGGAGTTCAAATCCCAGCAACCACATGGTGGCTTATAACCATCCCTAACAAGATCTGACTCCCTCTTCTGGAGTGTCTGAAGACAGCTACAGTGTACTTACATGTAATAAATAAATAAACCTTTAAAAAAAAAAAGAGTTTCTAAAAATATATATATATATATTAAATATCACAAATGAGGCAAATGAATACTAGCTTTCCTTTTGCTTTATTTTGTGGGTTTTGTTTGTTATTGATGTTATGGGAAGGGAACCAGGGCCTCCTATATGCGAAGTAAAACTATCTCTAAGCTACCTCCACAGCAACAAAAGTCCTTTTGTAAACTGTGTCTAGGTCGCATAAGGCAAGTGTGGAGGCTCCCCTCAGCCCTGCAGTCCCAGCACTCCTGAGCCCAGGAAGGAGATTACAGCAAATCTGAAGTCAGCCCGACCTACAGAGCGACTTTCACTCCAGACAGGACTGCTTAACAAGACCCTGTCTCAAACCAAACAAAAGCACAAGTGAACTAATTTTAAAATAGAATTCTTTATACCACTTATGTCTGCTTCCACTACACAATTTTTAGAAATTCTATGGCATTTTCAAAGGCCAGTGCTAGCTCTCTCTGTGTGTGTGTCTCTGTCTCTCTCTGCCCTCTCTGTGCCTCTCTCTTCTCGCCTCGACTGTATCATTGCTGTGATAAAATACTGCAATCAAAGGCAAAGGAAGACAGAAAGTGTTGACTTTGCCTTATGGTTCCAGGAACTCGGCAAGAAGACATGTCGTCAACGAAGGGGTGAAGCAGGGAGCAAAGAGAGCTCCTGCACATTTCCATCCGCACGGGAAGGAGAGGATGTGAACAGGAAGCAGGAGATGGATGTAAATTCCCAAACCTACTCCTGGTGACATACTGTCTTCAACAATCCACCTCTGAAAGGTTCCTTATAAATAAGGTTCCTTCTCAAACTGTACCAACTAGACTCCTGGTGCTCAAATACTAACTAAGCCTATTAGGAGACATTCTAAGTACCACTCCATCTGTATCCCCCACCTCCCTCTCTCTCGCTTTGAGTTTCTAATGTTAAAAAAAAGAAATAAAGAAGGAAAGAGAGAGAGAAAAGAAAAGAAAAAAAAACAACTTTTTTTGATTAATATGTAATTGCCTTTTTTTTTTTTTTTTTTCCCCCCGAGATGAGGGTCTCTCTATTGTGTAGCCCTGGCTGTTCTAGAACTCCATATGTAGACCAGGCTGGCCTTGAATTCACAGAGCTCCACCTGCCTCTGCTTCCTGATTAATGGAATTTAAGACACTTGTCATCACTCCCAGAATAGTCACTTTAATCTTTAGTAGTAGTAGTAGTAGTAGGTGTGTGTGTGTGTGTGTGTGTGTGTGTGTGTGTGTGTGTGTGTGTGTGNGTGTGTGTGTGTGTGTGTGTGTGTGTGTGTGTGTGTGTGTGTGTGTGTGCGCGCGCGCACACGCGCGCGCACAAGAAGATCAGAAGACAACTTAGCATGAGTTGGTTCTCTCTTTCCACCATACAGTTCCCCCCAAATCTAATTCGGGTCACCAGGCTTGGTGACATGTGCCTTTTCCAAGGGATCCATCTCACCGGCCATAATACAAGATTATTTTAATCAAAAGTGGGCCTTCACTTCTGTTTCTCTTATACCAAATGTTTATTTTATATATATATAATATATATATATAAAATCATATATATATTATATATATAATCATGCTTACCCTCTTGAACAATTATAAAACATTCAACATATTTACTGAAATGCTAAAGTTAAATTCCTGGCCCATATGTTTTGTAAGTTCACAGCATACTTTCCTGGATGCTATATGGTAGTACTTTGTTAAGAAAGTCATTATGTGACCGGGAGTGGTGGCGCACACCTTTAATCCCAGCACTCGGGAGGCAGAGGCAGGTGAATTTCTGAGTTCGAGGCCAGCCTGGTCTACAAAGTGAGTTCCAGGACAGCCAGGGCTATACAGAGAAACCCTGTCTCGAAAAAACCAAAAAAAAAAAGAAAAAGAAAAGTCATTATGTAGCACACTTAATGGCACGAATGTCACTAAACACACGGAAGTGTGCTCCCCAAATGGGACTGGAACTGTTAGAATACAGGCTTAGTCTGTACAGTGTGCTGAGTTCAGCTCCAAACTCTGTGTGGTCATCTTGAACTACTGGCATGGGTAGAAGACTGGTGGAGAGTAACTGTTGCTCTTGCAGAGGAACTGAGTTCAGTTTCCAATACCCACAGAACGCTCCCAACTGTCTCTAATTCCTGGTCCAGGAGATCCAATGCCCTTCTCTGACATCCAAGGCCACTGGGCACACAAGCAGTACACAGACGTACGTGCAGACAAAGCATCTGTACAGTAAAGTAAAAGGGTTTGTTTATTTGTTTGTTTGTTTGTTTTAAGGAAGTCTATAGAGCCTCAGGGAACTTAGCTTAGTTGGCACAGTGTTTGGTGAGCGTGCAAGAAGCCCTGAACTAGGTCACCTGCAGTCATAAACCGGGCGTAGTAGCAGTAGTAACACATGCCTGTAATACAACTCTTGGTAGTGGAGGCAGGAGGGTCAGAAGCTCCAGGTCATCCTCAGCTGGCCTAATATACATGAGGCCTTGTCTCAGAAATTAATTTTAAAAAGTTTATATATATAGCCTACTATCCCAGGAATCGTGGCTGTAGAGTTTGGAAAGCTGACAGAAGTCAGAAGCTCTCGGGTCAACCAGGTTCCAGGCCAGATAGAGCTACACAGCAAGACCCTGTCTCAAAGGAAAACACGAAAGGCTGATACTGCGGGACGTGTGGATGTGGATCCCTGTAATATAAGAAATTGGGAGATGAAGGGTCAAAGATCAGGAGTTCAAGAACGCCTTCCGGTACAGAACGAGTTTGGGTTCCACCTTTGCTTCCATAAGACCCTGACTCAAAAAATCAACAAAGACACCCAGATAACAAATTATTTCCACTTGACCAAGACTTAGATGAAATAATTAAAGGATTCATATAAATCCTATTACGTTAGCAACTAAAAGACAAATTCTATGTCTATTAGATCAAACCCCAGGAGGAAGAAGACTGTTAGGAATCGCCGAGTCACATGAGCGGGTGCTGGCGGGGTGATTGCTGGGGTCACGTGAGGGAGAGCTGAAGGCCGGATTGCTGGGTCATGTGAGCAGGGTCTGATGGTCCGATGGCTGGGTCACGTCAGCCGGAGGGAGCAGCCACGGTGTCTTGAGGCGCACTTTTGCGGAATAATTCTCATAGCTGCATATTTTAATTGATTGTAAAGCAGGCTAGAGATTTGGAAGCTCTTTGGAAGTGAGTGTGCCTACCATGTATGTACAAGACTCTTGGTGGGTCCATCTCCAGCGCCACACACTCACTAGCAGGGAAAAAAAAAAAAATAAGCAGAGTTAATTTCTGTGTTCAAGCAGTTGATCAAATCGGCCGTGTAACCAGAATATATAAGATTTTATTATATAAGTTCTTTAGTCTTCGTTTGTTAATGTACCTGTTGTTTAAATAAAAGACCGAAGTAGAGCCGGGCGTGGTGGCGCACGCCTTTAATCCCAGCACTCGGGAGGCAGAGGCAGGCGGATTTCTGAGTTCGAGGCCAGCCTGGTCTACAAAGTGAGTTCCAGGACAGCCAGGGCTACACAGAGAAACCCTGTCTCAAAACAAATAAACAAAAAAAACAAACAAAAAAAAAAGAAAAGAAAAGAAAAGAAGCTCAAGCTGACCTTGGGTTCTCTGAAGCTGAAGGTGACCTTGGATTCTCTGAAGCTGAGGGTGACCTTGAACTCCTTGTCCCACTACTTGGAGTTGGAGGCAGGTTTTTAATTTTTTTTTTAATTTTTAAATTTTATTTAATTTTGTTTTGCCCTTCTAAGACAGGGTTTCTCTGTGTAGCCCTGGCTGTCCTGGAACTCGTTCTGTAGACCAGGCTGGCCTTGAACTTACAGAGATCCACCTGCCTCTGCTTCCCAAGTACTAGGATTAAAGGCGTGTGCCACCATCACTCAGCAGTTTTTATTTATTTATTTGTTGTTTTTAAATGTTTATTATGTTGTGCCTTTGGATGCATGACCTGAGTGTGTGTCTATGCACCACGTGTGGTTCCGGCTCCCAGAGCCCAGCAAAATGTTGGGTTCCCTGGGACTGTGAGCTACCATGTGGGTGCTGGGAACAGAAGCCAGCTTCTATAATAGAACAGCCGGTGCTCTTATCTGCTGAGCCATTTCTTCAGCCCCTAAATTTGTTTGTTTTCTAAGGATGTTTTTATAATGTTCCTCTTGTTTTGTCTTTTTAGACAGGATCTCGCGATCTTGCTGTGTAGCTCTGACTGTCTTGGAACTCACTTTATAGACCAGGCTGGCCTTGAACTCACAGAGATCCACCTGCCTCTGTGTCCTTTTTCTAGTTCCGGGATGGATGGGTGTACACCGTCATGCCTGGCCAAGACTGGTTTATTTTTATCCTCTGTGTGTGGGTCTTTTGCCGGCGTGTACACCTGCCTAAGTACCATATGCATGGAGTGGTTATGGAGGCCAGGGGAGGGTGTTGGATCCCTGGAACCGGAGTTACAGCAGGTTGTCAACAGCCATGTAAGTGCTTGCCACAGAACCCCATCCTCTACAGGAGCAGCCACTGCTCTTGACTCCAGTCACCTCTCCAGGCCCTCTGACCTTACTGTTAAATACCTGTTTTATTTTATTGACTCCATTGCCCAGAACTCCTCTGTCTCTTTTTATGTGCTCATTGGCTATGCCTCCAAAATACAGTATGCCTTCCATGTTGGCTACATCCCCAAGCACCAAGGAAAACAAAACATAAACGTGTACCCCACCCGCCAAAGTCCCTATAGCACCTGGCTCAAAGCAAACCCCTTCTCTCCTCTCTTCCCCTAAAAACTGTGGTCAAGAGCAGGAAGGAAAGGATAAAACTAACAATGGCTTCCTGATATTTTCATACTGAATTTTCACTGGAAATGAATTTGAATAACCAATTAGATCAACCTTTCTTCCGTGCTTCTTAGAAAGCAGGGGGGGGGCATCCCTTCATCTCCTCATTGGTCGGTACAAACATACACCTCTGTAAGACAACATCTTATTCCTGAGTCAAAAGGCTGTTTCTTCTTTCTCCTTGGTACGATAGCACAGCCTCTAATCTCAGCTCTGGAGACAGAAGGACAGGGGTTGCTATAAATTTGAGGCCAGCCTGGTCTACATGTCAAGTTTCAGGCCAGCCTGGTCTACATGTCAAGTCTCAGGTCAGCCGGGGTACATAGAGACACCTGCTCAAGAGAGAAAAGGCCAAGTTTGTTTTTTTGTTTTTGTTTTTGTTTTTTGTTTTTGTTTTTGTTTTGTGGTTGTTGTTTCCGATACAGGGTTTCTCTGTATAGCCCTGGCTGTCCTGGAACTCACTTTGTAGACCAGGCTGGCCTCGAATTCAGAAATCTGCCTGTCTCTGCCTCCCAAGTGCTGGGATTAAAGGTGTGCACCACCCCTGCCTGGCAAGGCCAAGTTTTTGTCTTTCAAGATTGACTTGACTGTACCTGTGCACTTGACTTTCCTGAAACACAATTGTGGCTAGGAGGGCATCATCAGCTCTCCTTAGTATCTACCCTCAAGGACAGAAAAAAAGATGAGTCTGCCAGAGCGGGTGACAAGCCTCCCCTCCCGTTCTCATCTGTCCCCTCCCAGCCACCATTCAAACAGTTCTTCCATGACTAGCTGCCTGTGCGCCTCCTTTATGCCTCTCCCCGTTCTGATCTCTTGATTTTTTCTCTCTAGCCTCTTAGAAAAACCCTTCTCCAGTGTCCTGTCCTGAGTCTCACGTTTGTAGTTTCTTCTTCTTCCTGATGACTGTTTTGTGAAAAGCAACTCTGTCTGAAGAGTTCCCCCACCTTTCTGTCCATCTCTTCTTTCACAAAAGAGCCAGGCAAGTCTGTCCGTATGTGCATGTGTGTACATAGCAGGTGGATCTGAGAGGAAGTTAGGGGTAATATGATGCTCTCAACAGAATTTATTAAAAAAATAAATGAATAAAAAGAACGAGCCAAGCCCCATATGTCAGCGCAGGTCTACAAAGCCAGCACTCGGGAAGCCAAGGGAGGGAGGGTTTTAGGTCTGAGGTCAGCTTCAACTACGTGAAGGAACCTCGTCTTAAAAAATAAAATAAAGTAAATAAAGAAAATATCTAATAAGAAAAAAGATAATTACCAAAAAAATGTTAAAACTAAATCCAAACTGGTAAGTGAAACTTACATCCAAACTGGTAAGTGAAATTATTAGAGTTTTAATGTTAAATAAATAAATAAATAAATGTAAAATAAAACTATGTGTGCAGTTCAGTTGTTAGAGTGCTCACCTAGGGTGCAGAAAGGCCTTGGCACCCCGTGGTGGCAAATAACTGTCACCCCATTTCAGGAGGCCCAGCAGCCTAAGACAGATCTCTTCTCAATGATTAATTCATTTAAAATCATGTAAAAAGAGGCAGAGGCAGGCAGATTTCTGAGTTCAAAGCCAGCCTGGTCTACAAAGTGAGTTCCAGGACAGCCAGGGCTACACAGAGAAACCCTGTCTCGAAAACAAAAAAAACAAACAACAAAAAAAATCATGTAAAAAGTGTGTATGGCCTGTAATCCCAGTGCTTCAAGGCAGACACAGGATTGATGTAACTTTAAGGCTAGTTCTGCCTACTTGTCAAGATGAAAAATGAAGGAGAGAGAAACAGAGAGACAGACAGACATACGGACATATTCTATTCCTGGGAAATCCCCCTGCCCCTGTGACAACTTACTCACCACCTTGTGACTAGGTAGGTAAGTCTAGGACACTGGGGGCAGGGACAAGAGCAGAATTAAGGTCCACCTGACCTTCACACAAAGCTGTGTCCTCCAACAGAACACTCCATAGTAAGGAAGGTGGCATTTAAATCTATTCGCTCCTCCCTTCCTTATGTGACTGGCTTCTTCCAAAAGAGAGCTGTTGGATGTACTGAGCCCCTCACATGTCCACCACTGCAAATGCTATAGCTTTTTATTTGTGTGTGTGTGTGTGTGTGTGTGTGTGTGTGTGCGCGCGCGCGCGTGTATGTGTGTGTGTATGGTAAATGAGATCTATATGTATCTTGACATCTTTATATATGGTAAAATGCCTCCTTTATTTTTCCTGCTCCTGCGGTTTTTCTCCAGTTCTTGTTCAAACACATAGAGCTTGCTTCTCCCAGGAGATGCTGAAGACTTACTTATTTGAGCAGGAAGTCCTTGTCACTTTTAGAACAGGGAAAGTGCTGGCCAGCTCCAACAGAGCAACTGTCTTTTTTTTTTTTTTTTTAAGTTCCAGGTATTTTTCTCAACAAATAGGTGAAAGAAATATCTCCTCCAGTTAGTTGCCATTTTTGTTTTGTGTTTGTTTGGCTTTGGGCCGTTTGAGATGAGATCACACATAATTTCATAACTTCATTTATTTATTTATTTATTTTGGTTTTTCGAGACAGGGTTTCTCTATGTAGCCCTGGCTGTCCTGGAACTCACTCTGTAGACCAGGCTGGCCTCAAACTCAGAAATCCGCCTGCCTCTGACACCTGAGTGCTGGGATTAATGGCGTGCACCACCAATGCCTGGCTACCTTATTTTGATCTAACTTCGTATTTTGTAAAAAAAATGAGAAGAACCACACTGGCAATGCTCATGTAGCTTTACAGCGGTTCTCTGTCTCTGGGGTTTGCTGTCATTGCCCAGTCTCTCTCTTCTCTCTCTGTCTCTGTCTCTCTTTCTCTTTCTTTTTATTTTTTTTTATTAGATATTTTCTTTATTTACATTTCAAATGTTATCCCCTTTCCTGGTTTCCCCTCTGAAGACCCCCTCCCCTCTCCCCCTGCTCATCAACCCATCCACTCCCGATTCCCTGCCTTGGCGTTCTCCTACACGAGGCTTCGAGCCTTCACAGGACCAAGGGCCTCTCCTCTCATTGATGTCTGACTAGGCCATCCTCGGCTACATATGCGGCTGGAGCCATGAGTCCCTCCATGAGTACTCTTTGGTTGGTGGTTTAGTCCCTGGGAGCTCTGGGGGTACTGGTTAGTTCATAGTGCTGTTCTTCCTATGGGGCTGCAAACCCCTTCAGCTCCTTAGGTCCTTTCTCTAGCTCCTTCATTGGGGATCCTAGGCTCAGTCCAATGGATGACTGTGAGCATCCACCTCTGTATTTGTGAGGCACTGGCAGAGCCTCTCAGGAGAGAGCTCTATCAGGGTCCTGTCAGCAAGCACTTGCTCTTGCCCAGTCTTTTGTTCACTTTACACATACATTTCTCTTTGCTGCCAAAGGTTTCTACTTTTCTTTTTTTTCTTTTTTCTTTTTTTCTTTTCTTTTTTTCTTTTTTTTTTTTTTTTTTGGTTTTTCGAGACAGGGTTTCTCTGTGTAGCCCTGGCTGTCCTGGAACTCACTCTGTAGACCAGGCTGGCCTCGAGTGCTGGGGTTTCTACTTTTCTAGTTCACTAGGTTTTTTCCATGCGGGGGCATGGAGGATGTGCCATGACACATGTGTGGAGGTCAGAGGACAGCCCTGGAATGGGTTCTCTCCTTCCGCTTTGCCCCAGGTTCCAGTATCAGACTGAGGCCTTCAGGATTGCATCTAGGAGTGGCAAATGCCTTTATCCGCTGAGCAGTCTCAGGAACCCTGTTGCTGAGGGGGTTCCAAAGAGCATTTCCTAGAAGAGGGACATTTTCTTACACCGTGCACAGGTGCTTGACATCAGAAAATTAACATTAGTACAATACTATCATCTAATCAAGATGCTCTTCAGATCGCCCCATTGTCCTAGGGATGCCCTCTGTTTCCCCCCCAAAACCTCTAGATTGTCCAGAAAACCACCTGCCAAGTCCTTCCAATCTCCTCTAATCTAGGACAGTTCAGTTCCTGGCCTTCCTTGTTCAGTTCCTGGGCTTCCGTTATCTTCCACGGCTTGCTTTGTAGAGTGCATATCAGCTATTTTGTAAACTTTCCCTCAGTCAGATATCCCTTTGATGGGTGTCCTCCAGCGTTCAGTTGGCTTGTCTCCTGGAGCCCTGTGAATAAAGTCATCCCTTTTTTTCTGCCTTCATCTTCTAGCACCACTTCTGTAGAGATGTGAGCACGCAACCACTCTGAGCCTTCGTTCATCCTTGAAGTCGGGCTAATTATACCTACATCATAGGCTAAGGAGAAGATGAAAGCAAGCGACATATTTTAAAAGACTTCACCCAACCTGTAGCAAGGTCACTTGTTCTTCATGGGCTTCAGTTTCTCAGCTCTTTGTTACCACTGGGTCACACTTACATAAAAGGTGCTGTCCCACGTGGCTCTAAAACCTAGACTCCAGAACTGGAGACTCAGTTCAGTGATTGGTGGCCCCATCCAACTGCTCACTACAGCTAACCCTGTAGTTAGTTAAAGCGGCTGAGACATTTCCTGGTGGACCTTCCCACCCCCGACCCCCCCTGTCATGATTCTCACCAGCCTTATTATCCATGCTGGTTGATCTGCCTGCCCTCAATCCACATCAGACATTACTTGCATTGTTTCTACCCATCTGCACCTCTGGATCAGAGGAGTCAAGACACTGGGCTTAAAACGTAAGAGAGAATCAATTCCCAAGTTGATTTTATAGAATAATAAAAATCCCCTTTCCTTCTCTCTTACTCTGTGGTTCATAGTTTTGAATCCAGTCTCACTGTATAGCCCTGGCTGTCCTGGAACTCAATTTGAAGACCAGGCTGGCCTTGAACTCACAGAGAGCCACCTGCCTCTGGCCTCTCAAATGCTGGGATTAAAGACACACACCGATACACAGCAGATACCCAGATACCCACGGGGTTCCTAATTTTGCCTTCCCACCAAACTAGCTTTTCTTTCTAGACAGAATCTTGGGTGAAGCCAGACGCGGTGGGGTGGCACATACCTATGATCCTGGGTCTCTGGGATGAAGCACTAGGATCAGAAATTCAAGATGAACCTTTTCTGTTTGGTCAGATTGAGGCCAAGATGAGCTACATGAAACCCCGTCTCAGAAATACCCAAAACGCTGGGTGTGGTAGCGCACACCTTTAATCCCAGCACTTGGGAGGCAGAGGCAGGCGAATTTCTGAGTTCGAGGCCAGCTTGGTCTACAGAGTGAGTTCCAGGACTATACAGATAAACCCTGTCTTGAAAAACCAAAGACAAAAAACCAAAAACCAAAACCAAAAACAAACAAACAAACAAAAACTCAAAACAACCATTTTAATTGACAAAACGAAGAAAACGGACTGTATGAGCCTTCCACTTCTTTGTAATCACAAATACAAGAGAATATTAAATCAGAATGAGTCTGAGGTGGGAGAGATACACGCTGAAGCACTCTCGTAATTCAAACCAATCACTACCTGAAAATACTTTTCAAAATCACTATACATAAACTTCATTGGCTTGTGGACTAATTCATAGGTTGCCATCTTATTCTCAAAAGAAACTGAAAGGTCTCATCGCACGAAGACCTCTGCTGTTCCCTAGGCGACAAGTCTAGTAGCACCATCACAGAAGTAGTGACCTGAAGGAGAAGATGCCAGGAACTTGCCATTCAGCCCAACTTAGTTTCAGTAGTTGTTACCTTTCTTCTTACAAATGAACTCCTGATAGTGGCCGCCTGGCAGGAGCAATGTCAGAGCCCAGGGTTCAATTCTCTGTTCTGCACATAAACTAAAACCACCTCCTTGTTCTAACTCTTGATACAGATGGACTCCAACCATCGTGAACAGCTTGCAGAAATCTGGTCCCTTCCAGACAACGTCACTGAGTTGCTGTCTGACATAGGGGGAATTATGCTTTTAATATAGGTATTCCTGGGGGGAGGGGGTGGGAAACACAGAGAAATTAAATCTACCATTCATTCGCTACTGTAGTAGCTACATAATTGGTCGTTTGCCAAACTCTATACAGAAAAGGTCCTCTCTGTCTTACAGATTAAAATACCGTGGTTTGGAAAAATTTAAACTTGAAGCATATGGGGCAGAAAACACTCGACACTCATCGATTTCTACCCCTGAAGTGGGAGGATCAGGAGGTGAAGGGCAGCCTTGGTTCCAGGCTGAAAACAATGTCCAATGTCGAGAGCACGTGAGGAAGAGGAGAAGTGTGTTCGAGGGGGGGAAGGGAATGGTGTTTCACCTTAACCAAAACCACACTCTCCAAATGGTGCCTGTTTGCAAACTCCTTCTGCTATAACATTTTAGGACATCCTTACTGTTCTTGGCTGTCATTTGTACCTAATGTGTAGAGGACAAAGTCAACTGGTTTGGCCATCTAAAGTGTGCACTGCTTAACCGGAAGGGAACATTCCAGGAGTGTTTTCAAAGCAAACTCATCCCTCTATTAGCCTCAGGACAATGCAAACTCCTGTTGGGTGTTTGACATACATTACCTACTGTAGCCTGAGTCTCTTCCGAAATACAAAGGACGTGGACAATGGGGTAAAAAAAACCTGTTTTAACTTCCTTGGGCCTTCAAATTAGTTTCATGATGCGTAATTGGGATAGGCCATTTAAAAGGTATTCACCGGCTTTGGAGGCAGGTTGTTGGTTTGTTTGTTTCATGGTAGTTTTTTTGTTTGTTCCTCTTGTCTGTTTGGCAGTTTAGTCTGGTCTAAGGATAAGCATTCTCATGTAAATGTACACATAACTCTAGTGCTTGAGTAAATAAAAAGGCCTCCTCTGGACCTGGGGTGTCATCAGGAAGTGATAAGCTCCTGAATGTGCAGGCAGAGCTCTGAAACTCTTAGGAATCTGCTCACAGTGCACTATTCCTAGAAAACCTCCAAATGAAAGACAAACTCTGATTTTCTCTTTGGGGGTTTGCCTTTTATCGGTTCAAACCACTGGCAGACAAGCCACTCTGGGTCAAAGGACAGACCTCTATGAGAAATATAGGCTGGCCTTTCTCTTGCAACACTTTGCTTACTAAAAACCGTGTTGGTAAATTTTCCCCTTCTGAAAAAGCTGTTCCTTCGCCTCGACACAGAGGTTTGAACTGGACCTCGGGGTTAGATCTGAGCCCTTTAGGAAACCATCTGATACAGCGAATTAGCCCACAGCTACAGCTGTTTACGTAGTAGGCACTGTATGTTTGCTCTGTTTGAAGATACTTCAAAAATAACAATTGTAAAGGAGATTGCAGCTTTGATCAGGGAATCTGGACCTCTTTTGTTTGACCATGAATAATTGGTCTTTGTAATGTTAATGCCTCTTTTAAGGAATACCTATCAGATCTGTAAATGCAACTTAATTACAGGCAAGAAGTCTCCGAAGGAAATCCGGCATTTTATAGAAGGTCTTCTTTACTTTTCCTTTAAATCTAATTAGAGTAGAAAGATATTTTAGTGCAAGCAAGGAGAAAAAAAAAACTATAATTATTCCCATTGTCAGAGCTGTTCGTGGAGTTCAGGAGTCCTCATACTCACAGATAGGGTTAAAATCGTCCGACTTGTCTCAGAACACAGGATGGTTCCAGCTGTACTGATGGGCCGTCTGCTTACTTACCTGCCCGCTTTAATTATGCTGGCAACTGGAGAGTCAGCCTTCCCAAGACTTCACATTGGTAGTTCCATGGAAGATTTAAACAACTGCTCCCCGTTACTTGTTTTAAAGATCGAAACCAACTGAATAATCTAACCCACAGTGTGTAGGTATGATGGAAAGAGAGATGGTTTGGATCTGGTATGAGACTGACTTTTCCCACAGTCGCTATGAGCTGGGTATCGGTGTAGGCCAGAGAGAGGTTGCTGAGGATGTGAGGAAACTCCATTGCCACACAGCAGATAGGGCAATGTAGATACGGGGAAGGGTTTCTCAACAACACCCGCGGAGGTGGTATTTTATGAAATGCCATGTGTGGGGAAGCCGGGGCACAGTGTGAGGCCGCTTCTGAGAGGACAAACTTCCGACTGGTCACATTTGGTCTTTTCTGTCTCTAAAGTCCTTCTTGGATGCCAATGGCCCCTCCCACCTGGTACTTCCTCGGGTGTGTCCACACACCCAGCAGGGTTTCTTTCAATATTTGTTCACATTTCAACTCACCATTCCAAAGCTACCCACGGGGAAACTGGTACCTCTCTGAGTCTGAGATCGCTGCTCTACTGACTAACTCATCAGCTCAGGTTTTTCCTCCCTTCCTAATTATGGCAGCAATTAGCTTTACAGCTCTGCCTTCATCCGAAGAAGCAGAGATGGGGAACAATCACCTTGTTTACCTGAAGCAAGAGAGTGTGTGTGCCTAGCTTTGTTCATCTCCACAGAGTAATCTGAAAGCCCTGCTAGGTGTCATCCCACGCATTGGTGTGACTGATCCTGTCTCCAAAGCCCCCTCTCACCGAGCTAATTCACTTAGGTAGGAAAGCTTCTTCGTTCTACGAGATCAAAGCAAACGTTGAAATAAGCCATTTTATACTTACCAAAGTGGGAGATTTCATTTATGATTAATGAGAGGATAGATAGAGTCTTCTTACATAGGAATGATTTTTAAAAATCTGTTCATTTAGTCTCACAAAGGCAATCTTGAAAACTCCTTTGGCTTCTCCTTGCCAATTAGAAGGGGGAGAGGTGACTGTTCAAAGTTGTTCTTTCGCAGTAATGGAGAAAAACAAATTATGAAATGGACACGTTGTTTACGTTTGAAAATAAACTGCATCTCACCATGGAAAATTAGGTTCCAGGCAATTTTGCATTGCAACATGAACATGTCATTAGTTTTAATTTTCCACAACACAGATTTTAGGGTAATTTGCTTTCATTAGAATATAGCAGTTTTTCCTCCTCGGCTACAACATTACCGTTCAACTCCGCCTCTCCCTGCCACTATAGGGTTGCATTCTTTGTTTTTAACTTCCTTTCCCCCTCTTAATCTGTAAGAATAGCCTTGATTTTCCTAAAGATGTAAATAGTATGGTAATACTGTCTTTGCATCCCTCCAGAATCGAAGCTGAAGCTGTCTGAACACAGCAGGCAAAGGTTTCAAAGCCATCATACAGCCCAAACATCCTACTACCCCGAAAGGAAAAAAAAAAAAAAGGAAACCTTAAAGAAGTAAAGAGTGCTCAGAGTATATTCCCCTCCTGTAAAATGCAGTTACTGTACAGGAAGAGCCATGATCCGTTACACATTAACCATCTGCTTCACTTCTTGCAGCAAATGCAAGGTCTATGGATCAAGTCCTAATTCTGTCAAGTCCGTGGATCCAAGTCTTGCTACCCAGGAAGCTGGAGATGAGAGAAGGCACTACATCCTGGGTTGCAGTGACCTGTCTAAAGCCGCCCATTTGTTTAGCGTGGTGTGGATATCATCAAATGTTTATCTACATTTTCGGGCAATTACTGACTTTTTAGCTGTTTCTACATCTCTGTGAACTCCAGTGTACATTTATCTAGAATTAATCAGCTACCCCGTGCTCACTGTGAGATAGGGACATTATTAAACAAAAATGAAGGGCATAGCCCCTCATGGTACAAAAGTGCCTATAAACTAGGTTCCCAGCAGGTCCTGCGGTTTCTTTTCAAACTTAAATAACTTTTCTATGTACCCTTATCTTCTGGGTACTTCCTGTAAGCTTCACGTCTTATGCAATCGAGCCCATAAATATAGGTAGAAGTTAACTTGAGTGGCTCCAGTGGACTTAACTGCACACATGTAGTTAAAGCTTTATTACCATGTCTGTCATAAACCTCTCCCTTTTCTTAAAGAGATTGACCAAGCTATCATAAAAATGTATTATTGCCTGTATCTTTGCGAAACTTGGGTTTCTAAGAAGTGACTTGCCTCCTTAAACATACTGGACTTTGGCTCAGAGTCCCAACACAGTGCAGTGAACATGTTGTTACACATCGCAATGGTGTCTGCGTGTTACAGGGCTGAGATTGAAGCTCTGTTAATTAATACTCCACCCCACAATTTTTGTTTTGTTTTGTGGTTTTGAGTCAGGCTCTCAAGTAGTATAGACCAGTCTTGAATTTGGTTTGTAGCTAAAGATGACCTTGAGCCATGATCTTCCTGCGGCTACCTCTGAATGCTGCGGTTACAGGTACTCGCCATCAACGCCTGCCTGCAGTCCTTTTTGTTTAAAAAAATAATAATTCTGAACCAAGCCAGGCATGGTGGAGCACACCTTTAATCCCAGCACTTGGGAGGCAGAGGCAGTCTGATTTCTGAGTTCGAGGCCAGCCTGGTCTACAAAGTGAGTTCCAGAACAGCCAGGGATACACAGAAAAACCGTGTCTCGAACCCCCCCCCCCCCAAATAATTCTGAACCATTAACACAGTAGAACTCCATTGCTGATGTATAGTGGAAGCAGACACAAAAATATGCAAACACTTTACTAAGTAAACAAGGAAATGGAAAATAGGTTTTCATGGGGCTGACAAAACTCCTGGATCAAGAGCTGTCTGCCTGTGGTTGTGAGCCAACTATGTGGGTTCCAGGAAACCAACTGGAGTCCTCTGCAAGAGCTGTGTACCCTCTAAACCCCTGAGACACCCCTCTATCCTGAAGTTATGCATTATTTTTTATATGTATGTATGTATGTATGTATGTGTGTATGCACATGGGTGTGCACCCATGTGGGGGTCAAAGAACAACTTTTAGGAGTTGATTCTCTTCTTCCAAGATGTGGGTCCCGGATATTGACCTCAAGTCACAGTTTGGTACCGAATATCTCCACCCACTGAGACATCTCACCAGCCCTGAGAGTATGCATTTTTCTCATACGTGATTTTTCTCAGGATCTCTATGATATTGGTTTCATTTTATGGTGTTCACTGTTTCATTTTATGGTGTCCTTTTTCACTGAAAATTATTATTTGTCCCTTTGTAGGGACTGGGCCTTATAGGGAAATGTTGCCATTGGCTTGGGAAGGGTTTTGTTGGAGGGAAGGGGTTGGTCTAAGACTGGGTGTGTTTCTAAGCTGGGGTTTGGGGTTTTTTGTTTTTAAGATTTATTTATTTTATGAGTACACTATCAGACACATCAGATCCCATTAGAGATGGTTGTGAGCCACCATGTGGTTGCTGGGAATTGAACTCAGGACCTCTGGAAAACCAGTCAGTGCTTTTAACGACTGAGCCATCTCTCCAGCCCCGTTTTATTTTATGTATATGAGTACACCATTACTCTCTTCAGGCATACCAGAAGAGGGCATCAGACCCCATTACAGATGGTTGTAAGCCACCATGTGGTTGCTGGGAATTGAACTCAGGACCTCAGTGCTCTTTTTTTTTTTTTTTAAGATTTATTTATTTATTGTATGTAAGTACACTGTGGCTGTCTTCAGAAACTCCAGAAGAGGGAGTCAGATCTTGTTACGGATGGTTGTGAGCCACCATGTGGTTGCTGGGATTTGAACTCTGTACCTTCGGGAGAGCAGTCGGGTGCTCTTACCCACTGAGCCATCTCTCCAGCCCCAGGATTTGGGTTTTAAGGCCCCAACAAAGCCTCTGTGGGGGAGGCTTGGTTCCTAGCTCCCACTGTGCTTCAGACAGTGATTAGAGTTTGGGGAGGTGGAACACAGAGAAGTAGATAATTGAGGTCTTATCCATTGGCATCAGGGTATCAGAGCTGCAGATCGGCTCTGAACCCAGTGGCATCACACATGGTGACAGGGAATCGCGCATCTGTTGCTAAGGCAACCGCCACACATTCCCAGAATCCACTTGGCTCACCTCCCGCCTTTGCCTGCGGCAACTATGTCACTATTCAAATGAAAGGCAGACCCCCTCAAACCTCTCCCCCCCCTCCCCGCTCCCTTCTTCTTGGCTGCTACCTTTGCCCTTTTCTCCTACAATAAAGCTCAAGTGGAACTGTTTTGGCCTGGTGTGGTCTGTCATGAGCTACCTGAGCCTCACTTCCAACACAACAATACCCCCGAAGGGTCTATTGAGACCCTGACCCCTTCCGCCTGATGCCCTAACATGAGTGGTTGTTTCTGCTACACGCCATATGTTCTGCCTCACCACAGGCCCAAAGGCACGGACCGAACCTTCTTTAGGGGAACAAGGAGACATGCTAAGACAAGGTCTATTGATTGGTTGATTGATTGATTGATTGGTTTTTCAAGACAGGGTTTCTCTGTGTAGCCCTGGCTGTCCTGGAACTCACCCTGTAGACCAGGCTGGTCTCGAACTCAGAAATCCGCCTGCCTCTGCGTCCCAAGTGCTGGGATTAAAGGCATGCACCACCACTGTCTGGCGTTTCCCCACTTTTTAAGATGGAAACTTTCCTTACTTTTTAAATGAACACATGATGATTGCATTTTTATTAGGTTTCTCCTTTTCCCTCCTTATTATGCTGGGCTTCATACATACTAGTCGGGAGCTATGTGATCCCATTGCCTGTTTTAGCTAGGCTCTCCACTACATAGCACTCAATGGCCTGGAACTCACAGAGATCCACCTGCCTCTGACTCCCAAATCTCCCGAATGCTCTGTGTGTGTGTGTGTGTGTGTGTGTGNGAGAGAGAGAGAGAGAGAGAGAGAGAGAGAGAGAGAGGAGAGGGAACTTCTGAGAGAGTCAGTTCTGTCTCCAGAATCAAACTCAAGTCTTCAGTCTTCCCTTGGAAGGCACTTTTGCCAGATGAAGCCATCTGATGAATGACCCCCTCTATTGTGTTAGAAACACCCTAAAATTGACTTTAACACCTCAATTCTTGTCGAGGCATGTACAAATCATGTCTAATTGAGGCAAGAATGGATAACTGCACTCCAGTTTTAGTTTGCCCCCCCCCTGCTCCCCGCTCCCCGCCCCCAGTTTCTGAGTCAGTTGCCTTGCATGGTCCTATGTGCTACTTCAGTTTACAGAGTCTTGTGTTCTCTCCTCAGGGCCTATGCAAGAATCCAAGTCCATCCTTCATCACCAGTGGCTTGCCCCATGATAGCTATTCTGTATTCTCTGTGTGTGTGTGTGTGTGTGTGTGTGTGTAGTGTTGTAATTTCATTGAGACCAGACACTGTTTCTGAAAGAGACTTGTAGCTTTGGACATCAGAGCTCCTGACAAGGAAATATCTAATCTCCAGAGTGTCTCACTGCATACACAACATTGCAGAGTCACACTGCATTTGTTTAATCATCTTGGTGTGTCAGTCAGTCTTCTGTTGGCAATTGTCATTGCCCCCCACCTTCCAAACCTCACTATGTCTGGGGGCTCTAAATGTCAACACTAAGGCTTTGATCAGAGTGACCCATCCAATTGTTTTGGGCAGGCATGGTGGCGCATGCTTGAAATCCCAACCATCTAGAAGCTGAGGCAGGAAGATTACCATGAGTCACAGACCTGTCTGTACAAAAGGCAAGACGTCATGTTTAAAAAACACAAAAACAACAACCAAACACAGAGAGAGAGAGAGAGAGAGAGAGAGAGAGAGAGAGAGAGAGAGAGAGAGAGAGAGAGAGAGAGAGAGAGAAGAAAGAGGAGGAGGAGGAGCAAGAGAGGAGGAGGAGGAGGAGGAGGCGGCGGTGGCCAGGCAGTGGTGGCTCATGCCTTTAATCCCAGCACTCAGGAGGCAGAGGCAGGTGGATTTCTGAGTTCAAGGCCAGCCTGGTCTACAGAGTGAGTTCCAGGACAATTGGAAAGGCCAGCTGAAGCTCAGCGCCCTGGGGTCTGGGATTACTTTCTGCTTGTTTTTTGAAATTAAAGTTTCATCATGAAAACTACGTTAAGTCTGGCAATGGTGCTGTCTGTTACCCAGGCCAGCAACAGGTCCACTTTGCAAGTTCAAGTCTGCTCTAGGTTACCTGCAGTAAACTCAGGGCAGTTCAGGCTACATGGGAGAGAGACCCTGCCTCAAATATTTCCTAATGCTTTTAAAAGACAAGAGTGCCAGAAAGTTCTTTCTGACATTTAATTTAGTGCTCTCCTTCTGTGTGTGTGTGTGTGTGTGTGTGTGTGTGTGTGTGTGTGTGCGCTTGCGGACACATATACGCACCTGGTCTTTATTCAGATATGCACGGCACAGACTGAGCTGGGTGCTGACCACAGCTGTAAGCATGGCCAACACAGATTCATTCATCTACTGTGGCTGGTTGTGGTTCTTCAGATAGCAACATGTTCACCAAAGAGAAATGAAGGTCTAGACCACTGGAGGAAAATGATGCTTTTTAGCTGAGGTGCAGTTGTTTTTGTGGGTTTCTGGTGGTTCTCTTCAAATACAAACTTAAGAATTCCAATTGCAGACAGTAGGATCTGAGGTGTGAAGTAAACCAGGCCCCTCAGGTTTATTTTTATTTTTATTTTTTTTAAAGGTTTATTTATTATATCTTAAGTACACTGTAGCTGACTTCAGACACACCAGAAGTGGGCATTAGATTTCATTACGAGTGGTTGTGAGCCACCATGTGGTTGCTGGGATTTGAACTCAGGACCTTTGGAAGAGCAGTCAGTGCTCTTAACCACTGAGCCATCTCTCCAGCCCAGGTTTATTCTTGTTATTTTTTTTCCTTTTCATTCAAAATGGGCTTAAGCCAATAGCAAAGAATTCAACACCATTAAAATTCTCATCCAAGTTCACTAGTTCATACAAATTCACCTCACTGATTCTATTTCCTTGACTCAGTCCACAGAGAGAACACACACGCACGCACACACACTCCTACTTAATTTGCAAGTTAGTTGCAGATTCCATACCTTTTACTTGTAAATATTTAAGGGTCATATCCTTAAAATAAAAGAATATTCTTTTATTTATCAAGTTATATTATCAAGTTCAAATGCATAGGATTGCATATGTTATACTTTTTTTTTTTTTTTCTCGAGACAGGGTTTCTCTGTGTAGTCCTAGCTGTTCTGGAACTCACTCTGTAGACCAGGCTGGCCTTGAACCAGAAATCTGCCTGCCTCTGCCTCCCAAGTGCTGGCATTAAAGGTGTGTGCCACCACACCTGGCCATACTTTTATTTCTACCTCAATAATATTTATTTTTGGTCCCCTTCCATCCAAACTCAAGATTGACCATTCCTTTAAGAAGAAACATTTCAGAGGCTACTTTATCTTTTAATACATTTACATTGTAGTATGTGTGTACATGTTCACGTGAACATGCAGTGCAGGTGTGTGCACATGCTCACATAGGCCGGAGTTTGACATCAGGTCTTTCTCCAATCATTGTTTATCTTTTTTTTTTTTTTTTTGAAACAGAGTCTCTTACCAAATGTGGAGATTACCAGTTTGGCAAGGCTAAGGCTAGTCAGTTGGGGAGGAAAGGGTTTATTCAGCTTACACTTC
>NC_034597.1:87923768-87926219 GCF_900095145.1 Mus pahari
CCACAAGGGAACCTTGCCACTTGATCACTAATTGAGAAAATGCCTTACAGCTGGATCTCATGGAGGCATTTCCCCAACTGAAGCTCCTTTCTCTGTGATCACTCCAGCTGTGTCAAGTTGTCACACAAATCCAGCCAGTACACCCTTACACCCTTAAAGGTCTCTAGCTGACCACGTTCTTCGCTGTTTTACCACCTGGCCAGCTAACGTGTCCTGCCATCCTGACACCTTTGGAGTCTGGAATTACAAGTGACCTGCCACATGTCCCAGGTTTTACTTGGGCTTGGAACTTCTGAACTCTGGGCCTGACACTTGGGCAGCAAGCGCTCTCTACTCAGAAAGTTTTCTCTCTAACCTCAGCCACGCCTGGCTTCATAACATAAGTTCTGGAAATCCGACTGCTTGTGTGTGGCTTTACCAACTACACGTCTCCTGCCACCCCAATCCTCACATTCACATTCATCAAGACTTCAGCCAGTTCACTCTAGTTTGAGCTATGTGCTCATGCCTCATGATTAAATCCAGATTATAATTTTTTAAAAAATTATATATTTTTATGTGCATTGGTGTTTTGCCTGCTTGTGTGCCTACGAGAAGGTGCCAGATTCCAGGGGAATGGAGTTACAGACAATTGTGAGCTGACACTTGGGTGCTGGGAATACAGCCAATACTCTTAATTTCTAAGTCATCTTCCCCCCCCCCATTATAAATCTTTGTTAAATAAAATAAAATGTAACTGACACTGTACCCTCGTCAGTTCCCACCAAAATGGGCATGGTGTCTGCTCTTCCTGTTGATGGCACAGCTGATTCTGATCCTATAAAGTATTTTCTGCCAGGAGTTTTCATTGTTAGGTTGTCATTTTCTATTATAAGTAATACTCTAATCTCTATGGGATTCTGTAAGTCAGCCTGTTACTTGAATCCATCAATCCTATGAGGGTCTCAACGTGATGACTTTGTAATTTGTGTCTGCTACATTTGGTGTGCTGTGTCCATTTTCTGCCCCTATAATAAGACACCCCAGCTAGGTTTTTCTGCCTCTGCTGCTACTGCGGCACCCATGAAAAATTTGTGACAAAGTGGGGCAGGAAAGGAAAGTGTCTGCAGGCCTGTGTTGGCTCGAGCCTTTAACCCAGCACCTAGGAGGCTAAGAAAGGTGGGTCTTTGAGGTCAAGGCCACCTTGGTTTACAGAAGCGTTCTAGGATGGCCAGGGCGACACAGAGAAACTGTGAGGAGAGAAAACCAAAAGGAAAAAGGAGAGGAGGAAGAGGAAGAGGAGGAAGAAGATGAGAAAGAGGAGGAAGAAGAGGAGGAGGGGGAGGAGGAAGAGGAGGAGAAAGAGGAGGAGGAAGAAGAGGAAGAGGAGGAGGAGGGGGAGGAGGAAGGATGCTGCAGTTCACCCTTAACTCCTGCCACCACCCTGGAGAAGGTGAATTCTGCCCATTTCTAGGAGTTTCTTCAGGAGAGAGTACAGATGAATGGAAAAGCTGGGGTATGGGTAGAGGGTTGGAACTCTGGGGTGGAGCATAAGCAAGACCCTTGTAATTTCTGAGGTGCCTTTTCCCCACAACAGATTCGAGATATTACCAAAAAAAAAAAAAAAATTGAAAGAAAAATAAGCCACAAGGTTGGTGCCATGTAGTTTGCTAACAGCAAAGACAATTATGATTGCATTATGAATGATAGAAACTCAAACTCATTCCAACTCATTGGCATGCAATATTCCGTGCAAATTTATGAATATGATTTGGGAGCAGCAACAAAAGTACCTGAGCTGGCAATTTTATACAGAAAGCCTCTGGAAAGTTGGAAATGTATCTCAGTGGCCAGTGGAGGTCCTGAGGATGGAGGGGGGCTCCTCAGAAAATAGTTCTATATTATATCCTTTAAAATGGAAAGTGTTGTCATGTTTAGTGTCTACATTGTATCTATTATCACAATTGGCCCAACTGAATTCTTTTAAAAAAAAATTTTTTTTTAAATTAGATACTGGGAAAGACTGTGAGTATATGCCATTAATGATGTGACTCTTACAGGATTTAACACATCTCTTTAAAGATTAAGTCCACTCTACCTAGCTCTAACGGCCTAAGCATTTTGTCAAAACACTGATGGGGGAGGGACAGAGGCCCAGGCTGCCTTCAAACTGACCATAAAAAAAAAAAAAAAAAGGAAGAAAAAAGAAAAAGGATGTAAGGAATTGCTATCTGAGCTATCTTTGAACTGGGAAGGATAACCTTGAACTAACTCCTCACCTGCGGGCCTCCATCCCCCAAGTGCTGAGAGATTACATGTGCTCATGCACACACTGCTTTTCTTTCTTTCTTTCTTTCTTTCTTTCTTTCTTTCTTTCTTTCTTTCTTTCTTTCTTTTTTTCTTTCTTTCTTTCTTTCTTTCTTTCTTTCTTTCTTTCTTTCTTTCTTTCTCTCTCTCTTTCTTTTTTTGTTT
>NC_034597.1:87926564-87935631 GCF_900095145.1 Mus pahari
GCAACCACATGGTGGCTCACATCCGTAATGAGATCTGATGCCCTCTTCTGGGGTGTCTGAAGACAGCTACAGTATGCTTATATGTAATAAATAAATCTAAAAAAAAAAAAAAAACAAAAACACATCATGGAGGCAAAGTCCCAAGGGCCACCTAGCACACACATCCAAGTTCAGCCTGTATACACAGCTAAGCATTCCCAGGCTATTCCTTCCTGATTTCCAGCCTTCCTCACCCGCCTCCCCTTTATTCTCTAGTGTGGCCACCTGCTTAAAGAGGGTCTGGCTAAGTTGTGGCTGTCCTTGTTGATCTCAAACCTTTGCCCATCATTTCCACTCCCGACTAACCCTTGCTATCCCTTGACTAGACAAAGGTAATATGTTTTCATTGGAAGTTCTACTCTGATTACTAGTGACAGATTTTTATTTATTTTTTATTTTTATTTTGTTTTGGTTTTTCGAGACAGGGTTTCTCTGTATAGCCTTGGCTGTCCTGGAACTCACTCTGTAGACCAGGCTGGCCTCGAACTCAGACATCTGCCTGCCTCTGCCTCTTGAGTGCTGGGATTTAAGGCGTGCACCACCACGCCCGGCTAGATGTTTTGTTTTGTTTTGTTTTGTTTGTTTGTTTGTTTGTTTTTGAGACAGGGGTTCTCTGTATAGCCCTGGCTGTCCTGGAACTCACTTTGTAGACTCAGAAATCCACCTGCCTCTGCCTCTGCTGGGATTAAAGGCATGCGTCACCACACCCGGCATGATAGATATTTCTTTCTTTCTTTTTTTTTATGTTTTTTTATGATAGATATTTCTAATTGTCAAAAAATGTAGCTGTGTGGTGGTGGTGGTGGCACACATTGTATTTAATCCCAGCACTGTGTGGCAGAGATGGGCAGAGATGTGGCAGAGTTCAAGGTCAGTCTGTTGGCCGGGCTGTACAGAAAAACCCGTGTTTGTGTAGCCAAAAAAAGGGGGGGGGAGAGAGAGAATGAATTAATACTGGTTTGGTTTGTTTTCATTTTGTTGCTTTTAAGACAGGATCTCATGCAGACCGAGCTGGATTTGAACTCACTACATAGCCAAGGATGTCCTCCTGTCTCCACTTCCTAAGTGTTCAGATTATGAATCTGTGCTGGCTTTGTGTGGTGTTAGGGAACACAAAGTGCTGGCAAACAGGCCACCTAAATTGAGCTACATCCCTAGCCTTCACCTGCTTAGGACCCCCACCACAACCCCCTCCAAAGAAAAGAAAGAAAGAGGAAGAAAAATAAAAAGAAAAATTACCCAATAATTTTACCAACTGGTCTTAGATGTCAAAATATGGATCGTTTGTTCTTTCGTTTGTGTGTTTTCAATTTGAGGCTGGGTCGGTACTATGTAGCCCAGGCTGGCCTCAGGTTCCTGTAATCCTCTAGCCTCCGGCTTATGGGTGCTGAACTATACCATAAGCAGCACCACGACAGCCAGCAACAAGTTAGTTTGAGAAGGTCTAGCTAAGTAGCCACAGCTAGTCTGGAACTCACTTTGTAATCCAAGTGGCTCACCTTCCCCGGTTCCTCTGCCCCGGTCTCTCTAGAGCTGTAGCCGCGTTGCCTGGTTTCAAAAGCCATCTTTGTGCTATCTTTTCACCTCTGTGGTCCATGTGTGTCAAACCCTCTACCTCTCATTTCCCTCTCTTGAAAACTTCTCTCACTTCCTATGTCAGGAACTCTCCCCCCTCTCTCCTTTCTTTCTTTCTTTCTTTCTTTCTTTCTTTCTTTCTTTCTTTCTTTCTTTCTTTCTTTCTTTCTTTCTTTCTTTCTTTTTCTTTCTTTCTTTCTTTCCTTTCTTTCCTAAAGAGATTTTTATTATAATTTCAATTTAAGTGAGTGTGTGTGTGTGTGTGTGTGTGTGTGTGCGTGTGTGTGCAGACACACATATGTCTATGGAGGTTGGAATCATTAAATTCTCTGGAGATGGAATTCCAGACGATGGTGCTCCACCTGTGTAAGTGCTTGGAAATAAACTCAGTTCTGCAAGAGCCGTGAGTGCTCTTCCGTACTAAATGTGTGTGTGTGTGTGTGTGTGTGTGTGTGTGTGTGTAATGTCACTGTCCTATTGTTGGATACCTGTTATTTCTCTCTCTCTCTCTCTCTCTCTCTCTCTCTCTCTATATATATATATATATATATATATATATATATATATATATATGTTTATTTTCTAGGCGGAGAGTTCTCTATCTTTTAGACAGGTCTCCCTATGTCACACTGAATGAGTTCAGGTTGGCCCTGAATTTGTAACTACTGTCCTGACTGCTTCCGAATGCTGGGGTTGTAGCAGAGTCCAGGTAGGCCTGGCTAATCTCCCTTGAGCCCATCTACATCTGTCTTTTTCATACCTGTTGACTCACTGTCCTCCCCCAACCTAGTCCACACTTCCAAGACCGCAGCAGTACGCGGAGCCATGACCTTAGTCCTATCACTCTAGTCCACCTTTCATCTAGGAATGAATTCCTACAAGGAAGTTTCCCTGGTTGCGGACCTGCCTGGGGCACTGCTGCCTGCACTCCACAGCCCGGGGCCATGACTGCTGTTGTCATAAGATGGCTAGCCATTGGCTCATTGTGACTCTGATGAGGTGGCATCCCTGATGTTCTAAAAGATTGTTTGGTGTAACCGCTTCAGGCCAGGAATTGTGGCTTCCCCTTTCCTAGAATATTTTTGAGTCGGAATTCAAATGCTGTCCAGTTGAAGCTGCAGTAAGCCTGGCCTATAACTTGGTCTAAGGCTTCAGATTTGCCATTTTCATCTGCTTAGCACACTAACACGGTGGAGAGAGCAATCCCAGACCCTCTACGGTAAACCTCTACTTTTTTTTTTTTTTTTTAAATAAGTACTACTAGTGTTTTCAAAGCGGGGTGGGTGAGCTGCGTGGTGTAAGTGTGTAAGTGTGTAAGTGTGTAAGTGTGCCCCTTGTTTCAGGGTATCACAGAGAATGCACTGAAATCCAAAACTAAATAACACGCCTTTCTTATGACCAAGGGACAGGAGATAGTGCAATCAGGATATTAAATTGTTTTCTTAGGAATACATCGATTGAAACTACACAAAAATGAAATCGTTAAAGTATTGAAGTTACCTATGTCAGCTCCAAAGAAACGAAAGAGACATCTGTTGTGTCTCTAAAGTTCTTGCATCAAAACGGCCTGCACGTTGTCTAGTCTCCTTAAGAATTTATTCACTGTGTTACTCTCTGAGTAACTTTTTAAAATGTGTGGCTTCAAGTTGGAATGAAAAACTAAAAAAAAAAAAAAGAAGAAGATTAAAGATACGAAGTGTTCTACAGGTCAAATATCTTCTGTGTTTCCATTGATCCAAATTCCAACAGGGATACACACTGAATATAAAAGTCACTTTTAATTAACTAATCTTACCCCCGGGCACTGTGTGCTCACTTACCAGAAGTTACTTTTGCTCTTTCTGGTGTCTTCTCTTACAGTCCAGTATCATTTGATAGTTCCGAGTACAGAAATGGAATATCCTGTGGATATTCTCCCAGTCTGACTGTGTTTTGAAGGACTTTTCTGTGTTCAACTGGCCAGAGGTGTCTCTGCTGTTGTGTGCTCTTTAAGCACACTGCCCTGCAGATTGCTCCTGGCTTTCGTCGGCTCATTCAGAAGCTATTTATCTATTTTTTTTCCACTGTCTCTTGCAAGCCCCCGCCCCCGTAGCTGGATGCCGCCGGCTCAGCCCCCACACATTCAGTCTTATTTATTCCCGTAAAGATAGTGACACTTGGGGTTTATTCTAAGACTAAATCCTCTGCCCAGTGACTAAGGACCTAAGCATGCACGCTGCCTCTATGCTTACCCTCCTAGCCAGCCTGACTACTCAACAATTTTCTTTCTTTCCCTCAGAATCAATCCCCCCATTTTGGCACACTTCAGTTCACACGCAACTACTGCCAGGCCACTAATTGATTTCTGAAACCTGACATTTGTCTTTTTTTTTTTTTTTTCTCCCATCTTCCCTAATGGTACAGGACTAACTCAGCAGGGAGGAATGCAAAGAACTAGAAAGTTCAAAGTCATTGAGTCTCTCTGTCCATTCACACTGGCTGGCTGCATGCCAGTGTAGAACCTGGAAAAATCTGAAAAATATTTATCGAGTTTTAACCCTTTTTTGGAAGCTGAGTGGACAAGCTGTCAACAGCGGTGTTTGTCTTGGTTAAACATGGTCTCTGTGTGCTTAGAACAGCAGTGGTGCACACCTCAGAAAGAGGATCGCAGTCCAACTTCCGTACGATCATACACAGCTCAGCTGGTTGTTTTCTGTGAGCCTGAGGAGTACTTCAGAGAAACTATTACTTACTTAAAAGTGGTGGCTCCATTGCCCCATCTCTATGCCAGAAATTACATGTAAGTAAATGCCGCCATCTCAAGTAAAAAGTAGATATTCAAGTATTTTTAAAACTGGAAATGGATCAGCTATGTGAACCAGGCCCAGGCAGGCTCATATAAACATCCTTTAAAAGATAGGAAAATAATAAAAGAGTGACAAGGTTATAAAAATACCTTCTTCAGTGCTTGTCGCGTAGCTTGGTGGGGTCTTGATTTGCTGCAGTGAAATCTTTGTAAGGGAAGCATGTCAAAAAGCTATTGTGAAATTTAGAATGATTTCCATTAAAATAAATGGGTCTTATTGCAGTAAAATGTCATGCCCCACTGATGCCCTGGCTTAGATAGGCTTAAAAGCCAATCAGAATAAAGAGAAATTCCAAGGCATATTATTACCTTCAAGTTGTACTTAAAGAGTTATAGGAAGGAAACATCCTGCTAAGAGTTATCAATACCCCACACTTGGTTTGGCTATACTATCAGCATTAAGTACCCAAAGGTCTTCTAAAAAAATGACCTCTTTTTAAAAAGTTAAAATCCGACAAGTATCCTATCACCTGTCTCAGAGTTATTTGAGCACATGATTGGCTTTAATAACAGAGAAAATGAGGCCAGGTTTTTAAAGATGAAGGTTGGCAACATGGGGTTGTCCACGTAAAACGTAAGTGCACACACACTTATTAAATAACACCCTGGTATCATGAAATTTGTCATCACCCATCCTCTGAAAGAGGCAACCACAACTGTAAAAATGGATCATTGCTGACAGGAAGGAAAAGGGAGAAAAGAAACTGAGTTCATAATATGATTTTATCTTTGCTAAAATAAATAAATAAACAAACAGTACACGAGACTTTCTATGATCATTGGAAATGAGACTTATACCTGTGATACACTCTTTGAGGTGCACTTTTTTTTTTTCTTCTAAGAACTTTTTAAAAAGATGCTTCACTGTAAAGGGGCCTTTGTAGGTACTATAGTATAGTGTGCTGCCAACAGACGTAAATAGATAGCAATATTACAGGCGTCTTTTTAAGTCACAGTTTATTGTTTCAGCTTCTCAATAAGCCAGATAAAATCAGATACAAGAACATTAAGGATTAAGGAAAGGCGTTTCCTTTGGTGTGATTACTGGCAAAAATTAAGAACAAAACCAAACCAAACCACTGCCTTCCATTAAAACAACGCAGTAAAAAGATGGTAATATAGTTGGCTGTTGCTTTCCTACCAATTTGGATACCCAGTTTTCAGGGCTGTTGAATGTCTGTGAATATTTGTGGCTTCTTTGGTTCCCGTTTCGTAGGAAAAGGTGACACTGTATTAGGTAGATGGGGCCATACTTCTGAAAATATTAAAACTCCATTCCTCCCCCCCCCTCCGAACACTACAGTGCTAGCAAAAATAAGCCAAAGATGTAATGTCTATTTAAATACCCGGTTGAGCTGGCTGTTAGTCCTCAAATTAGATTCCATGCTCGGGCTAGAATCAACATGGTTTAAATATTAAAAACTTCATAATTCATATGGCCCACCCCACCTTTTCCCCACATTCGGCGAAGGAAAGTAGACATGTCTGTGAAAACTTGTAGCTCCTTAAATACTGTAGGGAGAAATGTGCCCAGGTTGGTATGCAAGGACTTGAAAAAAAAAATGCTTGACATTACAGATTTTAGTCAGGCCACAAGGGATCTGCTAAAGGATAGATAGATCTACGGCTGAAAACACAGAAATGAGGGCTGTTTTACGTTACCGCCCCGTCCCTTGTTTTCCTCTAAAGTACATTTTGTATACTTAAAAAAAAAAAATACACTCATTGGATAAGACTGGAAACCTCAGCTCCCCCCACCTAGCTGCCTTCTGTCTTCGAGTTTCAGGTCCTTGCACAACACCTAAGACGTGCAATACTTTTTTCTTTTTCGCCCTAATCCTGGCAGAGAACAGTTCGGAGAGATCTCCCTCCGCGTCTCCACCCTGATTTCCCCCTCTTCCTAGATTCCACCCGCTCCTCTCCTTCCCTCCGCCCGCCCCGGGCTCCGTCGGCCCAATCTGTCAGAGAAGTTGTGTACAAACTGCGCCGCAGCCCTGCGCGCGAAGCTCCTGGCCCGCGAGGGGTGCGGTCGGCCCGTGGGAGGCGGGACCTCGTGGGCCTTCTTTCCTACTGGCTAGCCTCTGGCCCTGGGGCTTCGCCATTGGCCACCACGCTGCCAGTCCGGCGAGCTGGCCCTGCCTCCCCGGAGTTGGGTGAAATAGAGGCGGGCGTCAAGTGTCAGTAGTCGCGGGGCAGGTACGCGCTCTCTTAGGTTGCTGGTGGAGCTTGGGGGTGGCGGGCGCGGGTTCCGGCGAGAGGGCGAGCGAGCGCTGGGGCGGGGCGGGAGAAAGTGGCTGCCCGAGGACCTCGGCGGTGACGCGTGGCCGAGCCCAGGAGCCCCGATCTCCGTGCCCGCCTTCGTGAGCGTCTGGCTGCCGGCCCAGGGGTCCCCCGCCGCGGCCCCGCGCCGAGTCCGCCGTCCCGTGCCAGCCCGAGCGAGGTGGGATCGCGATCGCTCCGTGTCCCGCTCCCGTAATCCCCAGACCGTCCATGCCCACGCGGGTGCTGACGATGAGCGCCCGCCTGGGACCACTGCCCCAGCCGCCGGCCGCGCAGGACGAACCCGTGTTCGCGCAGCTCAAGCCGGTGCTGGGCGCTGCGAACCCGGCCCGCGACGCGGCGCTCTTCTCCGGAGAAGATCTGAAACACGCGCACCACCACCCGCCTGCGCCGCCGCCAGCCGCTGGCCCGCGACTGCCCTCGGAGGAGCTGGTTCAGGTAAGCAGAGCAGCCGGCCTCCCTTCCCCGGCTCGGGCGTGTCCCGCCGCTGCGAGGCGCGGGCAACAGGGGCCGCTCCAGGCTGGGACGCGCGGGAACGGGTGCCCGGGTGGACAGCCCCGCCCTGCGCTCCCAGACGGGGCGCCACGGAGTGGATGGGGGAGCAGGGCGGGGGCCCACCCGGATCTGTCCAGAGGAGCTAAAGAGAGCCGCGCGCTCGCATGCACCTTGTCGTTGCTTGCGTGGGGATGAAAGCTTGTGCCCACGCTCAACTTGGCTTAAAATGCTTCTTGATCGCTCTGTCCCGATGGCCCTGGTCTTGGAAGTCCACCTGCCTGCGTCCTCTGGGGTGAAATAGAAATGCAAATTGGAGTACTGGGATCTTATATACCCCCGTTGCGGCTCACCCTAGAATGTATTGTAGGGCCCCGCTTGGAAAACTAGAATCTTAAGGTTGTATTGGAACACCGCTTTTCCCTTAAAAAGAAACACGGACAAAAAAGGCCAGGGGTGTTGTTTTTCTTAGTGTGCGCGTAAATTTCCTCTCGGAGTCGCGTTGAAAGCTGGCAGTTGGCTTTTACACTTGCCCAGCAGCCGAATTAGAGCAAGCGCCTGTTTCTTTCGCCCACGCACGGGAGTCATATAGCCTAGAAAAAACTTCCCGGGACTTTTAGCTAGTCCCAAGGAAAAAAAAAAATTGGAAACAGACCCACATGCAAACAGCTGGAAGAGCTAAAATCAGAAACCACTAACCGCTACGGGAGCGCAGTGCACGAAAGGGTTTAAGATCGGTTTATTTCAAGACGCTTAGTTTAATAGCCTCTCGCTGTATTGTGTATTTGCAGTGAGCGCCTATTTCTTGGGGCCTGCCAGTGTCGTGGTGCTTTGAGAAGACACAGTGGCATTTTGTCAGATGTGACTCACATGGCTACAGCATGAATCTTTATTTTTAAGTCCTGTATATCCGGGAAATCCCGTCCGTCCTCGTCCACCTCCAGATCTTGATGATCTGAGGTCCGAGGTGACATTCTTTTGAAAATTAAAAGCAAAAAAAAAAAAAAAAAAACACGACTCCTATTCACTGATTGAGGCGAATGGTTCTACGAACCATTTCATTTACCTGGGGTTTGATCTTTTGCTATCTTTTCAATGTCAAAAAAATCGAGAGAAAAATTAAAGCTTTCGATATATTAGAGAAGAGAGCTGGGGGAAAGATAGGCGTCTGGTCAGTAGCTGGATTATGTAGGTTCTTAAATAATCAGGGCCTGGAAGATGATTTGGTTATTTCACTTTGGTAGTTTTCTCTCAGGAGATAGCAAGATGACTGCGCTTTTTACAGACGAAGGGGGAATGTAGCATTGGCCCAAGGAGAGGACATGAGAAATGCTTTGCTGATGACTGTGCCACGATGCAGCAGCCTCCCCCCACCCACAGGAGTCTTAGCACCCGTCTACCAAGGGAGTGATTTTTCTCCTTGATAATTAAAGATCTGTTTTAGATAGGGATATGAATAGGTCCATTTCATTATGATAGTGACCAATTACCGAATCTGCCGGTTCAAATGAACATTCAGATCAAACGTTGAGGGTGCAATTGTTTTGTATCAGTGGATACTGGCTTTTGCTCCAAAAGTTCAAGTTTTTAATTCAAAAAGTATTGAAGTGGCCAGAGAACATTTTCTATTAGGTGCCTGATGAGATAACCTAGTCCACACAAAAGCCCTTTGGAATAATTATTTTTTAAGATTTGCACAGGTTTTAGTTTTCAGGTGTAATGGATGTGGACAGATTTGAGGCAGTTTGGCAAAACGGTGATACCATAGTTTAACTGAAGATTTACCCTAATTCGACTGTGTGTGTGTGTGTGTGTGTGTGTGTGTGTGTGTGTGTG
>NC_034597.1:87935711-87951343 GCF_900095145.1 Mus pahari
GAGAGAGAGAGAGAGAGAGAGAGAGAGAGAGAGAGAGAGAGAGAGTTGATTGCATCAGAAAATGTTTTGACCCTCCACCCCCCACCCCATTTGCCTTTTTCGCTTTTTGTCTGGGGATGATTTGGTTAACCCATAATTAAACAATCGACAAAATAAACGTGTATGTTTATAAGCAACACTTAGGAGTTGGTCCCTGTACTCCTGTCGAGTTTTTAAGTGAGCCATATTTATTTCTCTTTCCTGACTTGAGTCTGGTAGATGATGTGTATTCATCTTTTCTTTTTTAGACAAGATGTGAAATGGAGAAGTATCTGACCCCTCAGCTTCCTCCAGTTTCGATAATCTCAGAGCATAAGAAGTATAGACGAGACAGTGCCTCGGTGGTAGACCAGTTCTTCACTGACACTGAAGGCATACCTTACAGCATCAACATGAATGTCTTCTTTCCTGACCTCACTCACCTGAGAACTGGCCTCTACAAATCCCAGAGACCGTGCGTGACACAGATCAAGACCGAACCTGTTACCATTTTCAGCCACCAGAGCGAGTCGACCGCCCCTCCTCCGGCCCCCACCCAGGCTCTCCCCGAGTTCACGAGTATCTTCAGCTCCCACCAGACCACAGCGCCACCGCCGGAGGTGAACAATATCTTCGTCAAACAAGAACTTCCTATACCAGATCTTCATCTCTCTGTCCCTTCCCAGCAGGGCCACCTGTACCAGCTATTGAATACACCGGATCTAGACATGCCCAGTTCGACAAACCAGACGGCAGTAATGGACACCCTTAATGTTTCTATGGCAGGCCTTAACGCACACCCCTCTGCACACCCCTCTGCTGTTCCGCAGACATCAATGAAACAGTTCCAGGGCATGCCCCCTTGCACGTACACCATGCCAAGTCAGTTTCTTCCACAGCAGGCCACCTACTTTCCCCCGTCACCACCGAGCTCAGAGCCTGGAAGTCCTGATAGACAAGCTGAGATGCTCCAGAATCTAACGCCACCTCCGTCCTATGCCGCTACAATTGCTTCAAAACTGGCCATTCACAACCCAAATTTACCTGCCACTCTGCCAGTTAATTCGCCAGCTATCCCACCTGTCAGATACAACAGGAGGAGTAACCCGGATCTGGAGAAGCGACGCATCCACTTCTGCGATTATAATGGTATGTGATCTGTGTGCTCAGGGCATCAGGAGGGTTTCATGTTCCAGGGTGCTAGTATGTAGGGTATACCCGACAGTTAAACAAATCATCTATTCTTAATATTTCTGTGTTTTACGCTGGTGTATAATGGCATAAAACACCAGCCATGGCAATTCTTGCCTTTAAGCTCAGCAACGAGGCCGAGACAGGGAGATTTACATGTTCAAACTAACCTGGGCTACATAGTGAGATCCATCTATTTATTTATTTATTTATTTATTTATTTATTTATTTATTTATTTATTATTTTTATTTACTGGTTAGACCATTCTAGGAAATAATCTAATTTGGATTTCTTTCTCTTTAGTAGTAAATGAAACTTGGGATTCATTTAGTCTAATAGATTGTAGCACCAGATTCTAAAGTCTTTGGAGATTGTGTAGGTTGATAGACAGTGTGTGTGGTAAGGACCATTCAGGTTGCAGGAATCCCTTGGTAGGTACAAGGATAGATTTAAGAATGGTTGTTTCCACTAGTGTATGCTCATTCTTGAATGAGATACGTGACCCAAAATATAATTGGACAGTAATAAATATATTTCCAAGTTGCAGGCATAAGCAAGTTTATGATTAATGCGGGACATAATTTATTGACTGCACGATGTGGCATGACATGCTAAATGAAAAAAAACAAAGTAGGATTGTAGAAAATTATAGTCATCTCCGATAATGACTTACCACTGTTATTTCTACATCTATTACATTAAATATACATACATACATACATACATACATACATACATCTCACACACACACACACACACACACACACACACACGCGCGCGCGCGCGTGCGCGCGCACGCTCCACGATTGCTCTCCATTTACTGAAAAGTACCTACTGGAACATAAACACAGAATTTCCATTTGTTGGTTGGCTGGATTAACCTGTGTTCTTTGCTCCCCAAAACGATACAAAGAGCAGATCACCTCTGCCTTCTAATAAGGTCAGATGGGCACCTTGAAACTTCTTAACCAAAGCTTCCACTAGACTCTCTAGCACAAGAGAGTTCATCTTTAGAGTCAGGTTTGAAACAGTGAATCATCGAATGTAAAGATTTCAAAAGGCCCTGGAGAGAGATGACAAGCTGTTCTTCCTCTGTTCCCTTTCTTTCAGGTTGCACAAAAGTTTATACAAAGTCGTCTCATTTAAAAGCTCACCTGAGGACTCATACGGGTAGGTAGTAACCTCCTTGCTCATTCTGCGAGTTGTGTAAACAGTATAAGCAGCATTCATCCTTTTAAAAGGCCAGTACGTGTTTGATCTCT
Source organism: Mus pahari (assembly GCF_900095145.1). NCBI lineage: Eukaryota > Metazoa > Chordata > Mammalia > Rodentia > Muridae > Mus > Mus pahari. The sequence continues at coordinate 87,938,184 of NC_034597.1, forward strand.
TCTTTCTTCTGTCAACTTTTATTTTTTAATGGCCTACCTTTTCAGCAAGGGCTTGCTTGGCTCAAACTTCAGTTCCCCAAGAAAGTCTGGTTCCGGGAAGGCTGAGGTGTCCCCAGTGAGACCTTGCCCTGTCACCCCCACATAGAATTAATGACCCTCGAAAGGTAAATGGCGGTGTTTACTAATGGATTTTAAAACTTTAATGGCAATGCTATTCCTGTCTTGAAAGAAGGAAGAAAATTCTCCTTGGTAAATCATCTTGCTTCAATAAGGCCCCCTTTTAAGCTAAACTTTTCCCATCACCATGTTAGGCACCAGTGTTTAGCACATCATCTTCAGTTTCACCAGTGGCTTCAAATATTTGTGTTATCCTTTTTGCCATGTCTGAAAAGTAGGCCTAAGATCGGAAAAGTATGGAAGAGTGTGACCAGGATGAGGGGCGGGGTCTTAAGCATTCCTCCCCAGCCAGCCCCAGGCCTTGGCTTGTTTAAGGATGGCCTCGTCCATCCTTAAGTCTTCCATTTCATTTTCTTTTGCAGCTTGCTTTTATGTCCAGTCTCTAATTATATTTTGATATGTTTTGTTAAATTCACAGCAACCCCTTGCCTTGTAGGAGCTATTCATTTTGAAACCGCCTTGTATCAGAAATACTTCAATACTTTTTCCAATGACATTCAGTAGCATACTTTATTAGAGGGTACCTACCCATAATATTCTCAAGTATCTGGATGGTTACTATTATAATTTTCTTAAAGAATAGCCCTGAAGGAAAAGACAGATATAAAAGACTGCATTCCCCCCACCCCCCAATAAATACATCCTCCTTACCTAAAGTTCAAAGAATAAGTTTGCTAATAAAAGCAGTGACCTAGCAAAATGTATTATTCCATCATTGCTATGGAAACCAGAGTATTCAACAGTTCCTTTGAATGGGTTGTTGGATTAGTGTGAGGACTTGACTCTCCCTAGGCTGGAGGTTACTATGGAAATTGAGTTTTGATAAATGAAGTAGTTATCTCTAACCGCTGCATTAAAAAGTAAAAGCCTTTGGACAAAGGTCAGTGCCAAAGCAGAGCCCTGTGAGAGTTTCCTTTCAGACATTTTGTGTGTGTGTTAGGGAGCAGTGCTTGGTAATCTGAATGCCTAACACTTCCTAAAACCCAAGTGATAGCTGTGGGCTTTCCGAGAATGGCTTTTAAAAGAAAAGGCATCTCTCGTTTATCTGTGATAGGAATGAAATCATTTGAGCCTGAGGTCGGTTTGGTTTTTTGTCGGCAGGTAAGCATGAACAGAATAATCCAACAGACGATTCAAACTCCAATCTAAAAATCTCCCAAATGATGTTGACAGGTGCCAGAAGAGGCCATATAGAAATACTAAAGCAACCTACTAAAATGTCCTTTTGTAGACTAGTGTTAGGGAGACACTGAACGTGGGGTTTTGAGCTTTGGATCAAGGGGAAACAGAAGTAGTTTAGGAACATTTGAGCTGTCTCTCATCACAAGTCCTTGAAACTGGAGATAGGAGAGAGGAAAGGTATTCTTGAGGTTAAAGTCCCCATAATAAAAGAAGTGTGCAATTGCATATACCGACATAATCAAGTGCTTATTGCAGGCACTTCATCAGGCTATATCTAAATAGCCTTTCCCCCTGTCAGGGTTTACTGCTCCGAATGGAATGCTTGTACCTGGGATCCTGGAACTTGACCTGCTGGCAGAGAAATTTAATAGTGGGTCGTCCGAACAATGCCCGCACTAATTAAAAAAAAAAAAAAAGCAGACTAAGACGGAGGATCCAGTCCTAGTCAGGGTCCCATGGAGCATCTTTGTCACATGATCATAAATATTGTGGTCTTAAAACATCTAATGAGTAAGGCCATGTAACTGCAGTTTAATGAAGTTGTTTGATAGTCTTTCAGATGCCTTGGGGGGGGGAGTGTAACAGACTTGCTCATCTGGCTAAACCCGTTCTTAGGTAATCATGGAGCACGGAGGCTTTCTCCTCATTTTTAGTTTCTAGACAATGCCTTTTAAAATTACCTGTGTGCTGGCTACCCTTGTCTCTCCTCCCTCCTCCTGCCCTGAATGTGCAGGAAGCCACGGCAGGCTTGTGGCTTGTCTTTCTTTCTTTTTTTTTTTTTTCCCTTTCTCCTTCGAATGCCCTGGTAGTTGAAACAGTTTTTTTGTTTTTCCTTTCTGAATAGTACCTCTGACTTAATAGCTTGTCCTGTTTTTCTTTCTGTCCCATTGCCTCCCACTTGGAAAACTTGTTAGGGGGCTCTAAAAAAAACTACATGGCAATATTGACTGTGTATTTGATGATATTAAAAGAAATGCAGGCAGAGCGCGAGGCACCCCAGCCTTTCTGTGCAAAGTAATTGTAGTTGCTTTTTTTTTTTTTTTTGTCGAGTTTTCCAAGTTCGTGGACTTAAGATTTCTTTATAGAGAACACATACCAAAAAAAAACCCTTAAGCTCTTCCGTGTCTGGTCAGACATAAGCTGTGTCTGTATTTATCTGTATGTAACACAGCACACTTGGCTACATACAGGCATCCTTTATGTGGGTGAGAGGGCGCTTGTGTGCTTGTGTATGTTATTTGTGATACATGCACATTAATTAATATGCTTCTGTTTAGAAATAGTTAGGACTGCCACAGTGTCAATAAGTAGTCTATTCCCAAATTAAATTACTTGTACTTTTGATAGCATTTGAAAGAACATGTCATTGGAGGTCTTCCGGCTTGTGATGTTTGCAAAGGAAGGTACGCATTGCCATCAGTCTGCAATTTCTTTCTTTCTTTTTTTTTTTTTTTTTTTTTTTTTTTTCGAGACAGGGTTTCTCTGTCTAGCCCTGGCTGTCCTGGAACAACTCACTTTGTAGACCAGGCTGGCCTCAAACTCAGAAATCCTCCTGCCTCCGCCTCCGGAGCGCTGGGATTAAGGCATGCGCCACCACGCCCGGCTCCGTCTGCAATTTCTTACTAGTACCCTTTCAAAACAGCACAACTCTGATTGATAAACTGTCTTCTGCTGTCCGTTAAAGACAGAACTTTCTGCATTCTATCCTACCTCAGCAGTGTTTCCTCCAGTCAGACCCCTAAATTCCACAATGAATATGTATAACAATTTTCATCCTTGGCTTTCTGGTCAAGGTAGAGTTGACAGCCGTATATAAAGAAGTATTTAGAAGTAACACTCAAAGGAGTCTACACAACTGTGCCTCAAATGAACATAACAGATACTTGAGTACTGTGTTCAAGATCCCCGATGAAGAGGGACAGTTGTCTATCCTTCAGTGTGAAAATTCTCTTCCTTCACCCTTCACCTGCTGTGGGAACCACATTACTCAGTGACATTTATCTAAGAGTTGTTAGCATGTGTGCTTGTAAGGACATAATTTTGGATTCTGCTTTAGTTTCTAAGCTTGACTTGGGCACCATGCAAGTGCATCCTGCAGCCAGTGTACAAATGTCAAGCCAGGTCCTTGCTGGGAACTCCTTCTATCGGCTTTATCAGAGGCAGTTTTAATAACGCTGGCTGCTGAGATGTTAGAATGGGCATTTCCACTGAAAGAACCTTCCAACTTAACCTATGCAGAGGGAGGGATTTTATTTCAGGCCATAGTGGACAATGGCGCTCGTATGATTTGGATCTAGAATAGATGGATATCAGTTACCTATATAACCTGTGTCAGAATAAGCATCCCATAATAGAAATATTCTGTACATACAATATCTAGTGAAAGTATGGCATTGAAAAGCATCACCATTCGGGGATTGGTGAAATGCACTTGAGTTCTTTAAGTATTGGGTTTCACTTGTTGCTTTGAATTTTATTTCATTTTTTTACCTTAACATTCAGGTATTTTTAAAAGAGTAGTGGCTTAAGCAACTTGTTAACTTAGACCCCAAGAGAGGTACTTAATGAATGTGAAAGCTTAGACACAATTTCTTTTTAATGACTCACTGGTGAGACTAACCTGCTTCGAGGAGTCCTTCCATCAGAAAAACATTTACATAGGAAACTGATCAAACATTGTTGATAAAACTTATAAAGGTTAAAAAGGATAATTTAATTCAGCAGACATTTCTGATTGGTTCAGTGAAGAATCCAAAGAATCTCATCTTACCCTTCAGGTTTTAAGCTCTCGGTGGAGAGGGCTCCTACGTAGATGAAGTAGAATTGCTGGAACTGAGCTAGAAGCAATCGTGCATGTGAGGTGGAAAGCAGTATTTAAAAATATACATTTTAATTACCCGGGAATTTTCCCTTGCTAGGTATTTTTAGTTCTATCTGATGGCCTACATCTTTTCTGGTGAAAGATTAGAAACAGTCATGTCCTACATGAGGGGAAGTGACTCTTTGCCTGCCTGTGACAATTCATAGTCCTAGACTTCTAGCAGGCCTGTCTAAAGAGACCAGGCAATGCTTTTGAGGCACACAGTGTTTGGCTTTTGCCTAAAAACCATCTGCATAGAATGGGTTTTCCCTTTGGCTGTTCCTAAAGAGGCATGTCAGCTGCTGGGCGGGGCGGGGGGGGGGCAGGGCAGGGCACAGGTTGAAGGCTAGGTAGGGGGAAGGGCTTCAACTTGATGATTCATGTCCACTGTTAAGTGCTTCTTGAGGCTGAGAATTAGCCAAGTGTATAAGGAGGAGCAAGGGACCACTCCACCTGTCCCTTCAGCCTCCACAGCAAGGGCATGTCCCTTCATTTCTACTCTCCAACAGACGAGCAAGCTCTGGCTCCCCGTAGGAGCCCCGGTGGAGCTTGTGCCCAGCCTCCAGGCCTTTCAGAACTACTCCGGTTCTATAGAAGGAGTTCTGGTTACAGAGAATCTACATCCTGTGCGTCTTTGGAATAAGGGATTCTCGAATTTAATCCTGAAGATGCTCAAAGCAAGGTTCTCATCTAAATATTTTCACATTAATTACCCCAGTTGTCCCCAGGCCTCAGCCAGCCTTCCCTCCCTCATTTTCATGATGAGAATAACTGCTCAGGTTTGGCCCATACAGTTTTCAGAGGCAGAAAATGGGAAATGCAGAACAGGGATAGTCAGGAGACCCCATCCTTTTCCTTCCTTGCCCGGGACTTCATTAAATAACTGATTGGCTCTAATGCATTTGATCTGGGGTCTAAATCCATCACCTGGTGCGTGAAAACCATGCCTGCTAGCACTGAGCCACATCCCCAGCCCCAGTCAAAGTCAGCGCATGTGGTGAGGACAGTGCAGTGGCTACTCGCTGTCTGTTAGGTTTTTTTCTAGAGGGAGGGAGAAAGAGGAATTGGATTTAAAAGGATGCAGTGAGTTGAGAAACAGAGATGAAGAAGTGGGTTCCGTAATGAATGGGCCACTACTGACATCCAGGAAGCCTTAGCTTACAGAGCGAACCTTCCTGTTCCAGTCTAGGAGACTGCTGCTCCAAACACACAACCTCTTCATGGAAAAGTACTAGCACGGTTGTATAAAGAAACAAAGACAGTGAGCCCAAATCACTATCACTTTTCTCAGATATGTAAATCAATCCTATTTTCCCCATAATTCCTCAGTTGCTATTGAGTCTGTTCCAGGAACACCCACAAGACAAGGTGATGTGGGGGAACACAGATATTGGTCAGACACCATCTTCCTCTCGCTAAGCACCCCAGTGCAGGCTGTGCCCACTTCAGCTCTGGGTGTTTGAGGGCTTTTAATATATTAATTTAGACCATCTTTTCATCATTGAAGGAAGCATACCTATTCACTGTAAAACAGACCTCAGAGTTACCTCATTTCCTTTGTTAGAACAGTCTATGTGGAACTTTCTAGAAAAGGGCCTTGCTGTCAGACTATTGAGTATGTTCAACAGAGCAGAGAAACCTCCATTCTATTGTATAGTTGGCTCAAAAAACTGTTCAGAGAAAAATAGATAATGTTTTTATTGAGGTTTTTTTTTTTAATACATGGCAAAACAAGCATTCTCTCTAACACAGAGAAGGGAACCCTCTATAGGGTAACACTAGAGATTGCCAGTTCTAGTGTGGAACAGCTCGCAGGGTCCCTTGAAACTGTAAAAAGATGGGTCTCTGTAATGGGCCAGTCCAGCCACAGTGTGCCTCAAATCTCGCACTACAGGCTTTTACAGGCCTTCGAGTCCTTCAGAGTCCTGTGCTCTTCACGAGAGGCTGTAGAGTCCAAGTAAATTTGAACACTATGTATGTACTCATTCCTAGAGTCAGAGAGTGTGGTAATGTTTACTAATGGAAGACTTAAGTGTGACATTAAGAAAGCAGCAGACCAGGACTCCTAATGTGGAGCCGATCAGTCAGCTTCTAACTTCTGGAGTTGGCTTTTGGAAGGTTGAATGCAGAGAATTGCCTAGCTTTAGAGTCCTGGAGACCTGATGGTGGCTTGCCTCTTTCTTCTGGTAGTTTCTGCTGAGGATTTTATACAGTATGCTAATGAGCTTTATCAGCAAGGGGAGTGAGTGTGTTTCACTTGGGCCTATTCTTCAGACTGGGGCTTCTTCAGCCATCTCTGTGAGGCAGAGACGCAAAGGCACACTGTGCGAGCGATAAAGCACAAGCCAGGGGTTCCACAGCACACAAGCCTGCCACTGTGTTCCCTTTGCCCTGCCGTAGCTTGACGCTAGCAGCAAGACTTAAAAATAAATACAGTGGATGTCGAAAGAGCTTAACCGAGTATTTCAAATTGGTGGTATTGGAAAGAGATTCTTTAAAAATCCAATTAAGCTTTTGAAAGCTCTATCCTGTTGAAATATAACTTGGAGGAAGTCAGTTTGCTTTCCCAGAACTACTGGCCGTAGTGTTTCTGGCTGAGGAAAAAAGGTTTGAGCCTGCTCCTCAGCCAGAAATGGGGTCCCAGCTTCCTCTGCGATGTTTTGCTTGAACAGTGTTGACACTTGAACAAATCCCATAGAAACTGCCCCAAGTGGGATAGTCGTCCCTGCTTTTATAGTAAGCCTTGGCCCCCGTTCCTGCCCTTCCAGACACTGGTGGTATTCTTGGCTGAATAAGCTATAGATGCACATAAATTGAGAGCAAAACCCCAAATGTTTTAGGAACTTTAATGGCTACTGTATGTCAACCAATCAGTAAAGTCAACTTGACAAAATATTGCTGCAGTTTATGGCTTTGCAGCCAATAAAAACAGTGAACAAAAAGAGTTCAGTGTCCCCTGCTTCTAACATAGACCATGAAAACTCCATTCTGTGCTATGTAATTATTAAATTCAAAAGGGCTTGAATGATCCTTCTTAAATTGGAACTCTGAGGAAGTTTTTTTTTTTTTCTTTCTTGATTTAAACACCAGAATTAGACCCCTCTCCCCGGTGGAATGACAGGAAAGCCATGCTTGGTTCTGTAATTTTTTTCACTAGACTTTTCTGTGTGAGGCTTTCTTCTGTGTGATTGACACCCCTGATCCAGAAAGTAACAGTTGCCACTGCCATTAAAGTCTTTCTGTGAATCCAGCGTTGTGTGTGAATGTAAATGAAAGAGAAATGACTTTTTGATTACTTAAAAGCTTGGAGTGGTAGTGTAACTTTCTAAATTGAGTTTTCTATGAGGGAGTGAAGCACACACCTTTAAATTCACCAGACAGAACTACATGGTGAAATGCTCAGTGATTCAACATACACACACACACACACACACACACACACACACACACACACACACACACAGAGAGAGAGAGAGAGAGAGAGAGAGAGGAGGGAGAGAGGGAGAGAGGGAGCACCTGTGATGGAGGAGAAATTTAGAATCGAGGTGTTCTTCGTTTGACTTGGTTTTTCGAGACATGGTTACTCTGTGCAGTCCTGGCTGTCCTGGAACTCACTCTGTGGACCAGGCTGGCCTTGAACTCAGAAATCCACCTGCCTCTGCCTCCCAAGTGCTGGGATTAAAGGTGTGCACTACCACGCCCAGCTTTTTTTTTTTTTTTTTTAAGATGATATGTAGTGTAGGGTGGTTTCAAAATCATAATCCCCCTGCCTTTTCCCTGCCAGTACTGGGATTATAGGAATTGACCTTCATGCCTGGCAGAGATGTGCATTTTAAGAAATGGTATCATAGGATCTTTGCATTAGAGGCAGAAGCAGGGCCACAGAGGGAAGGCCAGGGTGAATTCTTGTAAGGGAAGGACCAGGCATGCGATTCATTCTGGCTGTTGCTTCTTTGCTCTGTTAGACTGTAGGGTCACACTTAGTGATCAGGACAATGAAGGGTATATATTGGTCACAGTCTGTGGACGCTGCACAGTCTTTGTGGACACTCACATTCACCCGGGTGGTCACTAGTGTCCAGAAGATGACACTGCTAAACCAAGTTAAACAAGAAAGGTTGTGCAGTGGCTCTGCTCAGAACTACCGAGTTTCTCCACTTTCACCCCTAAACTGGCTTTTAACAGCCATCTTCCTGCCTCAGGCCAGCCAGAAGAAAACCAGTTTTGAAAGGAAGTTGGGGGAAATAAATGTACTCATGAAAACCCCAGCAAAACAAATAACAAATGAAGTCATGACAAGTTGGGAGTGCTCAGAGACATGAAATTTGGAGAATTTGGCGTAGGAAAAAAAAAAAAAAACCTACATGATCCTAAATAGCAAATTGAAATTGTATTATAAATATTAAGTGATTTTGGAAGTGGCTGGCACATTTGGGAGAACATTAGTGATCATAAAGATTGTACAGTGGGATTGACTTAGATATCAGCTCACTGTTAAATGCAGATGGCTGGGGATAAAAACCAGAAAGATAAGGGGTCAACAGTGTAAGCGCCCCCAGGCCTGGCCTTCTCATTTTTTGTTTTGTTTATTGTGTTCCACAAAGTTGCTGTCGCCTGGACAATTGCCAAATGGGTTCCTTACTGCCTTGGAACTCTATGTAGACCAGGCTAGCCAAGAACTCACAGATTAAGCCGGGCAGTGGTGGCACACACATTTAATCCCCGCATTTGGGAGGCAGAGACAGGCAGATTTCTTGAGTTTGAGGCCAGCCTGGTCTACAGGGTGAGTTTCAGGACAGCCAGGGCTACACAGAAAAATCTTGTCTCAACACTCCCCCTCCCCTCCAAAAAATAGCTCAGATAAACCATCTTCCTCCCAAATGCTAGGATTAAAAGTGTGCACCACCAAGTCCTATGTCATAGAATTTTGATAATGTATGGAGTGGCCGTCATTATATAAATAGTTCAATATACTTGTGCACCAGCAAATGCTAGAATTCTGGGCTGGAGACAAGGGCTCAGAGTAGCCCTCGCCTAACATGCTGAAGGACACAGGTTTAATATCCTTAGCACTTAAAAGAAGAGAGAGCCTCTTGCCTTCCTTATTAATGTGAATCTGAGTAACCACCAGACTCTAGATTACTTAGGGATTTTTTTTTAATATCAAATGCAAAATGTTTATATAAAGCAACTAAATTTTTAAGTTTCCTGGTTTTCTGGTCGGCCTTGAGTGGTGTGGAAGGCCGGGTGGACCGATTCCCAACATCCCATGTATACCATTCTCGCCGCTGCTTGGGGGGGCTGGGGTGCCCGCGCTGCGCGGTTCGCAGTGGGTATGGGGTGTGGGCTATGCCGCTCGCTGGTCTTGCAGCAGAACACCTCACCCTGTCTTTTTCTTGTCACAGGCGAGAAGCCCTACAAGTGCACCTGGGAGGGCTGCGACTGGAGGTTTGCCCGGTCGGACGAGCTGACCCGCCACTACAGGAAGCACACGGGCGCCAAGCCATTCCAGTGCATGGTGTGCCAACGCAGCTTCTCCCGCTCCGACCACCTCGCGCTGCACATGAAGCGCCACCAGAACTGAGCGAGCAAGCGAGCGCTGCGCCCACCCGCTCGACGCCTCGCGGTCCGCTCTGCCATCCTTTAAACCGCAGACCTAACTTCATAAAAAAAAGAAAAAAAAAAGAAAAAAAGAAATCAAAGGAACTGGAAATGTATATTTTGTACATTTGAGGCCACAGGGAATACATTGTATCAATACCAAAGTGTTTGGTCATTTTGAGAAGCTGGAAGCTTTGATGTCGTGCTTAACCACTAGCTTTATCCCAGCAAACTTCCTCTCCAGACAGGCAGGCGCATCTCAGCATGGGGAACCGGTGGGGGTGCACGGGGTGCGTATGCTGCTTCTATAAAGACTGCACACACGCAATCATGTGTGCCATTTTTTTAGGGTAAACAAACCGATTAGCAGGCACCCAGACAGATTGTCAAGATTTTACTTGACGTGGACTCGTTTTTTCTGAAGATTAGATTATTTCCAGAGATGAGAGGTACTCGGTGTACCTGGCAATTCACAAATAGCCATTGAACAAAATTCTTTTGGTTTTTGTTTTTTTTTGTTTGTTTGTTTTATATGAGTTGCCTATATTTGCTATTCCGAATTTTGTAAATATGCAAATCAGCTTTATAGATTTATTACAGGTTTTTAAGGATTGTTTGGGGGGGAGGAAGAAATCGTACTTTTGAAAATAATTATGAATACATTTACAATTAGAATTTGTGGTAAGATACCTCTCAGAAAAATTACCAAATCTATTTCTTTGGGGAGGGGATAATGATTCAAATGAGAGTAAAATGCAAATTTCACTCACTGATTAAAATTAGATTTTATTTTAAATATGAGAGTTTTTTTTATGTGAATTTAAACAGAAATGCTTAAAGATAGTTATGATATACAGACGCTAATGGTCTTTACCATAAGTTAAACAGTATCTTTTTTTTTTTTTTAAAACATGGAGGAGGACTCTTGTGGCTGTGTACCTTGTTGAACTTAAGACTCTGTTTTCACTCGTGGAAGCATTGAATTTCCAGTGCAGTTTCTCTCTCGAGACTAGGATGTTTGCTCATGCAGTGCTGTTGGCTAAATGACAATTTATGCGGATTTTTGCATGTAATATCCAGTGAGACACAGTAATTTTATTGAAATTACAGTGCCACATAGTAGTTAACCTGTTAATACTGACTCGTTGTCTGCCTTTGATATCAGTGATGTGTTGAAAACTTACCAATATGCAATATGGCTACGAATGTGACATGGATGCTGTTAACCAAAGGGCAGAAATCACAAGCAAAATGCCAAAAGCGATCTTAATTAAAAATCTAATTTTGTTTTTAAAATATTGTTTTATCATTATTTATTTTGTGGTAATATAGTAAGTTTTTTTTTTTTTTTTAGAAAACAACTTTCATAACTTGATAAATTATAGTTTTGTTTGTTAGAAAAGTTGCTTCTCGACGTGTAAATAGGCGACAAACGGTGTAAATAGTTTTGTAAGGCTCCAAAATGTTTATACATGGACACACCTACATCAGAGGCGTAACTCGGCTGCTGTTCTGCTTCTTCCCTTATTTTTGTATTGTGGTAATTTCCTATGCAAATACCAGAGCAAGCAGCTGTAGAGCTGTAGAATTTTTTGAGAGAATGAGATGTTTATATATTAACATTTTTTTTTTGAAAATAAAAAGTGCCTAAAAGATGTATGTGGTGCCTTCTTGACCCTCCATATCATGAGCACATATTATAGTCCTAAATCAAGTTTCTTCCGGTGGGTAGCATCAGGAGGGTGAATGGATGTGGGGGTACAGGCTTTGCACTCCCAGCCACGGAGAGGCTGGATCGAAGGGCGCGGATAACCCTTGGAATCATAACTCCTTGAAGATACAAAGCTGAAATCGGGCCTGGCTGTGTGTCTCAGTTTTAAGTAGATTGCCCAGCCTGCGTGCCTTGCAAGAAGCAGGCAGAGGAGGCACACAGCTGTAATCCTGGCCCTCACAGGCAGGAAGATGTGAAGTTCAAGGGTTACCCTATTCCACAAAGTTCAAGGCTGTCTTAACTATAAAAATAGAAACGAGGTGTATAGGGAGGGAATTCACAAATGCTGAGGTTTTTGTGATCTCTGGACCCCTTTAGCCTGGTCAGTTGGAGGCAGTGACTTGTATTACTTTGGGGAATTGTCGAAGGCGAATGGAAATTGGATTTATTTCTGTTCCTTTTAGGCTGTATCTATGTAGCCCTTACTGGCCTGGAGCTTGCTGTCTAAACCAGGCTGACCTTGAACTCGCAGATCTCTGACTCCAGGCACTGGGATCGAAGGCGTACTTGCTATGGCACTCAGGCAGGACTGGGATTTTTTTCATACAGGTTTGTGCATACCTGTATGAGTGACAGCTAGCCAGAGCTCATTCCTCTAGAAGCCTTTTTCCCAGCAGCAGCACCAGAGTCTGAACCCTTGGGACCTAGAGAAGTTCCTTCTCAGCCTGTGGTGGGAAATAGCTGGGTCTGCAGCACCTTAGAGTTCCAAAAAGCAAGGTTATGGGTGAAAGCTTTCCCTACCTCAGGTACGGGCTGTGTCAGAATGAGAAACACTTGCTTGTAGCCCAAGAGGAAAGCTTCATCGTAGACGAGAGAATGCAGAATAGTTAACTATGTAGTCACTCCATCTTGAAGGGAATCCAGCGCTCACAAGTGTAGCTTGCAAGACCACTTTCCTCCAGTAAGAAAAGGAGGGCACCAGGTGACTACAATGGGTTGACACTATTCTGGCCAGGTGACACCAACAGGGATAGGTCATGTTGACAGTGTGTCTGTCCCCTTCACGTGACCTGACAAAAAAAACACTTGGCTCTGGTCTTAGAACATCTACATTCTATGACATGAGAGGCAAGAGACAGCACTTGGGCATCCTATAAAATACTTGGAAGGCCAGGATAAGACTCTGGAGCTCTTAATGCGGCATGCTAACCACAGTTATGGAGGAGAAAAGGGCAGGGGGCTGGGCATGGTGGCCACAGACCTGACTCAAAAAGTGGGAAGCAGGAAGGCCAGAGGGAACACACATCGAGGACGTAGTTAGTGTGCCAAGGTTGGTTCATCTGGTGGGATAATAACTGTCTAATAGTGATGTACGCTTTCTAGTGTTATTTTGGGGTTAGTAATTTTTTTGTTGTTGGTTTTTCAGGACAGGGTTTCACTATGTCCCGGAACTCACTCTGTAGACCATTTTATTATCATTTTTCTCTTCTTTTCTTGATGGCAGTCACTATATATATATATATATATATATATATATATATATATATATATCTTGGCAGGCTGGCCCGAAACTCACAGAGATTTTTTTTTCCTACCTGTCTTTCAAGTGCTGTGATTAAAGGTGTGCAC
>NC_034597.1:87951520-87969213 GCF_900095145.1 Mus pahari
GGGCGTGGTGGCGCACGCCTTTAATCCCAGCACTCGGGAGGCAGAGGCAGGCAGATTTCTGAGTTCGAGGCCAGCCTGGTCAACAAAGTGAGTTCCAGGACAACCAGGACTATACAGAGAAACCCTGTCTTGAACCCCCCAACACACAACACACACCCAAAAAGCTTCATTTTTAAATAATGTGAAGATGCCATCACTCTAATAAGTCACCATAAATCGTGGTGGGGATCCTTAGTGTTCTCAGATTTTAAAGTGGAAACTGCAGTTGAGTAATTTGACCTTAGCTGCTCTATTCCTCCCTACTGTTTCCAGCCGTCTAATGAGCACATAACTCAGTAACAGTTTGTTCTTACTGGCTTCTCATCCTTCCTTCCATGGGGGAAAATAATTTCTCTGTCTTAAATTTACTTCTAGAGATTAAAATGAGAAAAATTAAGCCATAGCCTGCCTGCCTTCCTTCCTTCCTTCCTTCCTTCCTTCCTTCCTTCCTTCCTTCCTTCCTTCCCTTTCTTTCTTTTTTCCTTTTTTCCTAACATGATCTCTAGTCCTGTTTCCCTTGAACTTACTATGTAGCAATGGCCTTGAACTCCATCCTGCTGCCTCCAGCTCCTGGGTGCTGGATTACTGGCACCCACCATTATGCCTACTGTAGAAGACGCTGGATCAAACCCAGGCCTGGAGCATTCTAGGGGAATAGTGGACTAAGTAAGATACATCCTCAAGCCCTGGCCACAGGCTTCTTAGATTAAAGACATGCATATTCTATTCAGTGGTAACTTATAATTGTATGGATTGACCACCTACCGCCTTGCTGCTGTGAACCTTCACTCTTTATTTTTTTTAATTTTTATTTTTCTTAACTTATTTTATTAGATATTTTCTTCATTTACATTTCAAATGCTATCCTGAATGTCCCCTATACCCTCTCCCCACCCTGCTCCCCCAGACCTCAGTGACATTGAGGTGCCTAACAGTGATAAAACTTTACTCTGGGTGACAGAGCAAGCTGTTTCTTCTTCTTGTCACTTAGTCCTTCCTTTCACCTTTTTCTAGGCTGCTCTTGAGCCCCTTGCTTCCATCTCTTTGGTGCTAAAATTTTATGTGTTGCGTCCACACCGGCCCTTCTCTTTTGCAGCTACCATTGAATTTGAATTCTTTTTTCTTTTCTTTTCTTTTTTTTTTTTTTCTGGTTTTTCGAGACAGGGTTTCTCTGTATAGTCCTGGCTGTCCTGGAACTCACTCTGTAAAAGGCTGGCCTGGAACTCAGAAAGCCGCCTGCCTCTGCCTCCCAAGGGCTGGGATTAAAGGCGTGTGCCACCTCGCCCGGCTCTCTGCTTGAATTCTTGTCTGTCGCCATTGGCTGGAGTCCTGTTGGATTTAGGAACATATGACACATTAGCGTTTGAGCAATTATTCCAGTTTTGATTCCTAATCTTTCCTATATGTTTTTCTTCCTCAGATTGTCAATTCATTGGCAAAGACCATGACCGCCTCACTGGAAGAATACACCCATTCTTGTTCTACTGCTATTAAAGGACATTTTAAAGCATACTTGCATTCTGGTTCTGTGTGAATTGGGTTAAGCCACTGCAGCAATTGAATAAATCTACTGCTGGCCAGTTTTCTTCTTTGGGTTGTGTTGTGTTGTTGATATAGCCTTTGGTGTTGGATCTTTGATAAGGTGAGTGAATGTGAAACTGGGATTATAACACAAGCAAACATGCAAATGGCCTGTAGATTTTTTAAACATTATTAGTCTTCAAGGGAAACACTATTTGCAAAAGACAACTTGCTCGATGTATTTTCAAAGCCACTAAGACTTTAATTGCTGGTCACCATTGGGTCTACTCAGTGATCTTCTGGGCTCCCACATATCCCCAGTGTTTCTTTGTAAACAAAACACAGCAGTTTGACAGGACCAAAATAACACATCAGCTTCCAGTTGGCCAGGATGCCGCTCTGTGACTTGACTTCAGATCCATCAGCCTCTGAGATTTAACGGTGTGTGGTTCATTTTCCCTCCCCGTGACGCACAGGTTATCTCCCCTGGTCATTGCATTCTTTCCTTACAGCTTATAAATAGGGCACCGCTTCATGGTTCCCGTTAGAGACTCCTTAGATAAGCAGGCCCTACCTGCCTCTGTGGTGACAGTTTACTCCAGTGAAGGCATGCTTCCTCTGTCTATAGCTAAACCTGATGGGACTTTTGGGAGATGTCCCTCCATGAGGGCGCTCCTTTGCCTCTACTTATTACTCTGTTCTCTACTTTGAAGTTAGCCAGATTCCATCTTTGGTTAAATTCAGTGCTCCAATGTAAAATTAATCAGTGGGTTTCTCCTTTCCTTTCTATTCCTTGGGGCCATACATAGGTGGCAAACCACGGGACTTATTTAATAAGCATTTTAACAGTGAGTATTAAGGGGAAAAAGAAGTCTGTGCACTTTGGTGGGATCCGTGATGCCAGAACACCGGAAGCAGAGGCAGGAAGACTGGAAGATTTACACATTTCATTTCTTTACTTCTGTGTGTATTTATGTGTATGAGTTAGGGATATTGTGTCATGGTGGGGTCAGAGGGAACTTTCTGAATGTGGTTTTCTCCTTTCCCAGTGGAGACTGTGCATACACACCCGTCCTCCATTTTCCATAAGAGTCCAGAGGTTGACCTTCATTTCATGGGACCAATTCCTTCATGTATGAGGTCAACATTCTATCTCTGTATGCCTCTATCTATCTATCTATCTATCTATCTATCTATCTATCTATCTATCTATCTATTATCTGTCTATCTATCTATCTATGCTTTGTGGACCGACCACATTGAGTTTCTATTAAGCATTATGTTTCTTAGTTTCCAACACATGTGTAGGTAAGTATAAATAAAATAAAGTAACTGTTTAAAAGGGGGAGATGATATCTGAGGGATACCTCCTAGGGTTGACGTCTCTCCTCTACTTATATCTACCTACACTTATATGTGCACCTGCAAGCACACATGTACACATGCGTACACACACACACACACACACACACACACACACACACACACAGAGGAATAGAAACCAACAAAAGCTGAGTGGCACATGACTTTAATCCCAGCACTGGAGAGGCAGAGGCAGGCAGATTTCTGAGTTTGAGGACAGCCTGGTCTACAGAGTAAGTTCCAGGACAGCCAGGGCTACACAGAGAAATTCTATCTTGAAAAACAAACAGAGAGAGAGAGAGAGAGAGAGAGAGAGAGAGAGAGAGAGAGAGAGAGAGGGAGGGAGAGAGAACCAATGAAAACAGTCTTCTGCATCTGCATCGTTTGCTGGGGATGGGCCTTGCATACTGGGTAAGTACCCTACAGACAGAGCTACATGTTTTCCCTCTAGGGTAGTTATATAATGGTCAAATCCTTGGAAATACACTCAGAATGTCTTCAATTCTCCTTTGTTGTTGTGAAAACATCCACCAAATAAGTTTTTTATAAAATTGAAATAACCAGTGGAACACTGAAGGCAATCTCCTGATCGGCATTCAAACTATTTCTTTGTTGAAAATGCTTAAGTTTTCTGCCCTGATATTGTGATGGCTTTGAAATTGTTTTGTGAATAATGTTTTGACCAAAATAGAAATGAATGTTTTGTTTTTAGTTTCTTTTAAAAAAACACTTATGATCCCACAATGGTGTCAAATAAGTTGAGTCTAAAGGAGTAAATATTAAAAATAATGCAAGTTAACTAAGCTCTTTGTCGACAACAGGAAGGAAGAATACTGTGAAGAGTTAACTGTGAATGATCAGGCCTTTTTGATATTTTATGAAGATATATTTCATGTGATATATTTAATTTCCTCTGAGAAATTAGAGCTATTTAGCTCTGGTAGCTTTTTCCATTAGATTCTTTAGACTTTCTGAGTGTCTAAAGCAAACATGACCGTACCATCTGTGGGGGGGTCTCTAAACACAACAATAAGCGGGAAGATGGGGACTATGACTGCAGACTTTCCACAGTTTACAAGAAGCAGAATGGATAGTCTGGACATGGCTCACAGGACCCCAGGAGTTACAGTAAAGTGCTGTCTCCAATAACATGATGCCAAGAGATCACAGCATTGGAGGGGCAGATGTGGCCTGTTGGGAGGTAGTTAGGGGTGTGGCCTATTGGGGGTAGTTAGGGGTGTGGCCTATTGGGAGGTAGTTAGGCCTCTGGAAGCACAGCCTAAAAAAGTAACTGATATAGAGTCAGTTCAAGAAAGTATAAATGGATGCACCAAGTTCCTCCCAGTCTCTGGGTCCTTGGGTCCTCTGGCATCTTAATGCTTTCAGCCATGATTCTCTTTGGCCAAAGAGAAGGTGGCTCTTGAACTTCCAGAACTGTGAACTAAACACACACACACACACACACACACACACACACACACACACACACACTCATGCGTGTGTAGTCTCACATAACCCAGGCTAGCCTTAAACTCACTGTGCAGCTAAGGATAACGGAGCTTTTGATCCTCCTCATGGGTGCACACCATTATGCCTGCTGTCATGGGTTGCTGGGAATAGAACCCAGGGCTTCTTGTATGGTGGGTAAGCACTCTGCCCATTAAGCTATACCCCCGCCTCCTTGCCCGCCCTGTCAAATAAACCTCTTTACAATTTACCCAACCCGAAATATTTTATTATAGCAACTGAAAATTAACTAATATCGCAGTTAAAGTAGAAAATGAACAACATATATTATTTTAAATATTGAATTCCATTTGTAGCACAAAATCAAACCAAAACAAAGCAAAAAGAGCCAAATCAGATAGACAACACAGCTAAAGACCAGGAGACAAATTTAATGGATTATTATTATTAATTATTATTATTTTATCTAGACAGGTTTTATGTAGTCCTGGTTGTGCTGGTAACCAGTATATAGCCTGGCTTCAAACTCATAGAGATCTGTCTACCTTTGTCTCCTGAGGATTAAAGACATGTGTCACCACATCCAGCTTTAACTGAGAAATGAAAATAGAATTCTGAAGAGAAAAAAAAAAAAGTCAACTTAAAGAAGTCAGTAAAGTGGGGACAAACAGAAAACAGGGAAATGAGAGTTCTAAATCTTC
Organism: Mus pahari; assembly: GCF_900095145.1. Lineage (NCBI taxonomy): Eukaryota > Metazoa > Chordata > Mammalia > Rodentia > Muridae > Mus > Mus pahari. The sequence continues at coordinate 87,956,611 of NC_034597.1, forward strand.
CGGGAACAATTGTTACGTGAAATGGTAATGAGCAGATGAGCCACAGCGGACTTCTTCACTGGAAAAGTATTTAAGATTCATGTTTATTTTCACTCCTGTGTGTGTATTTTGTGTGTGTGCACATGTACACGCTTTCATGCCATTGCTTACAAGTAAATGTCGGAGGGAGGACAGCTTGCAGGAGTTAGGTCCCTTCCACCATGTGTTGGTCCTGTCCTCCCATGGTGGGAGTCAGGCTTGGGAGAAAGCACCTTTATGGGCCCTGCCGGTTTTTTTTGGGGGGGGGGGCGCTAGCTTTTTGTCTATTCTCTAACACCCCCTCTCTGAGTACCTATTAACTGTTCCTCAGCGATGGGAGGTGCCCCACAAGATCTTCCCTCATGCAGATAAAGTGGCGAGTGGGTAGGCAGGTCTTGTGCAGGTCTACTGAGAACAACCGCAGCTGAAGGGAGCTCACCGGCACAATGGCTGCCGTGTCCCGAGGATGCGGGTTTCCTGCTGTCCTCCGAGACCGCTGACCTCCGAGACTCTGCTCCTCCAGTGACACTTGTTGAGACTTGGTGGGATGATATCGATGTCTTATTTAGGGCCACCCACTCCACAGTTACATAGCCTTTCTACTTCACCAGGTTGTGAATCTCTACATTAGCTGCGCATGACTTCAAAGAGAAGCTGCTATGATAAAAGCTGAGAACATCGCTAATCTATGAACATCCACATAAAGTCAGTTCACTTGTGAGGCTGGAGGTTCCCCGTCTTTGTGGGGAGACCCTCCTCTGGACAGCACACTTAATTGCATGGCTATATTGCAGGGATTTGCCCATGGTTCTAGAGGGAAATGTTGGATATAGTCATCACTACTAATATGACCCTGGCACAGGGACAGAGTCTTTGTCATAGCTGGGGCATGTGACATCCCTGTCTCAGATCTTGTACTGATGGTGAACAAAGTTCAAAGGGATGTGAACGTATGTACCTCTTTGAAAAATCCAACACTGGCTTCCCTAAATTCTGTCCTTATAAAGACTTCATGAAGTATAGTCAATACCCAATGACCGTAGCCAACACCTAATTACCACAGACAACACCCAATTATCATAGGTAACACTGTACCAAAGATCATACTGTAAACTGTGATTCGGAAAAGTAAGAGTAGTTAAGACTAACAGAAAAGAGGAATTTCCGCCAAAAGTGCTGGTCAAAATAAATCAGACGCCAGTCAGTGAGGTGCAATCTTGTTGGTTTGCTGGTCCCAATTTTTCAGATCTAACAATCATAGTGTGTGCTCTGCTAGTCACCGAGTCAGTGACAGTGTAAGACCTGCTTTTCTGTAATCCTGAAACATGCACCTATGAAGACAATGTCAGTGGCGAGTCTTTGACATTTCAGACCCAGTCTCACCATATACCTCAGGCTGGTCTTGAACTTGCATTTAGGGATGCTGGGGTTACAAGTATGTGCTGCCACACCTTACTATAGAAGGCTGTGTTGTCATTTTCGATGTTCACCTTTATCTGTGTGTTGTGCAGGAGAGTATGAATGCATGCTTTGCACGCGCACGAGTACACATGTGTGAGAGTTCGTTTGCTCGTGTTCCTACGATAGCCTTCCTTGTTAGCTTGCCTTAAGGATCCTCTATGTTTCCCTTCCTGGGCAATAATTGCGGCTGGTTGCTATGCCTACCTAGCATTTACATGTTCTAGAGGACTGGAACTCCAGTCTTGATGTTTGTGCGCCAAGCCCTTTAACCACCGAATCATCTCTCAAGCCCAATGTGCTTATTATTGTATTAACCTGACAGAGGAAGAAAATACGAACCAGGAAGTTGAAGTGGCTTGTCTTTCCTAGTTGAAGTGTAGCAATAGAAAGCCAATGTTTGGGGGAGAGGGGTGTCACAGGCCTTTCATACCAGTATTCTGGAAGCAGAGGCAGATAGAGCCTGAGATTTGAGGCCAGTCTGGTCTACAGAGTGAGTTCCAGGACAGCCAGGGTTATACAGAGAAAAATCTGTCTCAAAAGAAAGAAAAGGAAGGAAGGGAGACAGGTGGGAGGGAAGGAGAGAGGACAGAAGGAAGGAAGGGTGGAAGGAATGGAGGGAGGGAGGGAAGGAGGGAGGAAGGGAAGAAGGAAGGAAGGAAGGAAAGAAGGACACACACACACACACACACACACACACACACACACACACACAGAGCACTGTGTTCCAAATTCATCTCCACAATACAGAACTCTTCCATGTGTGGGTGGCTCCCTATCCTTGTAGGGCGTCCTATCATAACTAAGGAACTAAGGAGACTGGACCCCAAGACAACTTTCCGTTTATGCACAGGCTTTCCCTGTGTGTTCCGCAAACCTTGGCCAGCCTATAGATGTTAGCTTGGAGAAGACGATGTAAGTGGGTCTGTCTTCTTGGAGAAGGAACTACAGATCCCGCCTATCCCTAGAGGACCCAGGGAGGACTTGAGCTGTCAGGCAGAGGACCAGATTCCAGACCTGGAGAAGCCACCCAGAAAGTGCTCTGTCCACCAACCGGGGGAAAAAAAACAAATCTCTGTGCAACAGAATAGCAAGTGTGTGCCTGCTGCTCCTACCTAGAGAGAAAAGGAGAGAAGTACCCAGGCCTTTGATGTGATCTATGGGCCACCGGCCCTCCTCCCCCACCTGAGACTTCCTGGGGCAGGAAGTGGTGACATCACCTTGGTCTGTCAGCGCTCTTGGGCACTGACTCATCACCATTGCTGGCCTAGTGATTCCTCAGATTTCCAAGCAGATTTCCAGGCCTCAACAATGACCACCTCACTTGCAACTTTAATTGGCCTGTTCTTCTGCAGGGCTTCCTGCTTCCTACCCTTTTATTATTTAAAAGCGCATCTTAAACACTTTATTCTCCCATTCCTAAGTATTCCAGTAGGTATGACAAAAGCTTGCTTTTGGAATTCCTTTAGTAGGCACCATCTCCAACTCTTCCTGTAGAGCGGCCTACCCTCCTCTACTCCCTGCCTCTCTGTGGGCCACCGCTCTTCCAGGGCAGGCTTTCCGGTTGGACTGTCCTTCAGGGTCCTTGTAGGACTTGCTAAGTTTTGTTAAGATTATCCTGCAGCTCTCAGTTCTACGGTGGAGGTGGTCAGGTCAGAAGAATGGTTAAGGGAATGACAGTCCCCTTGACCCATGGCCTCAGCATTGGATGACTGCGGTTTCCAGCCATCAGCTCTCAGGGTGCTAGATCCCCTCCACGGAGCAGCATCTGCGTGGGCCTGAGGGTTTCTGAATAGAGATCATTAGATATGGAATCAAGGTGGCAAGGGTTATAGAAATTTATGACTTTAAGTTTACATATTTAAAACATTTTTTTTTCCTCATGGAAATTCTCATACAAATATAAAAGGAGTCGGGCATAATGAACAATCACCCTCTGTATTCAGCTTTAACAAGGGCCAACTCAGATCTGACTTAAATTTCCCGGTCCTGCTACCTGCCCGCTGCTTGCTGCCCCTCTATTATCTAAAAGCACACCTCAAACTCGTTATTATTCCATTTGTAACTATTTAGGTGGAGGTGACAAGCATTACTTTTAAAATGTCACTACAACATACGCCCACGACTGCACTTCAACAGCGAGCCACCTCTGCACACAGGAAGTAATTATTTGTGTGTGTATATATATATATATATATATATATATACACGCACACACACAAATAACATATATATATATATATACACACACACACAAATAATATATATATATACCAGTATATAAATAAAAAACATATATATATATATATATATAAATAAAAAATATATATATATATATATATATATATATATATATATATATATATATATATATATTTGCTTTCTTGTTTTGTTGTAAGATCTCAAGTAGCCCAGCCTGGCCTCCNACACACGGTGTAGGTGAGGATCACCTTGAACTCCTGATTCCCTGCCTCCCTCGTGGGACTATAGACATGCACCACCGTTCCTGATGGTGCTCACAGCTAGGGATCAAACCCAGGGCCTCACTCATGCTGGACTAGCTCTGCATCTTGTGGGCTTAGCCTAAAATAATCAGGCTGACTGCAGAACAAGATGGCGCACTCCTGTCACCTCCATGCTTAGAGGCTGAGGCCGCTTGGACTGCACGGTGAGACCCTGTCTTGAACAGACAATTATTAAGAGTGACGCCATTTTAAATCTGAATGGGTTCTGGGAACTGGCTGAAGAATGAATGGCACTGAGCTATCCATCCGGGTACGGAGCTGCTCTTGACAGCAGAATTCTGGAGATAAAGCAAAGCTCACAAGGAGAACACAACCAAAACTGAGCAGAATTGTCACTGGAAGTGGCATGCCCAGCCCTGGCTGGCTGGCTGGCTTGCTTGCTTGCTTGCTTGCTTTGAACCCTGCTATAGCACAGTCATGAATACCAGAGGACATCAAAAGGCAGCTGTGCCCGGCTCAGAATAAAACAGCTGAGCTAAACAACCAAATCCAAACAGCTGTACCGTCTTTGGACTCAGCATTGCGTTTGGACTTAGTGTTACATTAAAATTAGATGTTTTCTGTCTCCAGACTTTTTTTTTTTTCTGGCAGGAAAAACAAAAAACAAAAAAACAAAAAAACAAAACCCAAAACAACTGAAGCATTTTCCTTCACCTATAAATGTTCCTTTCAGACATTTGCACACAGCCTGAAGGAAACCGTTAGTTGTGGAAGCTGACTGGTGGCTGCTTCTGAGCTGAGGTAACCCTATTCTCACCAGTCAATGCTACTTCATGACCTAGGATTTGCCCGTGTTTCTCTGAATACCCTTTATGACCCAGGGGAGGAAGCTCAGTAGCAAATATTCTGAAATTTTGTTTGTGAAAATTGACTTTCTGTCTTTTTGTCGAATGGTTGGACATTAGCTCTGGGGCCGTAAGGTATGTCAGGTAAGGGCTCCACTACTGAACACTATCCTTAGTCTTTTGTGAATAATATTTTACTTTGAGACTGAATCTCACAAAATATGCAAGGTTGGCTTTCCACTCAGGATCCCCCAGGTTCTGCCTCCGGATCAGCTAAGGTCACAGATGTGTGTCACTATCACCTTTGCATGGGACATTGTAGCCTCATAAGGAAGAATTACAATGCATTTCAGTCTGTTTTTAATTATTTCCTTACTTGGGTTTTGTAAGACAAGATTTCACTCTGCCACACAAGTTGGTCTGGGACTTACTTTGTATACTAGGCTGGCCTCGAACAGGTCACAATCTTCTTGCTTTAGTGTTCTGATACTGAAATTGCAGGTATGTGCCCCTGTACATGGCTAGTATTTTATTCCTTTTTGCTTGTTTTATTCAGGTTCAATTACTAGATAGTTATCAAGCCAGGAATGGTGGCACATGACTTTAATCCCAGCACTGGAGAGACAGAGGCAGGGTGGTTTCTGGAAGTTTCCGGGTGAACTGTACCCAGAACCTCAGGCTAGCCAGACAAGTGCTACACCTCCAACCTATTTAAAAGTTACTATTATTCTTTTGAGATGGTACCCTGCTATTTAGCCCTGGCTGGCCTGGTACTTGCTTTGTCTATGTAGTCCAGAAGGGCCTTGAGCCTGTGGCAATCCTGTGGCCTCTGCCTCCTGAGATTAGGCTGTATGTCAAATTGCTGTGGGTTTTGTTGCTATTGCTATTGTTGTTTTTAATGTGAGCCAGGTTCTCGCTAAATTGCCCAAGCCAGCATCGAACTTGGGATCCTCTTGTATCCACGGCAGTAGTAAGAATTCCAGGGTCAGTCTGTCCTTGTCAGAGAACAGTTAACAAAGCTGAGCGTTGCGGCACACACTTGTGATGGGAACACCTAAGGAGGTGGAGGTAGGGGGTCTTGAGGAATATTAGTTGGTCTAGTCAGTTTATCCTGTCTCAAAGAAAGTTTATATCATATGCTCATTTTTTACCTTTGCGAGATACTGTGTGCATGCTATACAAAAGACAGTGCAGCTGAATGAAGCAAGGAAGGATCCTTACAGTCTACTCCTAAGGTTTCAGGTATCAACCTGCTACCCTTTGGCAGGATCTCCTAGAAAAACCAATATCCAGAGGCCAGCCTGCTCTATAAAGAGAGTTCCAGGACAACTGGGGCTACACAAAGAAACCAAACAACCAAACAAAACAACAACAACAAAAATAACACCCTTGTTCTGCCATTCCTAAACATTTTTTGCAGATTCACTGTTATCTGACACATACGCTCTTAATTCATCTTGTTTCCCATATACATCATAATAACTTTCCTACGTCATTAACTAGCCTCCCTCCACCTTGGCACTCTCCATCTACTAGACCAAACATTGTTTGTCCTGTCCCTGTCTTGTAGGACCTTTGGAAGCACTCTTGGCCTCAGCCTACTAGAGGCTAGCCCTTGAATGTCACTGAGAGCTCTTGGTCTATATAGCAGCTTTGTTTTGTTTTTTTTTTTTTTTGCTCCCCCAAGTAAGCTAGTAGTGGTGGTGAGGTCCTGTAATCTCAGCACTTGTGTGGTGGAGGCAGGGGGATTACAAGTTGAAGTCCACCCTTGCTTGCACATAGAGTATCAGGTTGCACGGAGCTGCAGAATGAAACGCTGATGTCTGTCTCAGGAGCCTTCACTGCCTACCAGACTATTCTCACAAAGTCTTGCTTGTATAAGGATCAACTCAATGTCCTTTCTGTCCTGCACATTTCCGGTTCTTCTCTCTAAGACCTGTCCATGTGGGCTAGTGACTAAATCCACTAGTTAAGAAAAACTGGTCTAATCTAAAAAGCCAAGAAGTGACAGGGCAAGAATTACTCACTAAGCTGTTCCAAGCCGCTGGGAAGAACTTGGTTCAATAATTTTCAGACTGTGTTTTCACCTCCCATTGGAAGTTATTTAATAACTCATTGAAGAATTCTTTTCTTTTGTTTTGTTTTGAGACAGGGTTTCTCTGCAGCTGTTCAGGAATGCTCTGGATAGACCAGGCTGGCCTCAACCTTACACAGATTCCCCCTGCCTTTGCCTCCTGAGTGTTGAACAGTGACGGAAGTAAGCAGTACCTTAGCACATAGCAAACCCACTGAACAACAGTATTTTTCTTTCAGGATTGTTGGGACATTTCAAAGAGATAATTCACATTAAGACCAAGAGCGGGGGCTCAGCACCACAAAAGGGTCCCAGAGCATCATCGGTTGCTACCTACCCATCAAATAGAAACTGAATTCTGGCTTTGACAGAAGCACTGTGCCAAAGAAGATGTGGCCGAGTCAAAGGTGGCAAAGGCAGGAGTTCTGAAAACAGTGTTGGGAATTCCTGCCGCTGTGGTATTAGTACTTACCATTTACCGCACCCGGCACAGCTACATGCTAGGGGCCTGGTCTTCACTGTCCTTCCTTCATACGGATGTTGCACGGCTAGACCTTCCGAGTCTCGTTTCATCAGCGAGGAGACAGACAGCTCCTGAGGTAAGCGGTGGAAATCCTCCATAGACCTTCACACATCAAGTTTCTTCTCTTTTGTCCTCTGGGAGAATTCCATCTCATTCTTTAGAAATAAAGCCATTTCCCTGGAGGGTGCTCTAGAAAGTCTACACTCCAGGCCCCAGATGGGCTTGGCCGTTCCTTTCTATACCTAATATTAGAGTGGATGATTCTTCAATGCCTATGGTGATAATGATAATCATATGCTATTTTTCATTTATTAGGCAATTTTTAATCTTTTTGAAGGCAGGAGTTCTGCTCTGTTTCTCCCTGTATTCTTAAAACTCATAGCATTGAAAGAATCCAACGAATATCTTAAAACAGCAACAACAACAACAACAGCGACAAAACTTTCTGTGGCCCTGGTCATTGAAGCCAGGGTCTTGTTTGTGCTAACCAAACATTCTACATCCTACATCTCTAGCCTTCGACGTATCTCTCGAGGATGTGGACACACGCAGGGAGGGACACCAGGACTGCCTTGGCATGTGATGCTGGGGCCCTATCCCGAAGGGAATTTAGACACCAAGTTTGAGTAAATTGGCTACATTATTTCTGTAGTCTATAGTCGCTAGCCAGGGTCATTTTTGACCATGAGCAACTAGTCTTGGATTCTGGGTTTAGAGGAAGGGTCAGACTTGAGGATGCCAGAAAGCCGCTGCAGAAACATGGAGAAAGATGGTGAAGACCTAAGTTGGGTGATATCAGAAAAACAGTACAGTTTACCTATGTAACCGTGGGAAGCTTTAGGGGGAAGCTAAATGAACTTATTTTTATTTGTGACAACCCCTCAACCTCCATTGAAATCTAGAACTCAAACTGGGTGTGGTGGCACACGCCTTTAATCCCAGCACTCGGGAGGCAGAGGCAGGTGGATTTCTGAGTTCGAGGCCAACCTGGTCTACAAAGTGAGTTCCAGGACAGCCAGAGCTATACAGAGAAACCCTGTCTCAAAAAAACAAAAGACCAAGTTCTCGGTTCTTTGTGATCTTCCATAAAAACAAAACAAACTCGTAAAACCAAAAAACAAACCAAACCAAAACAAAAACCACAAACAACTTTTCCATTGGTCCTGGCCCATAGCACGTGTTTTCAGGATGCCCTGATCCTTCCTCGGAGAGAGAAGGCACCTGGAACCAATGGACCCAGAACTGAGCTCAGCAGGGAAGTGTTGAAAGTGACAATCTTTGAAAGTTCCTCTCAGTTTTGCAGTACTCAGTTTAATGTTTGTCTGTAATTACACTTGTGTTCTTAAAATGCAGCACTTCATGGTCCTCATTCAGAAAACACCCCCCCAACACACACACAAAACAAACAAACAAACAACCCAAAGCTTTTCTCTCTGGTCCTTAAACTTGGATGATGTCATTTTATCTCACCAAATGATACTGTAATTTAACCTTCATTTATTTTTTGCCTCACCTGAGTTTTTTTTTTTTTTTTTTTTTTTTTTTTAATTTCTTTGGTTTTCTTCCCCTACAATCTCGGGTAGTTCTGGCTGTGCTGAACTTACGATGTGGATGAGGGTGATCATGAATTCCTGACCCTGCTGTGTCCACCTTCCAGAGCTGGGATGACAGGCATGAGCCAACAAGCCGGATTCTGGGCTAAATTCAATTTCCTACCTTTTCCTCATAGGTGCTTCTGACACCTCTTACAAACTGCATTAATGAAGCCTAAAGTTAAAGCTATTCCATTGTACCGGGCCTGCACGTCGGTCTGTGGCAGGGTCCTCAGAGTAAGACAGCCTTTGTGCCTTTGTTTATTAGACATTCTCAGTGGTTCGGGCTAATCTTGAACTCCAGCGTGGCCCACAATGACCTCTTCCAGTAAGCGTAACTCAGTCTGCCGAGAGCTAAGGTTTTATTTAGATTGTATCACCATGACCAACTTGGTCTTGGCTTTTAAAATAAATCATGTCGAGGCTGAGGTGGGGTGTTGGCTGCTTGTTCGAGGACATCCTGAGCTACAATATAAGACCCTGTTTCAAAAAAAAAAAAAAAAAAAAGAAGAAGCCAAGTCTATGTCCCTCGTCTTAAATGTGGTGGGTAAGATAGCTTGCTTCATTCCAGTTGGACTAAATTTGGGGATGTCAAAGGCCTTAGGAATTTGGACTTCACGAGTCTTCTAGTCAGATCTCTTGGTATAAGCCCTTTACAGTAAATCTAGGTGAAGACCGCATTCTTTGTCCTAGTCTGTCCTCGAGGCTTATCTATGCAAGGCCTTCCCTATCTAGCATTTTCTGGGGCTTACTCATTGAGGGACTCTGGTAGGCTAAGATTTCTACTATCATCTGTATCAGAGGCAGCAAGAATTTCCAATTCGAATTCCTTTATCTTCCAATCTTGGAATTGTGATCAGTCTCGGAGGCCATTCCCAGGGGGCCCGTAAAAGGTGAAGGCTGTCTTCCTGCTCCAAAGGTCAAGCAAGGATATCAAGATTAGCAGTGCTCAGACAGAACGGGAGCCAGCAAAGGTCACATGTGCCCAGGAGATACCGGAGGTGGAGGAGATGCATGTGGGGGCCTGCACGGAGTGAGGACTTAGTTCAGAAACCGTGTAGGATGTGGAAGGACCACACAGCACACGGCCCCCAAATGAGAGGAGTCCGTTTTCCCCTTGAACAGGAGTCATCCTGTTAGGGTCCCCATCTGAAAGCAACAAGGTCCTGCTGTCACATGACCCTCAAGAAAGCGGCACAGTCAGATACACCTAACAATAGAGAGTGACGAATCTAACAATGGAGGGAGGCCCCGGAGAGTAACTTCCGAATATACTAAAATATGCTACCGCCGATGGCGATATGGACAATGATCTGAGGGCGGCTTAGTGAAGCCCCTACACGGTTTTTGAACTTAAAAATTTAAAATTACATGTATTTATGTGTTTGTCTGTTTATGTGTGGAGCTGGGGAGGGGTGTGTGAGTGTCGCACGATGAAGAAATGGAGGTTAAAGGACACCTTTTAGGAGTTGGTCCTTTGCCTACTACCAAGTGGCTATAGTGGATCTAACTTAGGTGGCTGAGTTTGTCAGCAGGAGCTTTACCTGCCGAGCCACCTCACAGGCCCTCCTTTGCTTTGCTTTGTTTTTGTTTTAATAGCACAAAACATAACTAGTACGTGAGGATCCATGATCTAAGCAGAGAGACCATCACATCCGGGCCTTTCTGTAGTGATATGGCTAGTGCCAAGTGGCTGTTTTTTAATTAGTTGCTGTGAAGGATGTAATAAAGAGAGAGAGGTTGGGTGTGGGTACATGTGTCTAGAGGTTGGGTGTGGGTACATGTGTCTGTAATCCCAGCACTCAGGAATAGAGGCAGGAGGAGGACCAGCAGTTCCAAGTCATCCCCAACCATTCAGGACCTTCCACACCAACCTGGGCCGGAGGAGAGCCTATTCCAACGTCCCTGCAAAAGAAACCAGAGTTTCCTGTTGAAGGAGAAGCCTTCTGTGAGCTGATTTATTGAATAAGTACGTAAAAATTATTACAGCCCATCAAAATCACTTTATAAATATCCAAGGAAAGAGAAACACTAAGTACCTTGTGATCATCATATACTATATTGACTGAGTTATGACAGATCCCATATAATCATGTCTATAAAGATAAAAATAAAGTTTAAAGGCCAGGAAAACAGCTCATCTGGTAAAGGTGTTTGCTGTGGAGAAGCCAGGCCACCCAAGTTTGACCCACTGAGGCAGTGTCAAAGGTGGAAGGCACGAACTCAGATGTGTATGTGCTGGGGGACACATGAATGCACATTAAATCAGAGTTGGGGGAGAGAGGGAGAGGGAGAGGGAGAGAGAGAGATGCTTACAGGAGGCCAAACAGGTTCGTCAAGGTGGTGATTCATGATGCCAGGAATCCCAACTCTTGGGAGGCAGAGACAGGAAGAGCATTCATTGCAAGCCCCAGGCCAGCCTGGTCTACACCACCTAAGCAGGTCTTGACACCTAAGATGGTGAGATTTTGTCTCCAAGACAAAGTAAAATACATGGGGAGAAACATCTCTCCTATTACCTTGGGCTAAAATGATATCCGGTCAGACTTCTCTTGCTCTTTTTTTCCCCTTTTTTGTTGGGCTGGGGATACAGTTCAGCTGGTTTTGTGCATGCTGGACACTCGCCCCCCCTCCTCTGACTCCACGTAAAAAGCGTAAAAAGCCTGACATGAAAATAGGGGCCCATAAACCCTTGTCTTGGAAGGAAGTACAGAAACAGGCAGAGGTCCCTGAAGCCCACTGGCGGGCCGGCCTAACCAAACGGATAAACTGCAGGTTTGGTGAGCCATGTTGTTTTAAAATATGGTGGAGGGGTTGGGGATTTAGCTCAGTGGTAGAACTCTTGCCTAGCAAGCACAAGGCCCTGGGTTCGGTCCTCAGCTCTGGGGTGTGGGGGTGTGGGGTGTGTGGGGAAGACAAAATAGGAAATATGCAGGCTGGTGGTACACATCTTTAACCCCAGCACCGGGAGGTAGAGGCAGGGGGATCTCTGTGAATTCCAGGAGAACCTGGCCTACAAATCCAGTTGTGGGCCAGCCAGTGCTACACAGCGATACTTTGTCTCAGAAAAACCAACCAACCAAAGCAGCAATACCAAACAAACCAACAAACAAAGAGAAACCGGTCACATGGCCCAGTCTGGATCCTCCGGGCAGGGACTGGTTCAGACAAAGAAAGAAGGAACGAACTGGCAGCTGAAAAACAAAAGGTTCTTAGCAGTGAAAGAACTGCCCTTGGCAGCTCGGGGCAGTACAGTTTAAACCTAGTGCGAAGAAAACAAAGAAAACTCGCCTGCCTGCGAGGTGTTACTGGCAGAGCTGGAGGTAGCCGCTGGGAAACCAGAGACACTAAACTAGAATGATGCAATCTGTGAATAACAGTGAACTTAATTGAAAGCGGAGGGAGTTTTATGTGGTCAATAATGAAGCTCACCTGAACCGTACCCAGCGCTTAAATCACCTTTCCATTCAATGCAAAGCCCACTCCTCAGGTAGCTTCAGATACAATGTTAACAACCAGTCCCAGTCCCAGTTTCCCCCACTAAGATGCTTATTGCCACAGGAGCCTGTCATTCTTTGTATCTCTCATTGCTCTATTCATTTTGTCTTTTTTTTTTTTTTTTTTTTTT
>NC_034597.1:87969776-87976901 GCF_900095145.1 Mus pahari
TATATATATATATATATATATATATATATATATATATATATATGAATAAACATCTTCTAGACAGATTTTTCTCTAGTAAAAATCAAGATCCAAATTCAAATTTATTTAGAGATCAGGTGTCATACTTAGATTATAGGAGGCTACATGGAAACTCTCAGTTCAGGTAGCTAAAGAGTAGGTCCTGCCTTTGTCTCTGTTTCTGGAATGAATGAAGGGGACCCTGAAGTATAGTTGGTTCAGCCTGGGCAGACTCGAGAGCTAGGACCTCTTTGTAGGCAAATGATAGCACCCGTGACGTGACTGTTCGTCTTGAAAATTCAATTGCAGGTGTATTTGCAAATTGGATTTTGAGGGGGAAGTTTAAGTAAATCCTTTTGAAAATGAATCCCTCCAAGGAGTGAGAAATAAAGCAACAAGAAGAGAGGTGACAATCAAAAACCTGTTAAAATCTAATTTTCGGAGAGGAACCTGAGTGCTTAATGACATCTCTGCTTGCATAGCAAGGTGTTTAAAAGTCATCTCTTGTCAGTTGCTTCCTTGGTAAATGTCAGGAGGCTGAAGCTTCAGTTCCCTGTACTTCGAGATCTCAATGGCAACCATTCTGAAATGCTTGCACTGAGCTGGCGGTGCACTTGGGAAGGGGAAGGCTCGGCTTCTGGCCCATCCACATTTCTCTGGAGGAACCTGCAGTGAAAGCCTGGCCTCAGGATGTCTGCCTCTGTCTGCCCCTCCCACGCCTCTTCATGTCCACATGACTTTTATTCCCTTCTCAAAGTCCTCCTCAAAATGATGGCCAAGAAAAGGCTAAGCCAGCCAGGCATCTTAAAGCCTTAGAAGTTGGCATGGCCGTGAAGTTGTGTGTCTAAACTAAAGAAAGACATTATTCTTACTTAAGTCACTCTTTGGCTCACATTCCTAGATGCCTCTCTGAGCGGGGTGTGTGTGTGTGTGTGTGTGTGTGTGTGTGTGTGTGTATGTGTGTGTACCTGGGTCCTTGTTTTGACTTTTACTTCCACTGTCTTCTTTCTCTAAAGCTTTTTACCCTAACTCTTCTGTTTCATGCTGAACCTCGTTTATTCACTCTTCACATCTCCACTGACACAGCTAGAGAAGAGAGCAGTAGAGATAAAGACCCAGGAGCGGCAGAAACCTAGATGTAACGTTTTGGTGCGACTATGAACGCCAGGAGAGCCACACGTGATGAGCCCCACATTCTCAGTCTTCTGCTCGGTAGTTGGCCTTGCAGTTGACCTTCTTCGTAGGTCTGGTGGCTCAGGATCCAGGACTTCCGTCACTTCCGGGATGAATGGCACAACTTAAATTGGGAAAACATGAAATTACCCAGTTTGAGCATATCAACTGCTTTATAAAATAATCTGCAGTGTTCTCTTTTATCACTGGGTTTGACCAGGGAGGTTGTGATTTTATTTGAACCTGTTTAAAAAAAAAAAAAAAACATGCCACATGGAGATATATTTTCTGAAAGCACCACTTAATGTTTGTAGACTTGTAGACTCATGGGTTTCTGATTGGGTGTGTACACAGAGACCCCTCCTATGTAAATACATACATTCTAAATATACCTGAGAGCTTCAAGCAGCTCTTAACATCATATGACAAGAGGCACATTTGTTAATCAGAAAAATTACAACCTATTCATACTTAGTGTTTCATTATTCCTTTGCTGACCTCTGAGGTCCCATTGTTGATTGAATTAGTTATAGTAACTTATATTTATTTTAGCAACCAGCTATTATAAATGCAAACCCTTCTTATCTCCAGATGATTGATAGGCACATTAAGAAGTTGTTCAACGGGTTGCTTAGTTTGAAGAAAATGCCTAAATCCTGAAAGCTCAACACCCCCCCCCCCTTTTCTTTTATCAGCTAAGAGTGAGAGTTAAGCTCACATAAGCCCATAGTAACAAAAAAATTGTATTTCCAGGGTAGAACATTATCACTTCTTTAAATTTGATTCTGCTGAGAGCAGAATATATCAGATTTTAGGAGTATCCTATTGTAGATTTAAATGTCTTTTGGAAAGTTGAAACCAATTGCTTTCTGGGTGTTGACCACAGAAGATACAGTGGGAGGGTTGCTATGAAGCCGGTGACAGTCATGAAGCTATTTGCTGGAACGACTCGACAGGATTTGTGTGTGTGGTGTGTGTGTTTTTCTCCTTCCTAATTTGTTTTTTTTGCATAAAGCCTCCATTTTGCAAAGGCTCTCTCAGGTGAGCAGAGTGGCATAATTTAGCCTGACATTCTTCCTCCTGGTGTAAATACTGTTTAGGTGTTTAGGTTTTTTTTTTTTTTTCCTTAAACAAAACATAAGCACAGTAGAGTTAGGTGAGTGACGGGATTCAAAGCTTCTTTGTCGCAATCTAGTTTTTGGTACACAGTCCCATTAGGACTCCTCAGTCAGACCTGGCGGTCATTTTGCTGTTGTTTCAATGGTTCTTCCTGAGTACACAGGTTTTGCAGCAAGTGCCCAGAAACGTCCACACAGCATCACAATGAGTAAGCGAAAACAAGCGACTGAAATGGTTTGAAAAGACTCGGGATAATCTTGCTAGAAAATTCTGTTGTGTAACCCTTCAGCTTCCAAAGGCTGTCTGGTGGTGTGTAAGGGAATTTCCAAACACCTCAATTTCTGAGAGTGACTTTTTGTATAGAGTGATCCTTCTGCCTCAGCCTCCCAAGTGCTAGGATCATCATGCATGCCTGGCTTTTATAGAGAAGGATAGAATCTCAAATTAAAAAGAAATTGTTTCGGAGCAGAGACTGAAGGAATGACCATTCAGAGGCTGCCTCACCTGTGGATCCACCCCATAAACAATCACCAAACCCAGACACTATTGCAGATGCCAACAAGAGCTTGTTGACAGGTGGCTGATAAAGCTGTCTCCCGAGAAGTTCTGCCAGTGTCTCACAAATACAGAAGTGATACTCACAATCATCCATTAGACAGAGCACAGGGTCCCCAATGAGGGAGCTAGAGAAAGGGCCCAAGGAGCTGACGGGGTTTGCAACCCATAGGGGGAACAATGATATGAACTAACCAGTACCCCCAGAGCTCCCTGGGACTAAACCACCAATCAAAGAAAACACATGGTAGAACTTGTGGCTCTAGCTGCATATGTAGCAGAGGATGACCTAGTAGGTCATCAATGGGAGGAGAGGCCCTTGGTCCTGTGAAGTTTCTATGTCCCAGTGTAAAGGAATGCCAGGGCCAGAAAGTGGGAGTGGGTGGGTTGGGGAGCAGGGGGGAGGGGATTGTCAGAGGGGAAACTAGGAAAGGGGATAACATTTGAAATGTAGATAAAGAAAATATCTAAAAAGAAAGAAAGAAAGAAAGAAAGAAAGAAAGAAAGAAAGAAAGAAAGAAAGAAAGAAAGAAAGAAAGAAAGAAAGAGAGAAAGAAAGAAAGAAAGATAGTTGTCGGGCAGTGGTGGTGCACACCTTTTAATACCAGCACTTGAGAGGCAGAGGCAGGCAGATTTCTGAGTTCAAGGCCAGCCTGGTCTACAGAGTGAGTTCCAGGACAGCCAGGGCTACACAGAGAAACCCTGTCTCGAAAAACCAACCAACTAACCAACCAAACAAACAAACAAAAAAAGAAATTGTTATTATTGTATGTACATGGTGTGTGTGCACACAAAATGCATGTATGTACAAAGCTTTGCACACATGTGGATTTCAGATAACCTTGTGAAGTTGTTTCTGAAATTCT
Organism: Mus pahari; assembly: GCF_900095145.1. Taxonomy (NCBI): domain Eukaryota; kingdom Metazoa; phylum Chordata; class Mammalia; order Rodentia; family Muridae; genus Mus; species Mus pahari. The sequence continues at coordinate 87,973,508 of NC_034597.1, forward strand.
GCTGCCTTTTGTGGCTTCTGGAGGTGGAATTCAGATCATTAGGCTTGCTTAGCAGGACCCGGTGAGCCATCTTAGTGGCCCCAAATGGTACCATCTCATGCACATTTAGAAAGCGCAAATGAACCACCCACCGAGACAATGATATGTAAGGCAGTTTCGGAATTAAAAGGAGCATGAGGGATGACAAATTCCAGATCCCGAGGATGCAACGGGCATGGAATCTTCTAGGCTCTTCTCTGGACACTCTACACCCTTCCTCTGTAGGTACACTGATGGATGGGTAGTGTGACTAGCGACAAAATGGCAGAGTGTCTAATTATTAATTGAGTCACAGGCTTCTAGTTCCACCACCCCACCTTGCCTGTTTCCTTGGAGACTGTTCCCTGTCATTTTCTTGAATTGCATTAATATTAAACTACACGTTTGAATCAGAAAGAATGCAAAGTATCTGAAGAGTAATATTTATATCTTCCATGTGACATTTTCATCACATGGATAAATGCTTAAAAGGTCCCTGAGAATGGAAAAATAAGGAAGCGAGGAGTTCAGAAATAAAGTATAGAACTCGTTCGACTGGTTTCCGTGTAAAACTCCATGGATTATAGCTCTTTGTTTTAAATCGTCAGAACAGCAATGATTAAATATCAGATTCCTTCGAGTCCCGGGTTCCTGCAGGAAAGTTTTGATGAGAGCGTTGTGTTTATGAAACGGTGCTTCCCACACAGTCTTCCTTCAATCTGTTGTTTGCCTCATGTCTGCTTTTCTTATTACCTGACAGTTATTGAAAGGTTAGATGGCATTGACTTTCCGAAGAGTTATTATTATTTTTTTTTTAATATTGCAAATCAACCCTTTCTTTTTCTCGTAACATCACAAAGAAGCAAGGAACAGTGTGGTTCCTTCAGAGGCTGTGTCGGGGGACTTGGCTTGCTTTTTGACTCTGACACGTGACTTTGGGTAAATCAAGGAACCCATGTGTCTTGGTCTCCTCGGCTGCATAATGGGGATAATAATGTTTCTCCATCCACCTACTTCAACTTCACAGGATGGTGCATTTTCTTTTCAGTTTAAAGAACTAATTAGTTAATGTTTGTGAACCTCTTTGATAAAACACAAAGCGCCATTATTTATGACAGTAATAATAGTGTCTCGGATACGTAGGTTTCCTTTCATCCGAAGATTCCAAAGTACTTTACCACTGGGATTGTAACTTTACAGAGGGTTACTGTGCTGTGGCTGGCTCTGGGTTTTCTCGGGGAGAGTAATTAAGTCTCCAACCGACTTCTTTCATCATTTGCATAAACTTCACAAGACAAAAGAGTAGCTCCCTACCGAGATCTGGGAAAAGCTTAGCAGGGTTTCTGTGTCCCTTATCTCTACTTCCAACACATCTCAGGGTGAGGAATGTGGAAGGTCAGTATTTTCAATCCCCCCCAGGACCAGAACAAGTCCCAGTGACTTTGAGATGTCATTGTTTCCAATTCCCTGACCTACTCCATGGTCGGTGGGTGGTGCTTGGAATATTGAGACAACAGGCAAATTAGATTCAACTAAATATGTTCCAAGTGTGGGTTACTGGGGTGTATCGGTCACATACAACTTCTGTAATCTCTCTGGGCAATCTGGTTGGGTTTGCAGATACTAGGGAGAGAGAGGTCCTATGTGGCTGTGTCACAGGCGTGTCTATTAAGAAGGAAAGTGTATTATATGGCACCCCTACCCTCAGGTTACTTACCATCTATTTGAAGAGACAAAATTCAGTCACAGGAACCAGTAACAGGGGATGGAAGGCAACATTTAATTAAAGGCAAATTGTGATCAAACTCCAGGACATTGAAAGAAGAGAGTGATGGTTATGGGTCTAGATGGTTCAGAAAACTTCATCCAAAGGGTCAAGAGAATGTTTCCTGCAGGAACATTACAGACAGAGGACCACGTGCTAGGATGTGGGGTGGGGAAGACTCAGCAGGAAGAGGGGAGCTTTGGTGATCCAGGCAGAGATGAGGAAGTTCCTACAGCATGGAGACTTTTGTAAGCAGCCAGAGGAGTTTAGACTTAATTTAATTCACTTAAAAAAAAAATCATTATTATGAAGTCTTAAGTACCCAGGGACATAATGGAAGCAGTACTCTGAAATCAGTCCTTGGCAATTACACACAGGAATCTCTGAAACAGGAAGGAGGACTCGAGCCAGGAGCCTGACTGGAATTGGATCCAGTAATCCAGAGGGAGTGGAGATCTCTCCAGAAGGCTTGTGGTGAAAATAGTAAGAATGCAGCTCTTTTTTTTTTTTTTTTTTTCCCAAGACAGTGTTTCTCTGTGTAGCTCTGATTGACCTGGAACTCACTCTGTAGACCAGGCTGGCCTCAAACTCAGAAATCTGCCTGCCTCTGCCTCCCAAGTGCTGGGATTAAAGTCATGAGCCACCACTGCCCGGCAAGAATGGAACTCTTACTGTGTGTTGGAACTTATTTCATCACGCACCTACACAGGCCATATCAACATCAACCTGTGTGAAGGCCGATTTTCTCCTCTGCAAACTGGCTGAGGCTGCTGTTCCTGCTTTCTTTCTTTTCTTTCTTTTCTTTCTTTTCTTTCTTTCTTTCTTTCTTTCTTTCTTTCTTTCTTTCTTTCTTTCTTTCTTTCTTTCTAAAAAATATGATTTATTTATTTATTTTATGTATTTACCATTGCTCTTTTCAGACACACCCGAAGAGGGCATCAGACCCCATTCCAGATGGTTGTGAGACACCATGTGGTTGCTGGGAATTGAACTCAGGACCTCTGGAAGAGCAGTCAGTGCTCTTAACCACTGAGCCATCTCTACAGCACTCTCTTTTGGTTTTTTGAGATAGGGTATCTTTGTGTAGCCTCGGTTATCTTAGAACTAGCTCTATAGACCAGGCTGGCCTAAACTCACAGATATATGCCTGCTTCTGCCTCCCACGTACTGGGTTTAGCCAACAGAGATGGTATGTTAGAGTCAGGTCTGAGCAGTAGAAATCTTAAGCTACCAAATTTTTACTTTTGAGACAAGTCTTACTGTGTAGCCCAGGTTAGCCCAGAGCACAGGATCCTTCTGCCTCAGTCTCCTAAGCACTGATAGATGCTTATCATGACATTCAGCTAGATGATTTTAATTTTGTATTAGTTTTACTATGATTATGGGTGCGTTACGTGTGGTATATGTAGGAAGACTATATCTGTGTGGAGGTCAGGGGACAACTTTGTGGAGTCAGTTCTCTGGGGATTCAACTCAGGTCTCTAGGCCTTCTGAGCAATTACATGCTAATTTATCTCACTGAACCTGATTCTCCTCTCTCTCTCTCTGTCTCTCTCTCCCTCTCCCCCTCCCCCTCTCCTCTCCTCTCCTCTCCTCTCCTCTCCTCTCCTC
>NC_034597.1:87976973-87979928 GCF_900095145.1 Mus pahari
TCCCCTCCCCTCCCCTCCCCTCTCCTCCCTTCCCCTTCTCTCCCCTCCTGTCCTCTCCTTTCCTCTCCAACCTGGGTCCTCGTATCTCTGGCCTCATAGTCCCTTTGTGCGACCAATGACACTGAACTGATCCTTCTGGTCTCACTTTCCAAGGGCTGGGATTGCAGATGCGGTGCGTCCATGCCTGACTGGATGCTTGATGAATACAGGTGGTCTGAGGACAGCTATGCTGTCTAGTCAGGCCGATGCCACGTTCCCTGGCGTTAGAGCAGGTCACTGTCCTCTGTTTGTTCCTTAGAACTTTCCCCAGCCCCTCTGTGCTCCTGGAACACCAGGAACCTGCAGAATGCAGTCTGAGGAGCGCATGCTCCCCAGTGGTGTGGCAATAAATAAAACATTTACAAGATACCTATTGGGAGCCCCTTTCCCATCACCACAGCAAGGTCCAGGACTGGGATTGGAAGGAAGCCAGAGGGAGAGCAAGTATTCCATTTTCTAACAGAGACCACAAGTTAGGATTGGGTTAAGCAAGAGTAGGCTATAAAGGACACAGCCATGGCCCGGTGGTGGTGGCCCACGCCTTTGGCAGAAGTAGGCAGATCTCCGGAAACTGGAGACCAGCCTGGTCTATAAAGTGAGTTCTAGAGCAGCCAGGGCGATACAGAGAGACCATGTCTTGAAAAGCCAAACCAAACCAACAACAACAAAAAAATCACAGACATGAGAAGCTATCTTCACTCTGCCAGTCCAGATTTAGAGACTGAGAAATCAAACTGGGATGGTTTAGGCTATAGGCAATTCGTTACTACAGAGAGGCCCGGGAGCCCTGTACCCTATTCTTCCCAGATACTCTTCTGCCTCAGCTGAGCTGACTGTGTTCACCCTTTCCCTAACTGAGTTCCTCAGTGAGCCAGGCAGAGTGGTTCACCCCCAGGACGTCCAAGAATCTGGGAGATTTGGAAAGGAGGATTCTTGTGAATTTAAGGCTAGCCTGGTCTACATTGCTGCATGATGAGTTCCAGGCTAGTCTGTGTGACCGGTTGAGAGGTGCTGCAAAACCAACCCAAAGCAAACCCAGGAAACAGCAAAGACTGGGTACCTCATGCTCTTGGTGTGGATTTTAGAGAGAGAGAGTTTTCTGTTGAGAAGGAGCTACAAAGTTAGAGTCCAGGCTGGGGGAAAAGAATTGTTGTTCCTCTGGAAATTTGGGGTTGCAAAATTTGCTTGAACTCAAGATAAATTTGGAATTGATTTTAATGAGAAAACGGGGGCTGGGGGAAAAAGGATTCTTGCTGCCCGTTCCTGAGGCTTTGCAAAGGGAAGAGGTTTGAACCAAACTCCAGCTAAGGTGAAAAGCTAGGACTCCTTAAATGTGGGCTGGCTTAAAACCTCTGCCGCACATGATCAGAGCGTTAGGCACCAGGGCTCATAAAGCTTTCAATGTGACTCAGGGACCTCCATACTGATTACATTTTGGAAGCCTTCAGCAGCCAGAGTGGAACAGGAAATCATTACTGGATAAAAAGGGCCACACAGGAGGAAGTTTTTATTGGCAAATAGCATCTTTACATATTCACGGAATCCTATCATCATAGTACTAGAGACAGCTAACCCGGCCTTACAGAGGCTTCTCCTAAAAGGTGTCCAGAGAGATAGCAGTCTATCTTTTAAAGGCTGCCCTCGAAAATGTATTCCAAATGCCATTGCTGCTATCTTATTAGTGTAAATCCATTTTTTTGGTTATCTCCTCTGTGAACATGGAAAACAGTTATCATCTTTTTTTTTTCTTTTCCTATTCTAGAAGACTATAATTACGCCTCCCACAATTTTCTCAGCTCCAAATAGAATCGTCCACAAGTGTCTTTCTGACATTTGTTGACTCTCTAGGACACTCTCTGTGTCCTTTGTAATCTCATGTACCTACACACAGTTTAAAATGTAGCCACACATATGGAGAGAGAGAGAGAGAGAGAGAGAGAGAGAGAGAGAGAGAGAGAGAGAGAGAGAGAGAGCTGCCGAACACGAGCAAAGAGCACTAGACACCATTGCTATGTTTTGTTTTGTTTTTTGTTTTTGTTTTTTCTGCTGTCCTGGAACTCACTCTATAGACCAGGCTGGCCTCGAACTCAAAAATCCTCCTGCCTCTGCCTCCCGAGTGCTGGGATCAAAGGCGTGCGTCACCACGCCTGGCTTTAGACACCGTTGCTAAAGCTTGCAGTTTGACTCAGGAACCTACATACTCCAGCCACCGAGGTCATCTTTACAAAACTCTTTCCTACTGAAATTTTAGGCAATTTCAAGCGCAAAGGAAAACCCAAACAAGTTTTTTGTGCGCCATAGTTAATGACGCAATCTCTTCAATTCACTCTGACTTGACATGGTGCTACACTTTTGTAATCCTAGCACTTGGAAGGCAGAGGCAGGAAGATTGACTTGAGTCTGGAGTACTTATTGAGTAACAGACTAACCGGTGCTAGAAACACAAGGCCCTGTCTCAGCAACACATAACAAAACTCAGCTGGTATAGTGGGACGTGCCTTTAACCTCACTCAGTCCCCCGGAAGCTGAGGCAGGAGAGTTCTGGAAGTTCAAGGCCAGCTTGGCCTACAAAGTGAGTTCCAGACCAGCCAGCACTATATTGAAAGACCCTGTCTCAAAACAAATAGAGGAAACATAACAAAAGACAATTCACTAATTTGATTTCTATTTCTTACTTCCGTCTCCAAAGTTCTCTGAAGGGCATTCCATAGTCTGTGGTGGCTGGAACTCAACTGAGATGGACTTGGTTGTCTTTCCAAAGTTGACTAATCTGGAACGCCTCATCCCAAGGACGCGTACATCTTGATATATAAGTCTTAGAGTCTGTATGAAAATGAGAACTCCCTTTCTTATCTCCTTTCTGGTATTTCTCATGACTTGGGGGTCATCAGCACCATTCTTTTTTTTTTTTTTTTT
>NC_034597.1:87979983-87985441 GCF_900095145.1 Mus pahari
TGTCTTCAGACACTCCAGAAGAGGGAGTCAGATCTTGTTACGGATGGTTATGAGCCACCATGTGGTTGCTGGGATTTGAACTCCAGACCTTCAGAAGAGCAGTCGGGTGCTCTTACCCACTGAGCCATCTCACCAGCCCATCATCAGCACCATTCTTATTTTCCACTGTCTGAAGGCATAATTCAGTCCACACGAGACAGTCCTGCTTCAGAGCTGACTGGTCAGTGACTGAAGAAAACAGCACACATTACACTCTTAGGCAAACGCCAGGTCTGAACTGTGCCACTGACCCACTGCACTTTATAGTAGTATTGGAGATTTTTTACTTGTATCGGATTTTTGTCTTGAAATTCTTCTTTTCGTCTAGAGGCAAAGAAGATGAATATTATGGAAAAAAAGCCTCACTCTGACAATGTTGGCTTTATTTGTTTCTTGCTCTCTAAACTCCCCAACAGCTAACTATGCTTCGATAACTGATGGAATTAATGTCTGGGATATTGAAGTAACTACATACCAGCGAAGGGGCTAGTTGGTAGAGTATTTATCTCACAGGAATGAGGTGATGGGCTCAATCTCTAGCCCAGCATAAAGTTGAGTGTGGTACTTAACTGGAATCTCAACCCTGGAGAGGTGGAGGCAGGGGAATCAGAAACTCAAGGTCATCCTTAGGTTGTATAGTGAACTCAGGACTTCATGAATCCAAGTCTGAAAATGGAGTGAGATAAAAAGATTTTAATGAGCACGTTTAATAAGATTTTAAGAGCACGTTTGTAGAAGAAGCACTCCGAGCTTGAAGAATTCTGCAAAGAGCCTCATGTCTGAGGGTGCACCTGAGCGACTTTCCCTCCCTCTGAACCTGATTAATGAGGAAGTAGAGGACGGTGAGCTGGAACACATGTCTTTGACAAGTATAGCTCACTTGCTAACGAGAATGCCTCGCACAAGAGAGTTAATCTTTGGAAACTCCTGTCCCTCCCTTGCAAAGCAGAAGTAATACCTGCCCTGCAGCTTATTGTGAAGATTAAGTGTGATAATGTATGGAAAACTTTGAGGCTCATGACTGGCCTTGAGTGCGAGTGCTCAGCCACCAGTTACTGCTTGGAATTTATGGTGCCTTCTTCCTTCAAGATAATAAGACACCTGGCATCATCTGCATTCCCGAAGCTTGAATATTTTCTAGCTGTTGATATTGGATCGTGAAAGAATTTTGATACGCACCTTAAGTCTATATCCGGCAACTCTGTAAAGATTGGTTCATGATACAGACTTTTTATTTAGCTCTTTGTTTTTTTTTTTTTTTTTTTTTTTTTTTGTTGTTGTTGTTGTTTTTTGAGATAGGAGTGGGGGGAGGAAAGGCTTATTCCTGTAGCCCAGGCTGGTCAGGAACTCACAAGTGCCCAGCCTGGTTTCAAACTTCTGCCAGTTCTACTTCAGTTCCCCAACTCCCAAGTGCTTGGATTACAGGGTTGAGTCACTAGAAACAGCTACAACATAGAAACACCATAGGATAAAACGCTGAGCAGGTGGTAAGATGGATATAAATATGTGAGCCAGTATCTTTCCTCATCCCAAATGCAACCCCTTCTTAAGAGTCACCTGATCCTTAAAAATATTCAGTAGTTCAGTAGTTAGGAGGTAGGAACAAGAGGACTGGGGATCCAAGGGCAGCCCTGCCTATTTAGAACTTGAGGTCAGTGTGGGATACCTACTTAGAAAAAAATACGAGAAAAGGTTCTGTCAATTTTTCTCTTTAAGGACCATTAAGAGGAAAACGGGGGAGGGGGGTGGAAAAGACATTTTAGAAAAGAAAACATCTTCGTATAAAAGCTCTCTCAGTTCAGCTTTGTTATTCCAGTGTTGTCGGGTGTGGGTATTTTTGTGAAATATCACATGCTGAAATGCTGAGCAGGTGCTGGGATGGAGATAAATACACAAGCTGGCATCTTTCCTTTGAGACAGAGAAGTGGCCAGTACAATTCCATTAGGTTGTTTTTGCTTCCAATACCCCCCTTCCCCCCATTCTGAGCCTGGGATGGGACAGAAGACTTTAAATGGCTAAATTAGGTAAGGCGGAAAAACTGCGCTGGCCTAGTTAGCTTCAAACTTCCCTATATGACTCGACTGTGCAGCAAGGACCTAGAAATACCTGTCCCGTCACTAACCTGCCATTTAACACAGCCACAAACAGTTTACTGTGATTTTAATCACTCATTCCTCCTCCTTACAGCCGAATACGCAGTGACTTCCTATCAATATGAAACACCAATAAATACTTCCCACTCCCCGGTATTTGGGACACTCCTGGCATCTAGCTGCCTGAGGCCTGAATCCACTCCCTAGAGGTGACGGGTGCTCGGTGGTCTAGCTGACTTCGACCGTCAAGGGATGGCTTGTGCTCGAGTCTTCTGGGAACTTGAAGATCTATCGGATCCATTCATCTGGGCGGTAGGAGAAGCAAGGACGACATCTTTGTCTTCTGACCAGCAGCACAGTCTAGAGTGAAACCCTTCTCTTTTCTCCTAGGCCTTCATCCTGGCCCCAAGAAGAAGCGCAGGGCGCTGGATAGCCAACTTGAGATTGCCTCTGACTTTGATCATGACTTGCATGTCAATTTTACCCTGTGACGTTGCTTTGCGTGTTATCAGTCTAGGACAAACTGGACGGTTTCCCAAATTTAAGCAAATTAGAAGCAAAAGGCCAACATTATAAAATTCAGACTTCTGCTTTTCCCCTTCTGCTTCACAGAGAAGAGAACACTAGCACTTGATGGGCTGGTGACTAAAACAAAATGATACTGAATCGGGGGAATTTTTGTATGAGCCTCTGCCACTTTGTCCAGATGAACACTTTGGTTTGGAAAGAGCTGTATTTCAACAAACAAACAAACAAACAAAGAAGCCACCCCCTAACTGGAGTGTCACAGCTCGAGCCTGCCTGACTGCAGTTCCCCTGCAATGCTGCTATATAGGAAGACATTGGTTTCTTCTTTCTTTTCAATCACAATTCCTAGGAGTCAACCTCTACCCTGGTTTGGGGTCTCTTGGTTTCAGTCCTTCAGCTGTTTGACCCGATTATCAATGAAAGCACGCTGGGATCTGGGGACAACGCCCTTTCCCTCTTAAATGTGCCCAGAGTCAGCGGGCTCCTCCAGCTCAGAATTTAATTTGGGGGCTGCAAGAGCAGTTCAGTTCCCCAGTTTTGAAATTTGATTCTCCCCTTCAGGTCACTGTCTGTCCCTTCTCTCAAGTGTCCTCCCTGAACTCTCCCATAACATGAAAGGGAGCCCAGCTTGGAGAGGGACAAAAAAAAAAAAAAAAAAAAATCTACAGTCACAGGACACTCTGTCAACATTTTAAGTTCAAATGGGATTCTGTTTTATAAGACCATGTCTTATTTTCTGTTTTTCTTAGAACCCAGCCCATTACTGAATTATAACAAGTAGAAAAAAAAATGCTCAGAAGACATTGGTTGGCTATGGCACCAGAAAAGGCCCAGGAAAAGACTGAGCAATCGTTACTGCAGCCTGTGCCGTGTTTCCAGTCATCTTGTTTTGAGGGTACAGAGATTTTTACTCAGTTTTTAAAAATAGGATTTATAACATATGAAGAAACGATCAATCAAAAACTAAAAATGACTGAACTGCATTTAAGATTTAAGAATGTTATTTTGGTTGTTTTTTTTTTTTTTTCTTTCTGTCTTTTCTTGTTTGTTTTTCAAGAGCCCTGGCTAGTCTTCTACTTGTTCTGTAGACCAGGCTGGCCTTGAATTCAGAGATCCGCCAGCCTCGGCCTCCTGAGTGCTGGGATTAAAGAGGAGCGCTGCCTGTTTCTGTTACGAACTGGTGCTTTAAGCAAGAGACTCAGATCGACATAAACATATGCTGGCTAAACACTGAGACAATGATTAGGAAGAGAATGAATGAAGAAAATAATTTCCATTGAAAATGGTCAAAGGGCATAAACTAGGGGCTTTGAAGAGGAGAAATCGGGCGAACACATGGAAAGTGAGCTGAGGTATTGGTTTCACCTTTTCTAAGTTTGCCCTTTGTGAGTTAGTGTGGTAAATAGGAACTGGTAGCATAGGGTGTTCAAATGGCCCGTTGTTTCATTCCTGTGGCCCTCAGTTTTCTCATCCCTTAAGAGAGCGGTAAATTGTCTGTCCTGCCTCCTTTTGTGAATCTCCTCATGTTTGCTTTCGGAAGGATAACAGAGAAAATGTGTTAAACACTAATCTCAACCCATGTTTTTGTGTTCCTGTTCCATTGGTTGGTTTGATTGGAGACAATTTCTCACTGTTATACCGAGTTTTTACCAAGTTATAGGTGTCAAATCACAAGACATAGTTAATATTCACATTAGAATTTCTTTCAAAGTCTCAGATACAGAGCCATGCTGGGGACACCTGATACTGTCTTCTAGTCTCCCTTAACACAGGCTGCCTTAGTGGAGAGAATGGATTCCAAATCAGTCACAGTGTTCTACACCACAGCCACTGTTTGAAGAATTTTCTAGATTAAAAATTGAGAGGAGTAGCCAGGCGTGGTGGCGCACGCCTTTAATCCTAGCACTCCGGAGGCAGAGGCAGGTGGATTTCTGAGTTTGAGGCCAGCCTGGTCTACAGAGTGAGTTCCGGGACAGCCAGGGCTACACAGAGAAACCCTGTCTCGGAAAAAAAAAAAAAAGAAAAGAAAAGAAAAGTAAAGTAAAATAACGAAAACAGCCTAGCATTTAAACAACATTGGCGCTAAGTCCATAAATAAAGGGAATGTGCTTGCAATAAGGAAATGCATATGATTGCCATCCTGTTTGTAAGAGCAGCAGTGCAAAGACACAGAGTGATTGTATAAATGTGTAGAGCAACCTTTAGATGTGGGCTGGCTAACAGGGTGAAAGGCGCTTGCTTCCAAGCGGGAAGACCTGAGTTCTAGCCCCATGTAGTGGAAGGAAAAAGGACTGACTCCCACCCTCCACATACAAATTTGCAGGTGGCTGGCCAATGTGTGTCTATGCATGCTCACCCACTTAATAAAATGTAAAATAGAACTTTGAGTGGGAGTATTATGTCAGTTTTGTACTTAAAAGCTGAATTTGTTCTTTTATTTAAAAAGTATATTTCAGAGCTGGAGAGATGGCTCAGTAGCTAAGAGCACTGACTGCTATTCCAGAGGGCCTGAGTTCAATTCCCAGCAACCACATGGTGGCTCACAAACATCTGTAATGGGATCTGATGCCCTCTTCTGGTGTGTCTGAAGACAGCTATCTACAGTATACTCATATAGATAAAATAAATAAAATAATCTTTTTAAAAGTATATTTCATATTTTTCTTTGAATATGATCTTGTCTAGTGTTGCTTTTTGTGTTTTTTCTTTCTCTTCTTCTATCCTTCCTTCCATCCATACTTCTTCCTCCTCCCCCTCCTCCTCCTCCCCCTTCCCCTCCTCCCCTCCCCCCCTCCTC
>NC_034597.1:87985501-87994406 GCF_900095145.1 Mus pahari
CAGCCTCCCTGGCTTGGAAGTCTTACCTCAGCTTCTGAATGTTGGACCCACAGTCACGTGCCATCATGCCTGCCACAGACACCATGGTTATTAATGTTTTTAAATTCTGCAAGTGTGTGGATTGAAGGACTCTGTTGAGCGAAATGTTTGAAGGAAATAATATACATTTTGTGCTTTTTAATTTTGTTTCTGTCTTTTTCTTCCTTCCCTCCCTCCCTCCCTTCCTTCCTTCTTTTTTTTCTTTCTTTTGTCTCAGAATAGCTCACCCTGGTCTCACGCTCTCTCTGCAGCAGACGAAGACCTTGACCTGCTTTCCTTGTGCTAGGATCTCAGGCTTCAGCCACCATACCTGGTTTGATGTGATCGGGGCCCAATCGCAGTGCCTAGCACATACAAGGAGGGCACTCTTAACAACTGAACTGCACACCAATCCTTTATCTTGTTTATAATAATAAAAATGTTTCATAGTTTTGGCTTCCCCTTTATGTGGAAATAACTCCAAAAATTTGAAATAAAAGCCATCTGATACGAAGACAAGAGTCTTGATTTTCTTGGATAATGTTTGTTGGTTCTGAGAGTTGGCAAGCTTTTTGAGTCAGATGTCCTGTAGGCCTCACACTGTATTGCTAAGCACGGTGTGTGGTATTTGCCTTAGATGTGCTTGGTTACTGATTGGGTCTAGATTTTTCCCTGTAAAAATATGCATTATGTTCTTGTTTGTTTGTTTTGTTGTTTTTCTAGACAGGGTTTCTCTGGGTAGCTCTGGCTGTCCTGTAACTCATTCTGTAGGCCAGGCTGCCCTCGAACTCAGAGATCTGCCTCCTAAATTCTGGGATTAAAGGCAGGCACCATCCCCAGCCAGCTGTGCATTATGATCTCTGGTGTAGTGGTTGGAGATTGCTATAGATCAAAATTGTTTGAGCTGCATCTTCTACTGTTATGCCTTATTGGAAATATTTTCTTTCAGGTATATATTCACATTTGGGCACGGGTAGTATTGTTTATCTAGTGAACTAGGGGAACTTCTCCACATGACACTGGGAAGGTGACAGCCGATGATGTGCTGCTAAACTGACTACAGGGACGGAAGAGAAAAAGTGGACTTTGTAGTTAAGAACTGATAAGTAACCAGTGTGCAAGTGTTGATCATTTAGTGAACCGCTGGTAGCCCATGGCTACAGGGAATTGCTGGGATAATTTAATTACATGGCTTTTATTGTTGTTTTGTTTTATTTTATTTTTGAGTCAGGTGTGTGTGTGTGTATGTGTGTGTGGTGTGTGTGTGTGAAGCTTTGATTGTCCTGGAACCTACTCTGTACACCAGGGTGGCCTTGAACGAACAGAGATCTGCCTGCCTCTGCCTCCCGAGTGCTGGAAATAAAGATGTGTTATCTACCACCTGGTCTAATTATGTGCGTTTTTTAAACCATAGAATATATTTGAAATGACCATGGTTTAGTTACATAGAAATAAAAAGAGTTGCTAGCATACTTATAAAATGCTAAAATGCTCCTGTGTGTGTAGGGTGTCGGGAAGAGCTGCCTTCTGGGAGTAATTACCCTTATACTCAAGACCCACTGAGCCTGTGGCTCCTGGCCACCAGATTTAGCCAGCACCGGCCAACATTCAAAAAGGCAGCATTATCTGGATTCAGTGGGATTCATTAACTGGAGTCACAACACACACACACACACACACACACACACACACACACACACAGAGAGAGAGAGAGAGAGAGAGCTTGAGAAGAGTTGGGAAGGGAAAGACAAGACTATGATATATTCCATACATATATGGAATTGCCAGAGAATACAGAAAAGATGGATTTAAAGAGTAAACACATGGAATGTTTTGAAAATGCTTTTGTGTTTCTAGAGAAGGTGCAGAGGTGGTTTATCATGGGTCCTCTGTGCTTCAGTCTGCAGGCGTTTGCCAGGTTCCTGTTATTGAATCCGTCAATATCTTTTCATTAACCAAGGAGAGTCTTACTCCGATTCATGTGGCTCACAACCTCCCTCCCCCTACCCCTCCCCCACCCCCAGCTTCTGAGGTGAATGACCAAATTACCAGAGACTTCAGCTGAGAGGATGGACAGTGACCCATAACTCGCCTTCACAACCAGGCTGGTCTGGTCCCGCCTTCCTGGTGCAGCACCACAGTGTACACTTCACGCATGTCCGTACCTAGATGGATGGCTGGGACTCCTGCAACAGCAGCCTGTTTCCAATCCCAAACAATCAGACCCCTAAACACACATGCAAGGAACTGAGCAGGTTTTACTGATGTATTTAGAAATGCAAATGTATATACATGGAACAATTGGTGAAAAAGGAGGCCATGAATTTGAAAAGAGAGCAAGGAGGGGTGTATGGGAGGGTTTCAAGAGAGAAACAATGTAACTGTAACTACATTACAATCTCAAAATTTAAAATTAATAATAATAATAATAATGAATACAGCATGCTGTTTAGCCAGATGGTGAGTGTAAAGTTACTTTAGGTAAACTCAGTTTGAATAGTTTTACATATATCCAAACAATCAAGTCCAAAATGTTCCAAGAAACAGCAGACAGAACAGATAGAACTATACTCTACTTCTGTCTGCTATTAATCCCATAATGTGGGGTTTGGTCATTAAAAATACTCACTGTTGTGAGTGCTCCCTTTTTACCTGGTTAGGAAAAATGCCGGTTGGTACAGATTTAGTTCCTGCTTTGTTTTACTACTCTTAATTTCTCATGCAAAAGAGAACATGTTCTTCTTGTAAAATTCCACCTTACAAAGCACTGTGTGACACACATGAAATTGTCTTCTTTTGAAATGTCACATCAGACATTCTCAGCCCTCTTGTTCTTGATAAATACAAATAATTTCACCCATTTAAAATTTTATGAGGGAACAAATCACACATCTTGTTCCACCATTTGATTGTCTTCCTTGGTTCTTTTTTCTCATCAGTGCTGAGAAGATTTTATTTCTTTATTTTTACTTTTATGGGCTTAGGGGTTGACCCTGGAGTCTTGTCCATCCATGCTGGGCCAGTGCTATACCTCTGAAACCTGGAGGCCAAACCAAGCTGCTCTGCACAGTTGCAAAAGGGAGCGTTCAGGAGCACCCTACTCAACCTTGTGTTTTGAATCACTCTTCTATCCTTCCCCCCCACCCCCCAGATTCTGTCTGCTTCCCCAAATTACCATCATAAGAACCTCTTGGCCCAGATGTGGTAAGTGCTTCCCTTTCCCCTACTGAAGAGCCCTGCCTGCTCCTGGTCTAGTGTATTAACAGCAGAGGTCAGCAGGTGCCAGGTTGAGGTCATCTCTTCCTCCTCCTTCTCCTCCTCCTTCTTCCTTTTCTTCTTCAAGGATTTATTTATTTTATGTATGTGAGTACACTGTCGCTGCTGTCTTCAGACACACCAGAAGAGGGCATCAGATCCCATTACAGATGGTTCTGAGCCACCATGTGGTTGCTGGGAATTGAACTCAGGACCTCTGGAAAAGCAGAGGGTGCTCTTAATCACTGAGCCATCTCTCCAGTTCTGAGGTTTTCTTCTTCTTCTTCTTCTTCTTCTTCTTCTTCTTCTTCTTCTTCTTCTTCTTCTTCTTCTTCTTCTTCTTCTTCTTCTTCTTCTTCTTCTTCTTCTTCTTCTTCTTCTTCTTCTTCTTCTTCTTCTTCTTCTTCTTCTTCTTCTTCTTCTTCTTCTTCTTCTTCTTCTTCGAGACAGGGTTTCTCTGTATAGTCCTGGCTGTCCTGGAACTCACTCTGTAGACCAGGCTGGCCTCGAACTCAGAAATCCACCTGCCTCTGCCTCTCAAGTGCTGGGATTAAAGGTGTGTGCCACCACGGCCGGCCCGAGGTTTTCTTCTTGACTCTTCTCCCATTTGTGGAAAGTCCTGGAGTTGAACCGCAGAACTTTCTCCATTGAGATTCCCTATGGATTTGGGGGGAAGGTGATGACCACAAGAAACTTGGACATCCACCATCTCACTAGCTCTCATCCTCAGAGGCAATATCTATGCTGTAACCTCCTATAGCTATGGCCTCTCGTTCCTCTTGGCATAATAATCTAACTTTGCCAAAGAGCAACAGCAGCCGAATGTTCACGTCCCATTCATTTTCCTACCCCTGCGTGTAGGCTGGGTCCCACCACAGCGACCACTTGAAAACAGCTTCTTCTAGCCTTGAGGTGGCCACCTTTGGAGTGGATATATCTCAGGCCTTTCTTATCATCTGCCTTTAATGTTCCATCTTTGCCCACCCTCGGGTATCAGCAGCTCTTCTCTACCAGTAAGCTCTGCGTGGGAAGAAACAAAACGCAGTCCAATCGGCTCCAGCTTTGAGACTTTGGGATGGCTCTAAGTCCTCCTGTTTCTGCCATTTTCCTGGCTCGCTTTCCTCTTGTATGGGCTTCCTTCTCAGCCTGCAGTCAGGGAAGTCTGGAGTTATAGTTTACTCAGACACCATTAGAACGAAGGTGAAATTTTATTTCTAAGAGTTACTTGGAAAAGATGGCTAAGGGTTTAACCTGGCTTCCTGCAATACTGCTTTTCTTTTTCCTTTTTGACGGGAGACCTCACTGTACATCCTTGGCTGTCCTTGAACTCGAAAAGATTTACATACCTCTGTCTCCTGAGTGCTAAGATTGCCAAGTTCAAGGGCCAGGAAGCTTAGAGTTCCCATTTGAAGTCACTGGTTTGAAGATAGTGTTATGGGAACAAACTGCGTGCTTCTGGGATTTTTGTTTTGTTTGTTTGTTTGTTTGTTTACTTTTTGTTGTTGTTGTTGTTGTTGTTTTGAGACCGAGTCTCACACTGCAACCTTGGCCTGAATTTGCATCATAAACCTGCCTGCATGCCTGGGTCTCCTCGGTGCCATGCCACCACACCCAGCTTTTTTTAAAAAATTATTTTATTAGGTATTTTCTTCATTTACATTTCAAATGCTATCCCGAATGTCCCCTATACTCTCCCCCCCCCCACCCTGCTCCCCTGCCCATTCACTCCTAAGTCTTGACCCTGGCATTCCCCTGTATGGGGCATATAAAGTTTGAAGACCAAGGGGCCTCTCTTCCCAATGATGGCCGACTAGGCCATCTTCTGCTATATATGCAGCTAGAGACACAAGCTCTGGGGATACTGGTTAGTTCATATTGTTGTTCCACCTATAGGGTTGCAGCCCCCTTCAGCTCCTTGGGTAATTTCTCTAGTTCCTTCATTGGGGGCCCCGTGTTCTATCCTATAGATGACTGTAGGCATCCACTTCTGTATTTGCCAGGCACTGGCCTAGCCTCACAAGAGACAGCTATATCAGGGTCCTTTCAGCAAGATCTTGCTGGCATATGCAATAGTGCCTGCGTTTGGTGGCTGATTATGGGATGGACCCCCCGGGTGGGGCAGTCTCTGGGTTGTCCATCCTTTCATCTTAGCTCCAAAGTTTGTCTCTGCAACTTCTTCCATGGCTATTTTATTCCCTATTTTAGGGAAGAATGAAGTGTCCACATGCTGGTCTTCCTTCTTCTTGATTTTCTTGTGTTTTGGAAATTGTATCTTGGGTATTCTAGGTTTCTGGGCTAATATCCACTTATCAGTGAGTGCATATCAAGTGAGTTCTTTTGTGATTGGGTTACTTCACTCANGATGATATCCTCCAGATACATCTATTTGCCTAAGAATTTCATAAATTCATTGTTTTTGATAGCTGAGTAGTACTCCATTGTGTAAATGTACCACATTTTCTATGTCCATTCCTCTGTTGAGGGACATCTGGCACATCCAGCTTTTTAAAATTGTTTGTCTTTAAACATTTTAATTTCAGGTTTACTCCTTTAATCCCTACACTAGGGAGACAGAGGTAGGCAGATCTCTGAGTTCAAGGCCAGCCCAGTCTACAAAGTCCCTGAACAGTCAGGACCACACCCAGTAACTCTTATCCCAGCAATTGGGAGGCAGGATTGAGGATCTGTGAGCTTGGCCCCACCCTGGTCTACCAGAACAGCCAGAGCTACATAGAAAGACAACCAACCAACCAACCAACCAACCAAAACCCCACCAAAACTCAAAACTTTTAATTTATGCCTAGTTCTGTATGAGTCTGGAATATTGTTCTATACCTAGGAAATATGTGTATGGCAAACAGTAAGGACAAGACAGTGAGTCAATTAAAAGTCACACAGCCAATTATTTTATATAAAACTTATTTTTAAAACTTTATGATTTTTCCTTGCAATCGAGACCATCACAGAAAACCACAACTTAATCAAAATGAAGATCTGTGGCAACCAGGCTCAGCTGATACATCAACAACACAACTTCTACACCCGTGGCTCAGGGATCATCACCATCGTGGAAGAAGAGGAGGAAAGATGGAAGAGCTAGAGAGAAAAAAGAAAAAAGAAAAAAAAAAAAAAAAAAAAAGGGAAGAGCTAGAGAGACTGCAAGTTTGCTGCGAGATTGGGTCTCCTAGAAACGTCAGAGAAGCGGTACCAATGAAACGTCAGCCATCTGGCTGCCTAAACCAAATCCAAACAATTTCAACAGACATGCTTATGTGGAAGGGGAAATCTCTCTAGGCCTCAACTTCAAAGACTTACTGCCAGGAAGAAATACTGAGAGTGGGAGAAATAGTTTCCCCAGGGAAGAGCACACCAACTGGCTATCTAATACTAAGTGATCAGCTATCAAATTATCATATAATACTAAGTGATCGGCTATCAAATTATCATATACAGACAAGTAACATTATACAGGTTGTCTTTGTGTGTGTGTTGATAAGAATTAAAGAAAAAGAAGTCAGGAATTTGAAAGAGATTAAGGTGGGAGGTACACAGGAGGGTTGAAAAGAAGGGAAGGGAGAAATAATATGAGTATATTATAATCTTAAAAAAGAAGGGCTGGAGAGATGGCTCAGTGGTTAAGAGCACTGACTGATCTTCCAGAGATCCTGAGCTCAGTTCCTAGCAACCACATGGTGGCTCACAGCCATCTGAAATGGGAATCTGATGCCCTCTTCTGATGTGTCTGAAGACAGTGACAGTGTGCTCATATCAATAAAATAAATAAATGTTAAAAAACATTATTATTATTATTATTATTATTATTATTATTATTATTATTATTATTATTTTCGAGACAGGGTTTCTCTGTGTAGCCCTGTCTGTCCTGGAACCCACTCTGTCAGAAATCCACCTGCCTCTGCCTCCCATGTGCTGGGATTAAAGGCGTATGCCACCGTGGCCAGCTAAGAAACGCATTATTAAAAAAAAAAAAAAAAAAAAAAAGTTACCTATGAGGCTAGCAGATCACTGTGGGTTTGCAGCCAGTCTGCTGTATACAGCAAGTTTCAGGATAGCCAGGGCTATGTAGACATCCCTACATTAAAACATCACACACAAACACACTAGTCATGACTGGTCATTTGAGAAACATTTCCACGGAAACAGAACTTTCTATCTCAGAAGGGGCGTCCGTAGAGCAGTAAACAGAGAGGCCCCTGTTTCCAGTGCTGCCCTTTCTCCTGAAGATGTGATTTGCAGCGCTTTACCGGTGAATCTCTGGGGTTCGGACTCCCGCTCCGTCTTCACTTTTATGCAGAAAGGGGAAAAGGGCCGGGCGTGGTGGCGCATGCCTTTAATCCCAGCACTTGGGAGGCAGAGGCAGGCAGATTTCTGAGTTCGAGGCCAGCCTGGTCTACGAAGTGAGTTCCAGGATAGCCAGGGCTACACAGAGAAACCCTGTCTCGAAAAACCATACACAGAGAAACCCTGTCTCGAAAAAAACAAACAAACAAAAAAAAACAAAAAACAAACAAACAAAAAAAACCGAAAGGGGAAAAGGATGCATAGTCTGTAGGGGAAACCACTTTCCTTCGCGCGCAGCCGTCTTACACCATCCAGGTTCTTTCTGTTAACTTCTGGCCACGCTGAGATTCTTTGTCATATTTGTATTTCAGAAAGTTTTTTTTTTTTTAAAGAGTTATTAATTTTATGTATGTGAGTACACTGTCACTGTCTCCAGACACACAAGAAGAGGGCATCAGAACCCATTACAGAAGGTTGTGAGTCACCATGTGATTACTGGGAATTGAACTCAGGACCTCTAGAAGAGCAGTCGGTTCTCTAAACCGCTGAGCGATCTCTCCAGTCCCTTAGGAAGGTTTTTTTATCTTTCCCCTCTTGATCCACATGGTTAACACTTTCTTCAGATAGAACAGAGGTCCCAAGACTGTCTTCATACTCCCCAGCAAAGTCATAGCTGACTGCTTGCTGAGCGGGACTCTCAGGGTCAGGTTCCCAGTGGAAGGAGAAAACCGATGTCCACAAGTTGTCTGACACCCCCCCCCCTTGCACACCAAGGCACTCACGCTCACACACCCATTTCCCAACACTGACACTCCACACAGAGTTTTCCTTGGCCTCTCTTCTGTTCTTTTTCTCAGTACTCTGGGGAATTAAGATCGTCTGGCTTTCCTCCCCTTCTCTGGTCATGTTATCCTGGACCAATTCCTCCACTTTAAACTTGTGTGTGCTGCCGACCCTCCATCCCACAAGTCTGGTTCATGGTGGTTGGGGCTGTCCTCTCTCATCTAGTCACGTTGGGCGTGTCCACCTCACAGCCCAAGTGTGTCTCAGCCTTCTTATAGCTCAAACTGAATTTGCCTACCCAATCAAAAGACACATCTTTCGTTTTTCCAATCTCAGGAAATGGCATTATTGGATATTAGTCTCTGTCTTAGTCAGGGTTCCTATTCCTGCACAAACATCATGACCAAGAAGCAAGCTGGGGAGGAAAGGGTTTATTCAGCTTACATTTTCCACATTGCTGTTCACCAGTAAAGGAAGTTGGGACTGGAACTCAAGCAGGTCAAAAAGCAGGAGCTGATGCAGAGGCCATGGAGGGATGTTCTTTACT
>NC_034597.1:87994812-87995847 GCF_900095145.1 Mus pahari
GAACTCACTTTGTAGACCAGGCTGGCCTCGAACTCAGAAATCCACCTGCCTCTGCCTCCTGAGTGCTGGGATTAAAGGCGTGTGCCACCACGTCCAGCCTGATTAAAACTTTTAATTGATCTTTTTTTTTTTTTTTTAAAAAAAAGATTTGTTTATTTATTTATTTTATTGTATATGAGTACACTGTTGCTCTCTTCAGGGACACCAGAAGAGGGCATCAGAACCCATTCCAGATGGTTGTGAGCCACCATGTGGTTGCTGGGAATTGAAGTCAGGACCTCTGGAAGAGCAGTCAGTGCTCTTAATCAATGAGCCATCTCTCTAGCCTAAGGCAACTCTTATTAAAGAAAACATTTAATTAGGGCTGAGAGAAGCCAGTTTGAATCAGTCTGCTTGGTGAGGAGTTTGGGCCAGAACAGTTGAATAGAACCAAAAGGACAGAGTTCAGAAAGAATTAGAAAAGGTGAGTTTATACTGAGTGTGGTGGCGCACGCCTTTAATCCCAGCACTCGGGAGGCAGAGGCAGGCAGATTTTTGAGTTCGAGGCCAGCCTGGTCTACAGAGTGACTTCCAGGACAGCCGGGGCTATACAGAGAAACCCTGTCTCGAAAAACAAACAAACAAAAAAAGGTGAGTTTATTCATCAGTAAGCCTTAGAGATGACAATTACATCTGGTGAACAAAAAAAATACACTTGGACTATTCTTAAGTCATCATCAATATTATTGTTTAATAAAAGTTTCACTTATAAGAAAAAAAACATAATATTTTCCTGTTTGAATCTGACACTTTTGTTTAACATGATGATTCACAGTTCTATGTATTTTTCTTAAAATTTCTATAACTGTTCTTGTTTTGTGCTGAAGACATCTAATATATATATATATATATTCCTGCACAAACATCATGACCAAGAAGCAAGTTGGGGAGGAAATGGTTTATTCAGCTTACACTTCCACATTGCTGCTCATCACCAAAGGAAGTCAGGACTGGAACTCAAGCAGGGCAGGAAGGAGGAGCTGATGCAGAGGCCAT
>NC_034597.1:87997947-88002385 GCF_900095145.1 Mus pahari
AAAAAAAAAAAAGACCTAACTGGACTTTCACCAGACTGCATATATGTATGGATGTGCAGAAGTGTTGTTCTAGGAACTTTTGCCCAATGTGAGACTCCACGGAACGACTGTTAAGGTGAAGACGGTATTTCCTCACGCTGCCTCTGCGTACACTTTAAGGTTGACCTGAAGTTGTTTCCATATACAGGGGGTTATAATCTAATTGTGAACAGGCTGCATCAGCTAAATCAAATGGTATCAGGGGAGCCCCATTCATCTACAGCCAGCCACTGCTCCTTGTTCTTGGCACGTACCAGGCATCACCCAGTGCAAATACCCCGGACTGCTGTAAGGACGTTCGAAAATAGATTCGTTGTAATTTCCTCTTTTAATCCTGCCACAAGGATCCAGGACTGCTCCATCAGTACAAACTCACCCCTTTTGTCATCTGATTGTGGGGATTTCTCTGCTGCGTCCTCTGTCCTCTCCTACCAACCCACCCTCACGCCCGCTACACAGTACCAAGTAAATTATTTGTTGAATGTATTTGTCTGAGACAAGGTATTATAGGGGGGGTGTCCTAACTACACAGTACCAAGTACATTATTTGTTGAATGTACTTGTCTGAGACAAGGTATTACAGGGGGGGGTGTCCTAATTAGTTTGGAGTATTAATCTGTTTACTGGATTTCACTTATGAAAAGATACTCGAAGGAAGGTTAACCATACAATGATACTTGAAGGAAAGATAACCATACAATTTCATCTCATAATGATGGATTAGCAGAAAACACAAAAAATCTTCAGCTGCTAAATCTCATAGCATGCACCATGAATTATTTGAACCCTATGATAGAACTCTGACCATATGCAAAGCTTCAAACACTTAAGAAGAAGCCTCAATGCATTCTCTCTCTCTCTCTCTCTCTCTCTCTCTCTCTCTCTCTCTCTCTCTCTCTCTCTCTCTCTTTCTGTGTGTGTGTGTAAAAATATACATGCATGTTTCAAAACTTGTGTGAAATGGCATTTTGACACCCTCTGGAATCCAACCTGGCAAACGAAGACTGTGTGTTTGAGACCACTTGACCTGGCTCTGCCTGGTTCCGTTCCTGGTTCCGTTTACTAATTCTGTTCCGGGGTAAACAGAAACATTACCCTCCATAAACTCTCTTTCAACTGACTACAATAAAAACCTCCACTAATGGTACCAGGGGGAAATCGACTACTCCTGAAAGATATTTGCACATTGTTAGAGTTTCTTGACCTCAAGATATCTTTTTTGGAAGCATTTAAAGAACTAAAGAAAAGAAATTGCCCTTTAAGTAGACCTTGTGACAGAAGTAGGCGGGAAAGTAATTACACCACATTCCAAACCTTTGCACAGGATAACTCCATGACAAACACTAAAGCAAACACGAAGGAAAAAATACCATAATATTCCTTCATCTCCTTGCTGATAAGAAAGGTTTATGAATTTTTATACCTTGAAAAAAAACCTTTGTCTTGCAGGGTTTGTTTGAGCATGTTACTTCTTATTGTGTGTGCGAGGAAACAGAATCGTTTTAGAATCTGTTTGCATGGGGTTTCTTGAGGCCTAGCAGTTAGTGCACTTCGTGTTAGAAACCACAGGCAGGACCTGTTTCGGTAAATGATTTATTTCCATGGATCTCTTCCTTTAATTGATTTGATATTTACTTAAGAAAGTTCTTTCTTTGCTTGCCCCGTCATCTCTCTGAAAGCTCCTGTAAAGTGTGAGGCCCCAGCAGGAACTTTAGGTTCCTCTCAGACAGGGCATTTCTGAGGTGCATGAGTCTTTACACAGACCTGGGCACCATTTCCAAAGGATCTTTCTTTAATGTTTCCTTTTTTTCTTTTTTCCTTCTTTCTTTTCTTTAGTGTGTGTGTGTGTGTGTGTGTGTGTGTGTGTATTTTTGGTTTGGAGGTTGGTGGTTGCAAATTGTACCAGGACTGAACCCAGGACCTTATGCACTGTAGGCAAGCACTATATTTCTGAGGCCAAAGACTTTTATTTCTCTTTGTTTTTTTGGGCATAGACTGTGTCCTGGGAATGTGTTAACACGTACCTAGTCACTAGTCATAACACCTTGGTGTACTAATGTTCTTGATTTTATATGTTATAAATAAAAGCACATTTAGAAAGCTTTGCCAATTGACTTACAAATTTATCTGTATGATAACAATGATTATATGAAAATTTACCTTCAGCCGACCTCCCACCACCCTACAGTCCTCAGTTGTCTGTAAGACCAGACACAGACTGTGTGCCAGAGGTAAACCCCGGGCACCTGCTTCTCCCAGTGAGTGACAGGAAGCCCAAATGCTTTGTTTAAATGCAGTTCAGACTGTGGGAGAGAGGCAAGGACAGAATATACTCTTTGGGTCCAAGTTAGAGTTCCATGGAGGACCCCAGTTCCAGGGACTGGCAGGTTCATTCTCAGACAGGGCAATTTGGAGGTACATGAGTCTTCACACGGACCTGGGTGCCATTTCAGAAAGGTTTTTCTTTAAAAGAATCAAACTGCAAAGAGGAAGTCTCTTGACCCCTTTTCTCAGCAGCAGTGGGGCATCTGTGACCCTTCCTTCACAACCCCTTTTCTCTACACACACACACACACACACACACACACACACACACACACGAAGATATATATGTATATATGGCATCCATGTGCATAACAAGACTTCCCGAAGCTTTTTTAAAAAAAAAAAAAAAAAACTGTTATTTTTATATGGAGAAGAAGCTACAAGCTCCAGTTCACCAGCCCAGAAAGCAGCTGAGAAGAAATTTCATGGCTCCTCATGGCTGGATTGAATTTGAGTTGAGAGCTCGCAGAGTTGAGAGCTCGAGAGCTCGCAGTGCAAGCAAGCCCTTCTCAGACCTCCTGGCTTTCGTCTTCCAGTTTGCCTTGAGAATCATGGAATCCCACACTTGCCTAGGGAAAACCACACTGCGCGCGGGGGAAAGCCTGTTCGGTGTCCAGGGCACTTCCAGGGCAGTTGCCTGTAGGCTGCCTGCATCACTTGGCCGATGAGGCGTGGTTTCCAGACGGCTACTCTGTTTTGCCCTTATCAGTCTGCCAGTTTGCCCGCACTTTGCTTTCAGCCGGTGAGAGGCGAGTATTGTTCGTGGGGGAGGGCCGCGCGCTCATTTTCCTGCATCATGGAAAAATATATGTGCAGGAAACGTAGCCTTTCAACTGGCTTAAGCCTGTCTGCGAGGCTCATTTCAAGGCGCTCTATTGTGCTCAGTCCTTATTGGAGCAAGATAAAAATAGCGCTCTGAGGAGGGCTATGTCTATAGACCCAGAGTGAAAGGGAGAGTTGAGGCAATTGTCCAGATAATCCAAGCAAAAAAACAAAACCAAACAAAATAAAACCATCCACCGTTGAGAAAAACACAGGCTTAGGAGCCTGAATGGTCCGGCCTGGTTTTCTGCATTGTTCAAATTCATCAGCGCTGCATGTATTTACCTTCTTGACATAGATGAGGCTTAAGCTGCCGGCGAGTTTTTCTCCTCCAGTATTATCTCAAGACCTAACTCAAAAAAAAAAAAAAAAAAAAAAAAAAGCCTGTGCTTTAAATTTCCCCTCACTGCCCTACTTCCCAGTAACAAAGCAGATTTTATCATAGATTTATGCATGCAAAAATTAGAAGGCAGGTGTATCAATGGAGAAGAGAAGGCTCAGAAGTCGGGAGGGGGTTTTCGTTCTTCATTTGGTTCTGTGTGTGAATTCATTCCCTTTAGCAGGGAGCTGAGGGCTGGAGACGGTTTATCTGTACACTCCTGTGTTGTAGCCCTGTGGCTTTATGCTTGGCTAAGTGCCTGTCATGTGTGTTGGTTGCCGGTACAACAGCTTGGCTCATTTAGGAAAGTAAGGAACCCAGTTTTTCTTTGAGATAGCAGCCGGTAATATTCCACTGGAGCTGGCAGAGCTGCGGACCTTAAGATGGGCTCTTGTCCAGGGTGCCCCTGCACTGGCTTTCCAGCTTGGGGTCATGACTTGTCCCTTGCTTTGGTTCCTTTGTCCTTTGCTTGGGGTTTGGGTTTTCCAAGGGTTCCACTGTGTAGCTGAGGTGGGCCTCAAACTTGCCACCTTCCAGCCTCTGTCTCCTCAGTGCCTTGATTACAAGTCCCCTACCATGTTTGGTGACCCAGTTCAGAAAACAGTTTCTTCTCTCTCCATCCTTCTTCACACATCTGATTCTTCCTCTTGCCTCTGTTCCAACACATGCAGTCACTAAGAATTATGGTTTTTTCTTTTCCTAGTTTTTTTTTTTTTTTTTTTTTATTCCAGCCTTGATTTTCCTCGTTTAAATTCCTGTTTTCTTATCCCTGCCGACAATCCCCCTGCTTTTCTCAGTCCTGCTCATCTCTAATCCATCCTAAGTAAACGCCAGAACAGGCTTCCCTGAAGCTCTGCCTAATTGAATTGTATT
>NC_034597.1:88003440-88020204 GCF_900095145.1 Mus pahari
CACTTGGTAGGCTGAGACGGGGGGATCCACAATGGAGGTTAGTCTGGGCCATATAAGGGAAACCTTGTCTCAGGAGGTTATGCTCACACTCCCAGAGTGAAATGGAAAGTTTGAGGCAGTTGTTCATATAATCCAAGCAGAAAGAAGAACCAAACAAAATCAAACCACAAACTAAATAATGGCAAGTGTGATCGGAGGCAGGAGGATTACTCTGAGTTCAAGGTTAGACTGGGCAATATAATAAATTTCAGGCTGCAGAGTAAAGCTCTGTCGGAAAAACCAAAAACTACCACCGCCGAAATGAAACAAAAGAAATGTTTCTAAGTAGGTCTCTGGCTTGGCCGTTTGTCAGTGAGTCTTCTAAGGTGTAACCGGGACCGTAAAGTGTGGACCCCTGGCAAAGCTTGCCTTTCAGAACCACAGTATTCACTTCAGAAAACTCGAGATACTTGTATCACCTAACAGCTCATTATGCACTGTAGTATTTATTATAGTGGGGTTTCTTTGTTTTGTTTTGCTTGGTCAGTGTGGAAGGAGGGATAGTTTTCTGGACCTCTGTGTTTTGCCGATAAACATGGTAGCTTAGCCCCCAGAGAGCCGGGTGTGTGACCCACAGCCTCCTAGCCCTTCAAAGCAAGCCCTGGGCCTCCTGGCAATGCCACTGGATTTTGGGAAAGGTAATCTCAGGCTGTGACGGTGATCAGTGTGTCATTCATTTCTCTGCTCTTACGTGATTTGATCTGCTGCCAGTGTAGATGCTGTTCAGTCCTTTCTTCTGGAAACTCTTCCTCTGGTTTCCAAGAGAGTTTTCTCTGAAGGCTTTTTTTTACCCAACATTTCCCATTTCTACAAGTTCTTTTTTTTTTTTTTTTTTTTTTTTTTGGGAGGGGGGGACAGTACCAAAGATCTAACACATTGCTCCTGCATACTAGACAAGACAGAGGCACATCCCAGCCCAGTCTTGCTGTAATTTCTCTTTGACATTGGTTTCCTACTGGATTATTTCTAATATAGCTCCTCTCTTTTTTTCTATCTGATCCATTCCCTGGGTATTAATTTTTGTGCTCTAAGTACCATCAACTAACATATGATATGGCTCTCATGTGTCTCCATTTGGATGCCCAAGGCACTCAAATAAACAATATGCTCAAAAGCTTGCCCTTGTTCCCATTGTCTTCCTGGAATCATACTCCTTCTCCTGGTGGCCCCACCAGTTGGGGAGAAGTGCAAACCCCACAGGTGGGTCTCCCCCTTCTCCTTTTACCTTCCGTCTCCTCTGACTGAAAGGGATTTCAGCCAGTAACCAGGCTCTTTCAGCTATATTTCCGGTATTCATTCATTTCTCCTTATCTCTGCTGCGGAGTTTTCACTCCGGATCCCACCATCCAGGGCACGGGTTGCTCTGTTATCCTTCAGTCAAATGCTGGGATGGTGGAGTGCTTAAAAGCCAGCTGTGAATTCTTCTCCCAGGGAAAAAGACAACAGAGGAGCTTGAGAGAGATTTTAGCAGTAGAATCGAATGAATGTAGTGACATTGGATTCTTTACTAAGAGCAGTGTGAAGGAGAGAGTGTGTGTGGGGTCAGGGTTAATGGAGAGATTTCAGGGAGGGGGTGGCTGGTGCACCTGGAGAAATTGGAAGGGAGGGTTTGAGGATGGCTAGAACTCATGATGGCTCCCGGTGACTCAGGGTCTCCTGTGTTCATCTACACGGTAGCTTCCAGCAGGACAGACACCTGCCTTGCACAGGGCTTGGGATGTTAAAAGTGCTCAATATAAAACTGGCAAATGAATGGATGTATCATTATAGCTTATTGTGACATGCTTCAAGATACCTTTTCAGGCTAAGGATGGAGGATGCTCAGAAACGGTCAGGAAAAGGACCAATTATCCCATTGCACTACATAGAATTAGAGCTACAAAGCAGTGGAAAAAACAGCAACAAAACCCTAAAACTGAACAACAAAAGAATGAAACTTAAGTACAGTGGGTATTAACTAAACATCAGGAGTAGGACACAGACATGCAGAGCCAAGCAATGATGGAATATTTATTGAGCATCTATTATGGATGAAGCTCTGTTTGTTAGGGATGTATTGATCCCATATCCCTGTTTTTAAAGGAAGGATTGGCTTAAGCCTATTATTCCAGTGTGCTCTTGTTTGCATGATGTATTAAGTAATCAGCTACCTCTGGACGATGAAAAAATTCCAACTTAATTCAAGAAAAAAAAAAAAAGCTTACTCCTGACACACTGTTAGGTGTGAGTCGGAGGCAGCTGTCATCCGTAGGCCAACTTGGGCTTTTGATGAAGAAATAAAGTCATGGAAACTGCCAAGAAAAAAAAGAAAATAAATCTAACACCTTCTCCCACAATGATTTCCAGAAATTTGTAAAAGGAAGGCCTGGTGGCTGACAGGAGTCTAACACAAAATTGTCTTGAAGATGTCTCAGTCGTGTGTCTTTGTGGCATGAGATATAGATAGTGAGAAGCGTGCTTGGAGCTAGCATTGCCAGCCCCCGGGAGGCTGAGACAGAGGGTTCCAAGTTCAAGGCCAGCCTGAGACACACAGTGAGGTTCTGGTTTATTTAATTATCCTGTGGTGTTCAGCCAAAGAAGCTAAGTTAGGAGCAAGTCTTTACTTACTTTTTACTTACTTAACATTTTCCTCCCTCCCTCCCTCCCTCCCTCCCTCCCTTCCTTCCTTCCTAGTACTAGACAATGTTCTCTCTCTCTCTCTCTCTCTCTCTCTC
The DNA here is from genome assembly GCF_900095145.1 of Mus pahari. Lineage (NCBI taxonomy): Eukaryota > Metazoa > Chordata > Mammalia > Rodentia > Muridae > Mus > Mus pahari. Next base: position 88,006,194 of record NC_034597.1, read on the forward strand.
TCTCTCTCTCTCTCTCTCACACACACACACACACACACACACACACACACACACACTTTTTTCTCTGTGTAGCCCTCACTATCCAGGAACTTGCTCTGTAGGCCAGCTGGCCTCAAACTCAATGAGATCCACCTGCCTCTCTTCCCCAAGTGCTGGGTGCTGGGGTTAAAGGCATGTGCCACCACCATCTGAATGTGTAAATACACACACACACACACACACACACACACACACACACACACACACACATCTATCTATCTATCTACCCCCCCACACACACACAAGTAAATTAGCCTCCACTTGTGATTAAATAGAAAAAGAAGGTTCCATGATAATGAGCAGGTGACCAGAGGGAAGCCATAACATCAGATATCCAGGAGAGCTTTCCCACGGGGCTGAATGAGAAATCAGAGGAGAGTGAGAAAGAGGCTGGAAGATGACTTCTAGAGACTTTGGTAATGCCTGACACAGAACAACCTTTGCTAATCAGTGCACGTGGCCCAGATGTAACAAAACTGTGGGTTGGGGAAGAACTTGGAGATCTCTATATACCTGCATGGTTAAATGTATGGCTATTTCTCACATTATGTTTTTGAGACAGAGTCTCATGTAACCCAGACTTGAACTTATAGAGTCAAGGACAACCATGAACTTCTGATCCTCCCATCTCCCAAAGGCTGATATTACAAGTGTGTACCACTATGCCTACATATACATACATATGTGTATAGATGCATGTATATATATGCATATATATGTATATATATGTATATATATGTATATATATATACCCTATATAATACATAGATTCACACATACATATATGGTTATAATTATGAATGGTACTAATAAAGTACAGATTATTAAAGCATGACTGAAGTCACAGTACACATGCAGCCATACACATGCAGGCACACACCTATCATTAGATAAGAGACAGAGACAGTTCTATGTGTGAGTGTGAATGAAGAGTCCTTAAAGGTCTCAGGAGAAGCTGGACTTGGTGGTGTCTGCCTTCAGTGCCAGCACAGGAGCTTGAGCCAGAAGAACCTTGAGTCTCATGCCAGCCTGGCCTACACAGTTAAGACCCCATCTCAAGAAGTTTCAGGAGCAGAAGGGTGAGGACACAGGTTCAGGGATGTCCCTAGTTCTGTGTTAATTTTCCTGGGTCATTGCTGCTTTAAACATTTGTGTTAAATGTTGAACGTTCCTGTAGAAACAACATATGCTTTTCACTTTCCCCAGATTTATTAGAGATAAAATTGACAAATATATTTATGAGGCACACAATTCAACCAGTGGCTTAATAGACAATTTTCTCTTTAAAAAAACAACGAATTCCAGAGCCCTAGTGTGCAGTGCGGTGACCGTAGTAAACAATGCTGTTTAGAACTGGACACTTGGCATCTGCTAAGAGAGTAGATTCTAACCTAAACAAAATCAAAGACAAAAGGCAAAACGCGAAGGCTATTTTAAGATCGGAGTCTGAAGAGTTTCCATGTATTTGGCCTTAGAAGATGAGAATGCAGGCAGCAGACACGGAGGGCATGTTCTGCATGCTTGCTTTGATGAGGTGGACACAGGCTCTCTGACTCACCTCTGAGTGCACTGTGACTCGATTCCCATGACTAATAATGTACCTATGTTCTGCCTCATGGGTGGCCTGTTTTCCTGTTTTCATGGGATATATATATATATATATTTGTTTATATATATATATATATATATATATATATATATATATATATATATATATATATATAACACATATAAGCTTCTTTCACTTATATTGCTGATTTTGCACTATTCAAATTTCAGTTTTAATCACTTTTTCCCTATATTCCCATGTATTCAGTGATTATCAACTTATCTTCTTTTTTGTTTGTTTGGTTTTCTTTGTTTTTTTTTTGTTTTTGTTTTTTTTTGAGTCAGGGTTTCTTTGTGTAGCCCTGGCTGTCCTGGAACTCACTCTGTAGACCAGGCTGGCCTTGAACTCAGAAGTCTGCCTGCCTCTGCCTCCCAAGTACTGGGATTAAAGGCATGCACCACCACGCCTGGCCTTCAATTTATCTTCTATTAATCATCTGTCTGCCTGTCCTATCACTATCATCTATCTATCTATCTATCTATCTATCTATCTATCTATCTATCTATCATCTATCTGTATTCTATTATCTAGCTATCATTTATCTATTCCATGCTCCATTTTCTTCCTTTGTGGGCAATTTTTGAATTTTCACCTTTGGAAGGGGTTCTGTGATCTACAGTGCCATGAGGCACGCTATTCCCCTCTTCCAAGAATTACTTTTCTGACCACAGATGTCTGAGTATCTCTGGGTAACAGATTCCCATGCTCTCAGCCCTGGGCTCAGGAGTTGAGCATGTGACCTGTCCTTCAGCCACAACAATAGGCTCAGTGGTGGGCTTGTGATCCATATAGATCTAAGGACATGCCAGGATTGTTGGCCTGTACTTCTGAGAGACTTGCACTTTGTCTTTGAAGGATTTTTATTTTTATTTTTATTTTTTTAAAGATTTATTTATTTATTATATGTAAGTACACCGTAGCTGTCTTCAGACACACCAGAAGAGGTAGTCAAATCTCGTTGCAGATGGTTGTGAGCCACCATGTGGTTGCTGGGATTTGAACTCAGGACCTTCGTAAGAGCAGTCAGGTGCTCTTACCGGCTGAGCCATCTCACTAGCCCTGAAGGATTTTAAAATATAAGTTATAAAAGTAATACTGGGAAAACCATCTTGTCCCCACAGGGTGCCTCAGAATGAGTCACATAAGGAAATCAGAATGGAACCAAAAGACAGAAGCAATAGAAAACCAAAATTGAGTTTGGGCAAGAACATTGGAACTCTACTCTCACCTGTTCTGCACCTGGTTTTTTCATTTCAATTCTGCACCACCCCATAAATGCACATGCAAATATACACACATGCACCATACATTCTAGTCACCTAGTGAGGGAGCCTGCTGCTTTCTGTTTGCATGTCCCCAGCTCCACCATGTCCCATGGGTCCTGGGGATAATAAGAGCCTACACAAATGGAGAGAGTATTCACTTGTACAGGGCCCCGTGCTGGAGAGGTTTTACATAGGTGTCAAGACTTTCAGTGGCCAGTGAAGCGCTTCTGTTTTAACCTTCGGTGTTCTGTGGCACCAAACTACAGAATGACAAAAACTCTCCTGTGACTGGTTAACAGAAGACTCAGGACTTTGTCTTTGTTTTCAGAGTCGAGGCTGTATTATAACACTCTTTTTCGTGACTATCTATCATCTATCTGTTTGTCATATCTATATATAATTTATCTGTTTATAGTTTTGCAGTGTGTATTGTGTATGACACACGTGTGTGACTCACATCTGTGAATGTGCAGGTGTGTACTTGGAAGGCAGAGTAAGCTCTCAGGAGTTCTCCTACACCCCCCATCCCTTTTTGCCTTGAGATAGGGTCTCCCGCTGAACTGGATTTCCCTGCTTCAGCTAGCCTGTTTCAGTGAGCTCTTCAGATCTGCTTGTCTCTGCCCCTGCTCCCCAATCCCCTATGCTGGGGTCCCAAGCCTGCACAGCCAAAACCAGTTCTTCCCGTTTGATGTGGAGATTCAAACTCAGAGTCTCATTTTTGAATATTTTTTTCTTTTTTTTCTTTATTATTATTTTCTTTATTTACATTTCAAATGCTAACCCCGAAAGTTCCCTGTACCCCCTCCCCCCGCCCCTGCTCCCCTACCCACCCACTCCCACTACTTGGCCCTGGCCNTNCCCTGTGCTGGGTCATATNAAGTTTACAAGACCAGGGGGCCTCTCTTCCCAATGATGGCCAATTAGGCCATCTTCTGCTACATATGCAGCTAGAGACACGAGCTCAGGGGGTACTGGTTAGTTCATATTGTTGTTCCACCTACAGGGTTGCAGCCCCCTACAACTCCTTGGGTACTTTCTCTAGCTCCTCCATTGGGGGTCTCATTTTTGAATATTGAGTACTCTATGACTGAGCCATCTCCTCAGATTCCCCTTTTTGTGACTCTTCATTCCCTTCACTTATTCTCTGCATGCAGAATGTCCTTGGTGGGGAATCAGAAAGCTCTGAGTCTTTCAAGATTCTGTTAGCTCACGGTTTCGATCTGAGAGCTGGCTACAAAGAAATTGGAGACTGACTGCTAGAGGCTGTATGGAGAAGGAACAAGGGTTAGGGGTGCAGTTCAGTTTGTAGAGCCCTTGCCTAGCTTGTTTAAAAGCCTGGATTTGATCCCCAGCGCCACACACAACCTGGCCTGGTGGCACACGTGTCCCAGCTCGGATCAGGTTGTAGTGGGAAAACAAGCCATCCCTGCCTGTCTCGGAAGTTTGGAACACACAGGATGTTAATTTTAGAGCCAACAAAAGAACATAAAAAGGTTCTAAAAAAAAAAAAAAGTCCTATAGGGGGACTGAGGTAGATGTGGGGTGTGTGTGTGTAAGCGTGCACGTATGAATACCCTGGGTGAATCTGAAAGTTCTTTCGAATCAGAGTCTGGTTTTTGGAAGCCTAGTCTACCCATTCCTGGGAGCTCACATGGCAAGGGGAGTGACAACAGAAATAGTCAGAATCCCAGCTTAAATCTCTTCATATGAATTGACAGGCAGCAGACAGCCTTTAAAAAAATTCCTTCAGCCATGATGTACTGTCATTCTGGTGGTCAGGATAAAATGTGCCTCTTACTGTTCTTCCTCCTGGGCTCTTTCCTCTCACACTTGTTTCAGAGTGGTCATTTAACAGGCATCCACTAAAAGCAGTAAAAAACATGTGTAATTATGGGTATTCATATGCCTACTTGTATGCACACATGTACACACACAACACACACACACACACACACAAATCACACACACAACACACACACACATCAGTTCCCCATAGGGCTTTTCTTAGAACCTGTTTATGTTCTTTTTTTGGCTCTCAAATGAGCATCTCACATACTCCAAACTTATTAAAGAGTCAGGTCCCCAGCATTGCATAAACCAGGCATTCTGACACATGCTTGTAATCTCAGAGGCACACACTTTGGAGATGGGAGCAGAATCAGAAGTTTAAAGTCATTTTTACCTACATAGTGAGTTTGAAGCCATTCTGAGCCATATGACATCCGGTGTCAAAGAAATGTATTTTCAAAGCAGAATTCATTTTTTTTTTTAATTTCAAAATCTCCGCATATGGGAAGCAGAGGCAGATAGATGTGTGAGCTAGAAGTCATCCCGGTCTACACAGTGAGTACTACATCAGTCAGGTCTATATAAGACTCTGTCTCAAGACCCTCATCTGCCTAAACCAAAACGAAAAACAAACAAACAAACAAACAAACACTTTTCTCCTTCTCCATTCTCCTCCATCTTGGCTCACAGTATTGCTGAATCTTCAGTTGTCTAAGTTGGAAACATCAGGCACAGCGTTGGGCTCCTCTTTCTTTCTCCCTCACCATGTGGACCCTGCTCACAGCTTCCCATGTCAACTTGATGCTGCCAGCCTGATGCTGGGTGCATGCGAGAGGGAAGGCTCACTGCTCAGCTGTCACTGAGGCGCCAACCCCGGGGAACCCTGCAGCCGAGATGCTGACCTCTCCTGGAACAGAAGGAGCTGGGTGGCCAACAGCTAAGGGACACATTTGTTTTGGCAGTTTGTCTTCCGGAACCAACAGACGTACATTTCTGTCCTTTCATCTCACATGTAGTCTTAGATATAGGACCAATCACAACATGGCTGTTTGAGATCTCCAGTTATGAAGGAGACAATTATGAAGGAGACAGTAACTATTCTTATTGTCACCATCACCATCACCATCATCATTGCTCTGGGGATTGAACCAGCATCCTAGAACATGGTAGTACACCACTGAGTTACACTCCTGAATTCCCTCTTTTGGTTTTTGATGCATGATCTCACTATATAAGATCCAGGAAGCCCCTGAGTTCACTGCATACCCCAGGCTGGCCCTGATATCAGGGTGATCCTCCTGTTTCTGTTTCCTGAGTGCAGGCATCAAAGGTGCTTGTATTACAATGCCTGGCCTGGGTTTGAGAGAGGGTCTCCATTAAGTTGCTTAGGCTGGCCTTGAACTCATGGTCTTTGTGCCTCAGTCTCAGCTAGTGCTATAGGCATGTGTCATTGTGCCCAGTCCATTTGTACTTCTTGAGGAGTTATTTTGTCATTTTCCTATGTGCAAAACAATTTTTTTCAAATGTATTTAAAACATTCAAAATGGTTGCAGGCCTGTCCTTCAGTACTAGGTCACTGGGCAACCGAGGTAGAAGCTTTGGCTGGCTTGGGCTACGGAGTAGGTTTTAGGCCAGCTTGGTGCAAGTCAATAGGACCCTGTCTCAAAAACAAACAAACAAACAAACAAAGCAAAAACAAGAAGGAGGAGAAGGACTAGGACATAGCTTAGTGGCGAAGCTCTTGCTGAGCATATACAAGGTCTTGGGTTGAATTCCCAGTCCTGGAAAACAAAAAGATGTTTAAGTGGAGATTTGAATCTGCTAGACTACACGACGAACATGTCACATGGTCACATACGAGTATCCTGGAACTTTTTAGCCAGGAAATCAGGCACATTGACTTCTATTTGGTATACAGTAAAGCCACAGAAGTTGGAAACCACAAAACATTCTTAGTTTTCCTTTTACCGTGTTCCAAAGACAACTTATCATTCCTGCTCAGTCATAGGAAAGGAGCCAAGGGACTTGAGCTTCAAGTTGCTTTGGTCTTGCAGACCTCTCTGGCGATGAAAGACACTCTTTTTCCCCCATGACCAGAACCAGGTAGATCACAGGCAAGTGGATTCCACCTGAGCAGACAGACTTCTTGTCTGGGGAAGTACACGGTAGATTTTAATTTCTGCTTGCTCCTTGGGTCAAGTGCCTTTGTACAGTACAGAAAATGTCCGTCAACTTTGCTATTTCTTCTGGGTTTTAGATACTGTCCTGCTATCAGTAAGTTGTATGACTTGGTCTCTGTCCCTCAACATGGAGGACTAAATCCTGCTTCCAAGGCCTTGATATCTTCGGGGGCAGTTTTACCTCTGCCTCCGTTGCACTATGACCTTGAGCAAATCTCTGTAGGTCCTTATTTTCTAAGTCCCTTTCTTCTGGATTGAGAACACTTGGCTGCTAATATCCTTGAGAAAGCCACAGGTACAGGGTCTTTAGGCTTTACAGTGGGGCTTGTTTTTAACAGTCTACTTCTGTCTTCCCCCTCTTATTGAAACTCAGTCAATTAGTCCATTTCTCTGCTTCTTCCTTTTGCTCTCTTTGTCAAATGGAGATAATAAGAGAGGCCTCAGAGGGATCTGGGAGCATAAACTAATTAATGGTCATAAAGTCCCAGTGGCTGTGTGCCTCCTGCTAAGTGGTCATGATTCTAAACAGATCTTTGTGGCTTCTCGGTCACTATTTCCCCGAGCATCAAACAACATCTCAGCATCATTTATAATCTTGCTTTCTGCTTCCTTCTCTCTTTCTTTTATCAAATAGAACGTCTAGAGTCAACGGGATGGTGCGTTTCAGCATTAAGGGTCTGAACCCTGGCTAGGAAGTGACTGGAGACAGACTGAAAGTGCGAGCCAAGGAAGAAGCCACTGCATAGGAAGGGACGTCTAGGGAATGGAGATCTTGGAGTGCAGAGCTCCTGGGAGTTGGTAGGATTAGGCAGTGGCTAAAGTTTAGCCAAGGCTATTGTAGGCATACTTCAGCTTTGTGCCCATTGTGATCCTCCTGAGGTCACAGCTCCCAGGCAGAATGTACTTCCTTCAGGGTTCTTGCTATGGGGTTGAAGATCCCAGCCATCTCATACTGATTTAGTCGATTGCCTCTTAATCTAAGCGTGTGCTCTGGGTAGCTCAATCCTCCAGACATTGGATAACATATTTCAAAACAGAACATAGGGTGGCTGAGACCATGGCTCACGGGATAAACATGCTTGCTGCCCACACACGAGGGCTCGAGGTTAAAGCTGGCTATGGCCTCACAAGCCTGTGACTCTAATGTTGGAGGGCAGGGCAGGTAGAAGGAGATCTTCGAGCCTGTGGGTAGGCCATCGCGCTGGCTTTGGGTTCAGGGAGAGACCCTGTCTCAAGAGAATATGGGAAGAGTCATGGGGCAGGACACTCAAAATCCTCCTCTGTGTTCTCTATGTGTGAGCAACAGTGGACATCCCCTTCACCAGCATGATGGAAACAGAAATCTGAGATGCTGGCCACGTTCGGGTTTGGACTCTTTCTGGCAGCCTTTTTAGATCTTTTCAGTGGAAATTAACTCCTATACCTCTGTGGACCACCGTCATTCTAGGCTGCCGTACAGTAGACGCATGGAACTTTCCAGGCTCTCAGTTGTTTTCTGAGCAGGAGCGGGCAGGGGTAGAGTTTCTGTCCAGGATGAGGGTGTCCAGGCAGCATGGCTCAACCTCTACCCACTTTGAGGAAGATGTAGAATACAGGAGTTCTCATGGTTCATGTGTTCCTCCCTGTGGCAAGAGCCTGGTTCCTGTGCCTGACAAATACAGGAGTGGATGCTCACAGCCATCCACTGGATGGAACACAGGGTCCCCAATGAAGGAGCTAGAGAAAGTACCCAAGGAGCTGAAGGGGTCTGCAACCCTATAGGAGGAACACCGATATGAACTAACCAGTACCCATAGAGCTCCCTGGGACTAAACCACCAATCAACAAAACAAAACAAAACAAAAAAACACCACCACCACCACCACCAACATCATCACCACCACCAAAAACCCACATGGTGGGACTCATGACTCTAGCTGCATATGTAGCAGAGGGTGGCCTAGTTGGTCATCAATGGGAGGAGAGGCCCTTGGTCCTATGAAGGTTCTATGCCCTAGTATAGGGGAATGCCAGGGCCAGGAAGTGGGAGTGGGTGGATTGGGGAGCAGGGGGAGGGGGCGAGGGGATAGGGAATTTTTGGAGGGGAAACTAGGAAAAGGGATAACATTTGAAATGTAAATAAAGAAAATATCTAATAAAAAAGGGAAAAAAAAAAGAGCCTGGTTCCTACTATCACTGGTTCGAGTCTTTGTGTAATCTACCTCATGTAGTTATGGCAGCTTCTCACACAGTGATCTGTGCATGGGCTGGAGGTCAGGCAGCAGAGGGAGTGGTGTTCCTATGGGTCCCACCCTTCTAGGCTGCCCAGCCAGCGCCCCCTACACCTTCATGGGAGCTCCTTCCATGTGTTGCACACCTAAGTCTCGAGTGGGGATGTTTCCTTTGAGGATCACTGCCTACTTCACAACGCCTCTGGCAACAGGTCCTGCTGATAAGCCAGTGTTTCCTGGAACTTCAGGCTGGGTGCCCATGGCCTGGACTCCCTGAGACAGTGTTCTGTAGAAGCATTCTGTTTGAGCTCCACACAGACGGACAACATACATCATTCATCTGCAAAGCTCTTTACCTGTCTAAATAATTTTGAGCATATAAAAAGTTTTCAGTAGCTACTTAGAAAATGGAATAGGAAGAATTTCAGGGTAGTTTTTTTTCTTTTTATTCTTTTGCATTTATTATCTAGGCAAATACTACTGTACTCTCCCGATTTAGCACTCTCTACGGAGTTGAATTTCTCTTTTGAGGTGTGAGATTAGCTTATTTTATGACTTAGCAGATGGTAATGACTAAGAGGAAAAAATTAAATTAATTATGTTTGGCACAGGGGAGGGCTAGGTCCACTTAGAATGGGAGGCAGCATGACAGAACAGTATGCTGCATGAGCTGACCCTTGGGTAGATTCTATTCTGTTCTTGCCCTCGGATGGGTCTTCTCTGAGAGTCCCTTGCTGTGGAATACTTGGCCACTTTATCTCACTAAGAATACTCAATACAGTAAGCAGTGATCTGTCCTCTGATTTGCTTGAACTTTGTCTAATGATGTAGGCGTCAGCAGATCCTTCGGTTGCAATTCTTACCATGTAATTTGCTAAGGAATATTTACCTTTGTACTCCATACATCCAGACAGAAGAGACACAAGGCTATATTTTCAGGCTCTTTATGAGCAAAGGAAAGTGTGCTGACCCCTGAGTCATGGATTTTCACCTTATCATGGGGAAACGTGGTTTCAAAGAGCTGAAGTTGAAGTGTGTGTCATATGGCTATAATCCTAGCATGCAAGAGATGGAAGGAGGTATATCCTGAAGCCAAGTGTCAGCTACATAGCAAGTTCAAGGCCCGCTGTGGCTCTATGAGACACTGTCTCAAGGAAGAAAAATAATCGAAGAAGAAGAAAGAGGAGGAGGAGGAGGAGGAGGAGGAGGAGGAGGAGGAAGAGGCAGGAGCAACAGTGGTGGCTGTCAGACCAGCCCTCTCAACTTGCATATGAAAACATGGTGGCTGGGAAGTTGGGGTAATATGTCAAGACAGGTCTCAGTATTTTATTTAATTTTAATTTTTTGGGGGGAGGTTCCTAGACTTTAATTGGTTCAACAATGAACAGCAAAGAAAAGCATTAACTATCACTCCGGGAGCATTAATAAAGAGGTGAAAGACACCCTTAGAAAAGCAACAGGTTTCATTATTAGCTCAGGGTAATCTCGGACTGCCCACATCTTACCTCAGCCTCCTAAGGCCTGGGCCATGAGCATTTTGGCCTCAACCTATACTTAACATCATTCTGTGTATCAAATCCATTAGATTAAGTGAAACTTGTTACAGTTGCAGCCAGCTTGGACTGATTCCTGGGATTTGTCCTCATGTGGCACCCACAGTGGAGATGTGGGGCTCTTCCTATGCTAGAGCCCATAGGACCACTCCCTCAGGGTTTTAATCTTGGTACAGGAGAGGATTTCTTAGAATGATTGAATCAAAAAAAAAAAAATACAAGCTAGAAAACCCTTAGTGTTACTATTGTATCAGGAAGGAATGCTTTGTGTTGCAAGTGTGCTGACTAACTGCCTTAAGCAATAATTACAATTATCTCACATATAAGTGGATGTTCAACCACGTCCTTAGAGTTCAGGACTCTTCCTAACTTTCTGCTCTGCCACCCTCCGTGGATTAGCCTGCAGATGTACTGTCTCACAGTGGCTGTTTTGTTTCTAGGCAACCAAAGGTGAATGGCTCAGAACTCATGACCTTCTTTTATTTGCTTATTTATTTTTCTTTTTGAAGGAAATAAGTTGCTTTAAAAGCCTCTTTACCCCTTTCCTCCCATTGGGAGACATCTACATATTTTCTTTCAGTCATAAAGTTATGCTTGTCTGAAAGAGGACCAGGAAAAGGCTTATATAGAGGTTTAAACTCTCAGATGAAAATGAACAACCAAAGTTTATTATAATGCTGTGTTCAGAAAAATACACACACACACACACACACACACACACACACACACACACACACACACACACATAAAATCACCACTCTCACTGTTATTCTGTTTTAATGTTCAATTTAATGTTTAATTTAATATTCATGGCCTTGTGAATCTTCCCAAGTTACAAGGTAAGTTTCCCAGGGTCAAAGTCAAGAGAATTCATTAGCTGTGGCAAATGCAGCCACATTGAGAGGGACATGTAAAATTATAGGCTAAGTAGGCAATATTAATGAAAATGGGTTCTTTGAGGAAGAAAGTACACCAGGATGGTTAAGATCTTGTGACTTTTGGAGCCAAGTTGTTTCTGGCTTAAGTTCTGGCTCTGTCATTTCCTAACTATGTAGCTTTACCAAGTTACATAAGTTCTCCACGTCTGTTTCCTTATGAGTTAATGAAGATAATAATACCTTATCCATTGAGTTGTTGTTTATAGAGTTACAGTTCTAAGTCCCCAAGCTTAGTCTCTGGCTCACAGCAAGTATTCAGTGTTATTGTCATCATCAGTACTATCATCATCATCATCAGCAGCAGCAGCACCATCATCAACAACAACTCCATTCTCACCACGGTCATGTCACAGTCATCATCAAAATGGAAGATATTTGAACACAGATCTTAGGAGTCTGAGTTCTCATATAAAGGAACAGCAGAGTCTGAGACATGAACGTAGGTTTAATAGGAGATCATGAGAGTGAATTAGGCAACACATGTTCCTTATCCGGAAGGTGGATGTTCTATCGCTATGAGAAACATCATGACCAAAGCAACCTAGGGAGGAAAGGGCCTATTTTAGCTTACAACTTATGGAACATCATGAAGAGACTCCAGGCTAGGAATTTGAGGGGGGGGGACCTGGTGGAAAGAGCAGAATGAAGCTGAGACCATGGAAGAATGCCACTTTCTGGCTTGTTCTCTCCATGGCTCACCCAGCTTGCTTTTCTATATAACCTAGGGCCACCTGCCCAAGGGTGCTGATATCAGCTCACAGTGGGCTGGGCCCTCTCATGTCAATCATTAACCAAGAAACAGCTCCTCAGAGTTGACTACCACAGGCTAATTTTAATTTTTTTCTATTTAAATTAAAATACAATTATATAATTTTCTCACCTTTCCTTGCTCTCCTCCCTTTTTAGTTCCTATCAAATTCATTGCCTTTTTTTCCCCCCTGAGACAGGGTTTCTCTGTGTAGCCCTGGCTGTCCTGGAACTCACTCTGTAGACCAGGATGGCCTCAAACTCAGAAATCCACCTGCCTCTGCCTCTCAAGTGCTGGGATTAAAGGCATATGCCACCACCGCCCAGCCCTTCATTGACTCTTTTTAATTGCTGTTATCACACACACACACACACACACACACACACACACACACACACACACACAAATACAATCCACTGAGTACATTCATTGATGGGTGAATGTATGTGATTTCAGAACTGACCATTTGGTATTGGATAACCATTTAGGGAGCTTGTCTGAAGAAAACTAATTCTTCTGATTTCAGCATTCCATAATTGTTCTACAGGCAAATCTGATTGGGGTTTCTTTTCTTCTCTTTTCTTTTTTTAATTGAGTTTCCTTCCTTCCAGAGGATCCTAGCTTGTATCAAGTTGCCAAAACAAACAAACAAACAAACAAAGAAACAAAACAGCAACCAATCTACTAGCACAGAAAGCTAACTAGAACAGTGGACTACCTCTATCACAGAGCCTATCATTCATATTTAATAGAGTGGAGATGGATTTCTTAACTTGTGCCTTAAACATATCTCCTGGCTGGCATACTGATTCTGGGATAAAGAGACAGAATGGCAGAGGGGAGAAACGAATGGGGATAGGATTCTTCTGGCTGTGCATCTGATGGTAAGAGTCCCACAGATTCCCTCAGAATCACTCACTATAAAAGCCTACAGAACACTAGCTTCCCACTTTGATCTTCCCTGACCTGCTTTGATTGAGTCTGTGGCGTGATGTGGATAGGTGTGTGTGTTCCGTGAGTCACCGGGGATGCCCATTAACAGGGCTCATTTATATATTGGTAGCTCTTTCGGTTGGGTGGCCATTTGGGTTCACTAGCCTGTGTGAGCTGGAGGAGCTCCACGAGGAGCTGGAATTTCAGATGCCATATAGATGTAAAACTTCTTCTGCAGGCTGAAGCAACAGTTAACTACCATATAGGTCACAGTTAGTTTCAGTTATATGGCCATCTCTTCCCTTAGGGAAAGACATCACATGGTGGTAGCATTCATCACGTAGGCCAGATGCTGTCAGTGATACTAAAACTCATTCCCAAAACAACCTAAGGGGGTAGTTTACAATGGCCATTCCCATTTTTTTTTCAGAAGATACAACTGAGGTCAAATATCTTATAACATCATAAAGATGACTACTTTTGGGAAGAAGTCGCTTGTTCTAAACCTATGAGTCTGGAGAGGGCTAAGATCTGGGATTTCAGAAGGGCAGCTGATTTCCTGGAACTGTTCTTATAGACTACCTCATTCTAATTTTCTGGTAAAGAATAGAATTTAGCCGGGCGGTGGTGGCGCACGCCTTTAATCCCTGTACTTGGGAGGCAGAGGCAGGCAGATTTCTGAGTTTGAGGCCAGCCTGGTCTACAAAGTGAGTTCCAGGACACCCAGGGCTATAAAGAGAAACCCTGT
>NC_034597.1:88020245-88022861 GCF_900095145.1 Mus pahari
AAAAAAAAAAAAAAAAAAAAAAAAAAAAAAAAAAAAAAAAAAAAGAATAGAATTTAATGAAGTGATAACCCGAACCCTCTGCCCTAAGATGGATACCTGGAGCAAAAGATGAACCACACCCAGGTGTTTTCCCCACGTGTAAGCTGACAGCTTGTGCAAGGCTTGGCTTTGTTCTGACCATACACGCAGTGCAAAGCAACTGACAGGAGGTACCATATTTTACCAGTTCACACTTGATGGAGGGGTTTTTAACTGAAGGGAGATTATTGAGAAAGAAAAGCTTTAAACATGGAGTTTGAGCTCATGAAGAATAAGTAGGCAATGGTGGGACAGGAAATTCTCAGCCTTGGTCAAACTATGGGTGCACAAGAGACTGGCAGGATTCCCATCAGGAGCCAATCAGCCTGAATGGAATAGAGCAGAGATGGCTGGGAGTATAGGTTCAAAAAGACCTTAGATGGCAGCCGAGGAGGGTGGGTTCTGGTCAGTGAGTGACGAGGAGCTTTTAAAATAAAACCAGAGTAAAAACCAGGACCTGTGGGGAGAACAACTTCTATTTCGATTGCATACAGTTCCATGTAAACTCAGTTGAGGCAACTTAAACTTTTATTTATTTATTTATTTGTTCATTTATTTATTTATTTATTTTGTGAGTATGGAGAGATATTTCAGCTGTTAGGAACACTTGCAGCTGGGCATGGTGGCTCATGCCTTTAATCCCAGCACTCAGGAGACAGAGGCAGGAGGCTGCGGGTGATGCGTCTGTTGCCGTGCAGGATAGCAACTAAGTATGCATGTGCGCATAGCGCGTGGGTCCTAAAGTTGTGGTGTTTCCTGGGTTATCTTTGCAAATGGGCTTTGTAACCTAGCACCCCCCCCCCCCGTGTTGCCACCCGTGGCCTTGCACGAAACCTGCAAGGAAGGGGGTCTCCGCTGAGTGCCTCGGTCCTGAAGTATGGCCACCATCCCTTCCAGCGGCTTGCTCGAGGCTACCCGTGACTACTGGGCTCCTCATCCAGCAACAGCTCCAGCGGAAGTGCCGAGTACCCAGGGGACCCCATTCCCCGGGTCTTCCCAAAGCAGACCCGGGCCACTGGTGGGCCAGCTTTTTATTCGGGGAAATCCACCCTCCCATTCATGGCTACAGTGTTGGAGTACCCCAAGGTCTCCACAAGCCCCATCACCTGTGGTCTGGCTCCTGAAACTATGAAGAGGCAGCGGGTCACCCATCCTGGCCAGACCAAGCCCAGGGCCCCGTCCTGACCGATCAGAATCAGCAGCCTGCCCAAGCTTAAGCGGTGCTAGGCCAGAGTTTATCCTCTCAATCCTTCCTGTAAACCAGGAAGGCTGAACACGACACCAGCAGGAGCTGGAGAGAGCCCCCTCTTGGCTCACAGCACCGAGCTGTCCTGACCCCACAACTGTGTCTTGCACAAAGCAGAAAATAAGCTCACAGCAGCCACCCTCCAAAAAACAAAACAAAACAAAACAAACAACAAAACCAAACCCTTGCTGCTCTTGCAGAGGGCCCAGACTCAACTCTGTGCAAACACAGTTTCAGGGGATCTAATGCCCTCTTCTCACATCTCAGGTACCTGGCCCGAATGTGGTTCATAGACATACATACAAACACTCATACACATAAAATTAAAAAAAAATTTGTTTTATTATTTACAATTATGGGTGTGTGGCGCGCGTGCGCACACACACACACACACACACACACACCTACACACTGAATGCTTGTGTACAAGACAATGGAGGTCAGAGGTGGTGGCTTCTGCCCAAGAACTAGAGTTACAAGCAATTGTGCGCTGCTCAACATGGGTGCTGGGAACCAAATGAGAGCCCCTCTGCAGGAGCGTCATATACTGTTAACTGCCGAGCCAGCTCTTCAGCCACAATCAGGACTTCAAGTAATGGCCAGGTATTCATATCCGCATCATTATCTTTTGGACCGTCACTTGACCTCCGAAGTTCACAGAGGCAGACAGCAAGGGTGGCTTTCTGCTGACGTTAGAATAGAGTTAGATGGCGCCCACTTGGGAGAAGGTATGGCCATGCTGGAGCCTGGGAGGGCATTCCAAGTAGTGAATCCATGAGAGTGACGTTGCAGGGGTGGAGCCAAGAGGCCAGGGAAGATGGTGCCTGGGGAGCAGGGGACAGGCATGCGACAACTGTATGGAACTGGTATTTCTCTTTCTGACTCAGGTCAAGCTGGCTCATTTGAAAAACATTTAGAGCAACAGCGGTTGGGAGCACAGTTTTAGGGAAAACTCATTCTCGAGTTTACTTCACTGGGAGCCTGGAGAGATGGCTCGGTGTAAAAGCACTTGTTCTTGCAAAAGGCCTGGGGTGGGTTCCTAGCACCTATATGGTGGTTTATAACCGTCTGCAAGTCCAGTTTCTGGGCGCTCAGTGCCTTCTTCTGACATCCATGGGCATGATGCACTCAAGTGATTTATGTGTATATTATATAGGCAAACTATTTAAAGTAAAAAGTCCTCTAAACATTTTACAAATCTGATTTTGCTGTATTCTTTTTTTTTTTTTTTTTTTTTTTTTTTGAGACAGGATTTTTTTGTATAGAATTCCTGGCTGTCCTGGACTTCACTC
>NC_034597.1:88022898-88035744 GCF_900095145.1 Mus pahari
TCTGGGCGCTCAGTGCCTTCTTCTGACATCCATGGGCATGATGCACTCAAGTGATTTATGTGTATATTATATAGGCAAACTATTTAAAGTAAAATGTCCTCTAAATATTTTACAAATCTGATTTTGCTCTATTTTTTTTTTTTTTTTTTTTTTTTTTTTGAGACAGGATTTTTCTGTATAGAATTCCTGGCTGTCCTGGACTTCACTCTGTAGACCAGACTGGCCTCTAACTCAGAAATCCGCCTGCCTCTGCCTCCTGAGTACTGGGATTAAAGGTATGTGCCACCACGCCCGGCCACTGTATTCTTTTTATTTTCAGAGTCTTGCTATGTAGCTCAGCCTTTAAAAATAAAGTAATTTCTCAAAGCAATACAATCCGTCTACTAATCTGTCTTTTTTAGGTATCACTTCTGCCCCCCGCCTTTTTTGAGGTAGGGTCTCACTATTGTAGACCACGCTGATTTTGAACTGGACAGAAACCAGCTGCCTCTACCTCCGTAGTGCTGAGATGAAAGGTATGCACTGTCACACTTAGTCAGCTTTTGCAACTCCCGAAGAACCAACACTCATTTCAGGTGTACTGCTGGCAGTCTGCGAGTGCGGGGGCCCGTGGCTGAGTTTTCAGTTCCTTGGCGGCAGTGAATAGCTTTTCTCTGGTTGTTAGTAATTAAAACAAACAAGCTGAAAGACTTATATTATTCTATCTCACTGCCAAATTGGATATTGCTCAACTCAAAATTAAATGTACACACACCCATAAAACTAGCCAAACTGGCTATTACAACTACATCAAGTTCCTTGTGTTCATTAGCAGACTGCCTTTCATGGTTTTACCCTGTTTGGCCTGTACATCAAAGTAACAGTCAGAAAGACTCTGAAAAAATTTGGAGCATGTGAGGTGGAAATATTTTTAAGGTTTTTGTTTTGTTTTGTTTTGTTTCCAGTTTCGTTGGAAGAAATATATAGTGTTGTTATTTTGATATAACTGCTTAAGGGACGGAGCATACATTTATATTGTCCAAACTTGGTATTGTTAGATCCAAGTCATCTAAAGATGGCAGATATGATTCAGCCTGTGAATCTTGGGAATTGTGTCAGATATACCGGCCTTGATCTCTTTGACGACTTCTGCATCTCTATTGTGATTAACAACCCAAGAGGCAGCCATGCTGGCCATTAATACAGACTTTAAGAAGTTTCATAGGTTCATGGCTGTGTGGATATTTGTACTCAGGAAGGTGGGAGTCCTAAATCTTCTCTTCTTATTTTTCACAGTTCTGCTTTAACTATGAGAATGAATCTATTAGGATGCCCACAGCATAGCTTTCTATCTTTCTTTGAGCAGTCTCTTTGCCTAAGAGAATACAGTAATGGATAGACTAGGAGACTGAGGCACAACTGAATGGCAGAGCCTCACGAAGAAGACATGCAGGTTAAGTTCATAGATCTTTCAAGAATATGTGGGGTAAAAAAATACTTAGCTTGTATTCACTGATCAAAGGCATGCCTCTGAAATCCCCTTTCTCTGTCTCTCTTTCCCTCCCTTTTTCCCTTTCCTTTCCTTTCCTTTCCTTTTTCCTTTCCTTTCCTTTTTCCTTTCCTTTCCTTTCCTTTCCTTTCCTTTCCTTTCCTTTCCTTTCCTTTCCTTTCCTTTCCTTTCCTTTCCTTTCCTTTCCTTTCCTTTTCTTTCCTTTCCTTCCTTCCTTCCTTCCTTTCTTTTTTCTTTTTCTTTCTTTCTTAGGCAGGGTCTCATGTAGCCCAAGCTGGTCTCAAACTTACCACACAGACAAGGATGACTTTGAACTCATAGTTTCTCTTACCTCCTGAGTGCTGGGGTTATAGGCATGGCGTACTACCATGTTTTATAGTGAAGATGAGAAAATCAAATTTGGGTGCTTTTAAAAAAGCTAGATACTGAGCTACATCTGCAGTCTAAAACACCACTGTTTTCAAGGCAGGCTCTCCTGTAGTCCTGGCTGTGGCAGAGGCTGCTCTCTCCCTCCTGATCCTCCCTCCTTCCCCTCCCAGGGGCTGGGATTACAGGCCTGCACTCCCATAACCATCCTGGAACATTTTAATGTATGGCATTTAGAAAAATTAAGGCAGGAATCCAGACTTCTTTGTATGATTGTTTGTTTACACTCTGTCACTAAGAGTGGCCTGTGGGCTCCTTGGATGATAGCCTTCCTTCTTCATCCTTCTGCCCTGTCGTGTAAGCGGTAGAAGTGTCGTTAGCTCATTTAATTCTTACAGAGATCGGCTAGGATGGTTGGAGTATATTTTGGGACGACACTGAGAAACTAAGACGTTGGTGGACATGCTGGTGATGGCCGTCAGTGACTGAGCAGCTGCAGCAGTTGGAAATGGCTCTGTTCTACATCTGTAGCAAAAGTCACGGTGCTAGCAGGAACTGCCTTCCCCGGGTACCGATGAGCCAGCGAAGAACTGGAAAAACGATCCACAGAAATGGACAGTGGATGTGCCCTACAGCCAACCAGCTGGGTTCCGCAGCCGGTGAGAGAAGAGAAAGTTATGGTGCAGGTAAGAAATGGAGGAGTTACCTTTCTTTGCCTTATTTGCTCCTAAAGGAAGCAGCATTAAGGGAGACCCAAGCAGAGGAAGTGCACAGTTACTGTCTCGGGGGGGGGGGGGTTTAGTTCTATACCCAGAGGCTCCAGGGTGATGTCTCTCACCCCACCTTTTGTGGGGAGTCCTGCTTCAATGTACAGAACAAAACCACAAAGGGAAAGGCCTGGGCTTGCCTCTGCAGAGGGAGCTGCCCTCCCCACGCCCTTCCCTTCTCCCCGCCCCCTCCCTTCCCCCCCTTTCTTGGTACTTCGGAGGCACAGGGGTGGTAAGTTTTGCCCACTTGGGCTTCCCTTCCTCTTTCCCGTGGGTGTGCATTGTGTGCCCAGCTCTGTCATGAGAAGTCCAGGTCACCGTGCCTGCTGTTGAGTCTCAACACGGTGAGACATGAGCCCGGTGGTTGTAGGCCTGTCCCAGGAAAACCTGTCCTACTGGATATGGATATGGAAATTGTTCAAGCAAAGTGGGAGGCCCGGACTGTCTCATTTTCATGCGGACACTTGGGTTGCTTTCCTGGCGGAGAGCTGACCGCAAGGAAACCATTTGCATGCGTCTCTCACCTGGAAGCTCTGGAGACCTCAGTCAAGGGCTTCGTCTTTACAGACCAAAAAAAAAAAAAAAAAAAAAAAAAAAAGGCACATCTTTGTCAAAAACAAAACAAAACAAACAAACAAACAAAAAACATGAAGGGAGAGGGAGGCAGTGGCCAGGTTTCCCAGCACCATCTTGGCGTCACCTACTCCATTGCTCCATTATAGATGACTCCCCAGCCTTTGAGACCAATTTTGTTAAGATTTTCTTCTTTGTTCCTTAATAGTTCTCTCTCTTTCCCTCTGTTCCTTGCCCCTTCTTCATCCCACCCCCATTTTTTTTTTTTTTTTTTTTTGAGACAAGGCCTCATTATGTAGCTCAGGTTGGCCTGGAATTTTCTAGGTAGATGAGGCTAGCCTTAAACTGACAGATTCACCTGCTAGGATTAAAGGTGTGTGCCTCAGTCCCTTTTATTCTCTCTCAGGATGGTGGTCTGCCTTGTCCTTGATCCGTGCTTACTTATTTAAGCCACAGCACTGGTGTAAGACAAACCTACTGTAGGAAAAGCTAACCTACTGTCCTCAAGCTCACATCCGCGCCTGCCAATGGAAGGTGTTTTCCCCTGGTGTAATTACACAAGGCTTAATGATGGGTAAACGTCAGTGTTAAAAGATTTAATTTGGCTAAACATTATACAGCATGTCTACTTAATCGGAGGGGTTTATCTGATCTCTCTGTTTTCTCTTTCTTTTCCTTGTGCTACGAAATTTCCAAGAACAGGTAGTTGTGTTCTCATCTGCTGATTTCCTTGTTCTGGGCCCACAGAACATTGTGAGGCCAGCATTCTTGTGATACTTTGGTAACTTCCACTTCAGGGGAAACGAAGAGGAACCAGATGCATGCAAATATAAAACCAAACCAGACATTCACAGGGCTGACTTCACACCTGCCCTCTCCCTTCGAAGAACCTTCTAGGTCTTGGTTGGTTCTTTCCCAGCACGTAGCAGAGGGCTCATTAGAGTGCTTTGTTTTTGAGAGCTTCTACCCAGAGGACAAATAGTCTAACGTGTCTCTTTCCCCCTTGGCCCTCTCAGGCCTGTGGGAATCCAGTTTTGATTTTTTGAAATGTACATGACACACACCTGTAGCATATGTAATGTCTTTAAATCTTCTCAAAGAGTATGGCATGGTCAGCAAGGAAAGAGTCATCATTTTTAGGCTCCCAGGATGATTTTTAGTTTATATGACAGAGTCTCACGTTTCACTTCTTCATGCTGACTTGGTGGCAGCCAACATCCTGTGTTCTGTTTCTGCATCTCACGGTTTCTATCTACAGGCAGGCTCATCATGCTGCCCCATAAGCACCAGAGAATAAGCTTGAGGGAAAGAAAATTGTTTTGTGGAAATCATTATTTTGTGTGATGATGAATGAATTCTCTTAAGAGAGTACATTCCCGGCTGGGAACAACAGTTACGTTCATTTTATGCTTTTTGCTTGTTGCCTATTTTCTTCTATTCAAAAAAGAAAAAAAGAATCAGCTTCGCTCCAGGAGCCCATCTGCTGTTACATTTCACAGGAATTACATGCACTAGAAAATACAGCTAACCACATTTCCCCCACCTTTGGACTGATACCAGTCATAAAACCCCATCTTGTATAGACAATCTGTTAAAATAAGTTACTAACCAACCCAGACAGGTGTAAAGGTCACTGTGAGTGTGAGTGGGCTCCTGCTTTGCTGTGGTTATAACCAAACCCGACGTGGCTGAACTGGTGGTTTATAGTCCATGCTTCACTTTATGTGACTGTGTGACTGCTGCTGGCAGGATCCCATTTCCTGCTTCGGAACTCTCGAGAGATGTGGTCCACACGTGTGAGCACTTGCCACATTCCCATTTTGCTGAGAACCTCAGAGTTTGGAGACAGGTTGCTTCACCTCATTTTAAATGCATCTTCTCTCCCAAGATGAGACGAGATGAACCAGGAAAGGGAAGCCAAGGCGACCATGAGATGGGAAAGGGCATGGAGCAAGCTCAAACGAACTGGGTTTCTGGAGAACCCGAGAACATGTTATCCAACGACTGGAAAGGCATGCACGTTGAAAGGCATAGCAAGTGCACATGAGGGGAGTGGCTGCTCTCCTCTTGTTATTTTCTGGGCACCATTCACGCACCATGCCTGTGGTTACGTTCTTCATAGACATCCCATTTAACCCTTGATGGGTTTCGGTGAAACAACAAGACCTTGGCATGACCAAAGCCCATGACTTGTCAAGCTCAAACACAAAGGAATTAGCTGATGTAGAATTCTAGTTGAGTGACATTTGACTATTAGGATAGCTTGTGACTGAAGTCACCTTTTCTATCCCTGCTCCCCTAAGCGTTACGTCATAACGACAGGCAACTAGGGGCACCTGCTTGGATTTAGCTTGCGTTCTCAGTGAGAAGGTAAGAGTGCTGGACACTTTGATGTTCTCTGTGGACACAGTCAAGTCAAAGAGCTGCTGTTCTTATCTAGGTAGAAGATGTCTGAATGCTCCTCTGGCTTCTTTCTGATGCTGAGCAGAGGTGACTCATCACTTTTGTTAATGTCAGAGCTGACTGCTTCCCATTTACAGAAACACCCATTATTCATTCTCATAATCTACTCCTTATTTTTTTTTTTTAAAAAAAGTGCTGTTTTTCTTTTAATTACATCGTGTGTGTGTGCGTGTGTGTGTGTGTGTGTGTGTGTGTGTGTACTTGCCACTGCACACTTCCAACGTGGAAGTCAGAGAGGATTCTCTCCTTCCGTCATCATATGGATCATGGGGATTGAACTCAGGTTTTCTGGCTTAGCAGCAAGCATATTTGCTGTTGATCCATCTTACAAGGCTCCCATCTACTCCATTAAAAAGGATCCACAGTCTTGCTGGTATTGGAAATAAGACTTCATTCACATGTCTTCACCTGGTAGGAGGGAAGATCCTTTTCTCTTCCAATCTTAAACCCAAAGACAAAGGATTCTTTCAGAACTTGACATGTGAAATTGCTTTAGCCGTTTCTTTCTTAACATTCCTCTATTTAAACATACCTCCAATACCATTTCGTCTAAGATGCCGTCTCACTTTCCTGGAGTCAGTTGGGCTATACAACTTTGTACTTCTCAGTCAAGTGCGATTGAAAAATAGATGATTGTTTTCTAATTAGAAATCGGTAGCAGGTGGAGACAGCTCAGTTGGCAAGGTGCTTGCTTCCCCCCTTGTGAGGGCCCTAGTCGGGTGTGGGATGTCCTTCTCTTATCCTCAGTGATAATGAGGTGGAAAGCAGGGATCCCTGGGAACTTAGGGACATGGACTATGTGACAGAGTTCTGTCTCCTGATGACTGACACCCAAGGCTGTCATGTGACTTCATCACATGCGCTCCCTTCTCCATGGAAACACTCGTAGATGAACGCACGAGCTCCTCTCCCCTAAACAAATTGTACCTGTAGGAGCACATGGTTTAGCTGGGGATCATGTGAAGCCATATGCTTCTAGTTATTGACCATGGAGGAACAGAATGACCTTTGGTGGGGGTGGGGCAGCACGGCAGCTCATCATCACAACAGGGGAGAGCTAGGGTGAGCAGATTAATCAACAGTTGAACTAGATCTTGGTGGAAGCAGGTGAATTCGGTTAGGTAAAATCAGGGTGAGGAAGAAATAACAGTAGTCAAAGAGAATATAAGGGTGGAGGGAAAGTCAGAAAACAGGACTGAAGCTAGCATGTGGAAGGAACATCAGGGAACTCTGGGACAGATGAATGGTTGCTGCGCAGTTATTGGCTCAGACTCTTGCTTCCTCTGAAGGAGAAAGGGATCCTGGGAAGACCACCAGCTGGCTACCAGCAAGCTCTGAAAGGAGACACCTTTCCTTTCTCTCCCATTTGCCATGCCTTGATGAACGAGAGGCATGAACTGGGCTCTAGGCTAGGATGAAGGAGGCAAGTGAAGTTGTATGTTCTAGAAAGATAAAGTGGATAAAATGAAGACGTTTTAGGACGAGGGTCTCAAGGTAAGAAACTACTGCCAGTTTGCACTGAGTATTTCTTTATAGCAGGTGTGAGGACTGTCCTGTACACGATGAATTGTAACATCCCTGACTACCTACTGTGTGCTAGGAGCATCCCCCATCTCCATGAAAATGCCTCCAGTTGGGAAAACCAAACGTGTCTCCAGATTTTGCCCAGTGGTCCCCTGAGTGACGGGGCAATATCATCTCCAGGTGAGACCCACAGCTTCAGAGCAGAAAGAATGACCTACTTTGTGGTGGTTCTTCCTGGAAACTTGTTTGGTCTAGGTAACGATTTATGACCCGAGAAAAGGTGTGGGGCTTGAGAAAGGACACGGATAGACTTTTTCTTTGAATCTTCTCCCTAAGGCCTAGTTCCCCAAACCTAGAAAATGGTTGATAAATGTTAAATAAATGGGATTCCCCCCACCCCCACCCCAGAGTCTCAGTCTGCCTCTTGTCCTTAGAGAAGGCATCATATGGAGCAGTGGCTATTTACTTGTAGCTGTACCCCTCTCACTGGCTGATTGCGTTCTATTTGAGAGTCACTTTAATAGTGCAGAGGTAACCAAGGATACTGGTATGATCACGTGAGCAGACATATGGGGAAAGAATAGAGCAGCCAGTGTCACAAGGTCTGTTTTTCAGGTTTATTACAAGAGAGTAGTGTCTGGATGAGTGCAAAGAAAAAGGGTCAGAACCTCCCTCATACTGGATATGATCTATAGCATTCATCCTTGCTAATTATCAGGCTAACAGTGTCTCTTGTTTTGGAATGTTGTATTTTGCTCTGGCCAGGAGCAGGGTTATTCCTCTGTGTCTAGGAGGCAGGTCAAGGTGGCTGAGTCCTAACTCAGAGAAGCTCTGCCTTTTATTTATTTATTTATTTATTTATTTATTATTTTTTTATTTTACTCATTAATTTAATTTGGGATAGGGTCTCCCTTTGTAGCCTCAAACTTGAAACCCTCCTGCCTCATGTTCTCCAGTGCTGGGATTCCAAGCACTCACCACTATATTCTGTTGAACTCCTGTTTTTTTGGCGAAGGTCTTGGCTAGTGGGTTGTGATGATAAGCATGGGGTTGAGAGCTTCGGGTGGCAAGGGTGTAGGTGACCGTCCTCCTCCTGCCCATATGAAGACAAAGTAGAAGATAAAATCAAGGGGCCTTGATCTTTCTCCTCTCAGGGCTCTTTTGTTTCCCTTATCTTTTGAATTTTTTCCTTTGTAAGCAGCTCGTTAACATATGCCCTGTGATTAATGATGAGACAAATTCTAGCCTGAGGACTTGACGGAAGTTCATTTTGAAAGCTTTTATGGAAAAGATCTCGAATGCAGTGTCCTCGGTGGCAGAGAGCCCTCACTGGGTTCTCTAGCACAGGCCAGGGCAAGCTTGTCCCTCACCTATCCTGTGATACACCATCAGCATCTTCTGTCTCTCAGACTCAAGAGCTTAGCTGAAATCTCCTCGTGGCAATCAGCGACATCTCAGACATCACAGATTTCAAAACGAGTGATGGCTCCCCTCCTTCCAAACCCATTTCTACACCCTCACCTATTTCCTTCCAAGGCAGTTTTCCTCTTCCGAAGGCTAAAGTCAAGCCCCGATCCTTAACGACATCCTTTCTCCCTCACCCTGTCACCTTACCCTAGCCAACCAAACTCACTTTAAAAGTATTTTTAGAATTGTTTCTACCATGTGGGTCTGAGTTACAACCGCCCACCCCCCATGTAGTTGCAAGATAATACTTGAAAGTGATAATGTAGATCTTGCTACTTCTTTGCTTAAAAACTTCCCCAAATCCTCTTATCTCACAGTAAAGACCAAATCCCTTGTGCCCCATCCTGCCTTCCTTCTTGATCTCTTGCCCTCTGCCACCACCCCACCTTCTCCTCGCTGCTCCTGTGCATAAGAGCCAGGTCTACTTATTCTTCATGACTGGAGGGCTTTCTCCAGACAGCTTTGGGATTTCATTGGCTCCTTCGAGTCTTTCTTTAAATATAACACCCACCCCAAATTAATCCCATCTTGATGATTCTACTGTAATCTGAATTTTCTGCTCTTGATTTATTTCCTGTAATAATTTTTAAAAATGCTGCACATTAACTTCCACTCCTGTCTAGTTTGTTTACTTACTGTCTGTCTTCTGTCTTGCTTGCTAGATTGGAAGCTTCCCAAGGACAGGGACCAATTGCTTATCTAAAACTCCTCAGTGTGTTTTGTACAGTGTGTGCTCATGGATATGTGTGCGTGAATCCATATCTTTTCAGAGAATGTGTGTGTTTTTTATTTAGTCTGTCTTCTTGCCCAGAAATGGTAAATAGAAGGTTCTCCATTATAGTCATTAGTACCAGACTATATCTCAAAGTGTGACTGTGAAATTCAAAACCCACAAGACTTCCTTTGCCTTTATACCAACTTCGTAAGATAAGTATGTGAATTAAGATGATAATGCAATTATAGAAGCCTAAGAGGTACCAGGGGCTCCAAGGCTAAAAGTGTGTTATATTTGGATGAGCCTCTTCTCTCTCATAATCTGCTCAGTGACCAGGACAAAGGAAGGAACGAAGGGAGAAGTTTTGATAGTAAACACATAAATGAACAGATGGATTTTAATTTGATCAACCCAACCGCTGGCTTACATTTTTAGTCCAGTATGTTTTATTTTAGATTACAATTTTATCCTATTTTTAAAAACTGCATGTATATGTGTATGTCTGTGTGTGGGTATGTGCATGTGTGTACAATGTCCACTGAGGCCAGGAGAGGGCATCAGATGCCTGGAGCTGGCCTGGTGAGTCCTCGTGAGAACAATAAACCCTTTTAACTGCACAACAGTCTCTCCAGCCCTCTACTGTGTTTGTTTCTTTGTAAACACTTTATCCACTAGATCCCAATTGCCACCTTTCTCCCTTCTAAAAACAGATTTCTAAGTTGAGGGCAACATGACAGGGTTCATCTAAGGGTTCACAGACTATCTGTTTTCATTTTATTATATGCTTATTGAGATCGTGTTAGAATGACACGATATTCTATTACACTTCTAATCTACGAATAAGGAGAAAGGTCAGAGTCAGTTATTAATTTCTCAGAGGTTCTTAACACAGCATGTTCCTACAGGGTACAGTGGGCATACACATATAACAATGGTTACAAAGGTGATGTGACTTTTTAACGGCCTCTACCTTATTTTGTTATGTGCCTGTGTTAACACTGTTTAAGGCTTTCTAATGTGCCTGATTTCAAGTGTACCCTTTCTATCATACTAATTTATTTTACTAGATATGTTTGTATTTATTCACTAGCCACATAAATATATTTGATTTTAAGGTTTATTTAATATTTTAAAATTCATGTGCATATTGTGTGTGTCTGTGTACCTGTGAGTTCAGGTGCTCACAGAGGCCAGAGGTATATGATCCTCTCAAACTGGAATTACAGGCAGTTGTGAGCCACTAATATGTGTGCTGGGAACTGAACTCGGGTTCTCTGGAAGAGCAGTGCATGCTCTTAACTTCTAAGCCATCTTTTTAGCCCATCATAAATACAGTTGAAATACCCACTTGTGAGGCCTCTTTAAAGCAAGTGGAGTAAACTCTCTGAAGTAAGTCTTACAGGTTTAAAAACCTTTAGAGACAAGAGCTCAGAGGAAGACCCTCAGCTGCGTTGACTTACTTCCACCTGTCAGTGAAGTATAATCTGGCTTCTAATTTCCCCTCATGACTGACTTCATACAACCATGCTCCCTTGGTCCACAGCCTGCCCCTGACTCCTTCAGACCCTGCTGCTCCACGTCTGTAGCCATCTACACTGCTGACTCTCTTCTTCAAATGGCCTCTGAGTGGAGACTTGCGACAGCTGTCATCTTCTTGCTTCCCTGACTGTGCTAGTGTCGGCACCAGCGTTTTACTATTCCAAGATGTGTTTTTGGCTCCATTCTTGCTTTGTGTCCTTTGGCCAGAAGCTAAGTTCATGCTTCACCTATATTTTTGTGGCTCCAAGATCAATATAGACAGTTTTATATTGAGCTCCTGGTTTCTGATTCATATTTCCAACAGTATCCAGCTATGGATCAGGGGGTCATCTTTGAGTGCCCCTGTCCTGACCTCTCCTTTCTAAAGCACCCATCGTCACTTGCTGCATCTTTCAAGATATTAAGACTCCAGTGTTTAGAACAGCCAATGGTTTTTAGTTGCCTTTCCATCGGAGGGGACATTTGAACACTTCAGAAGGGTTGGTGATGGAAAAGTACCTAAGAGATTAGACTTGAGTTCATACCAATCTTCCTGCCTCAACTTTCTTTAGTCTAGGATTGCATGTGTACACTATGATGATTGGCCAATGGACGTTTAGCAAAATGGTTTTTTTTATTATAATTGTACCCCAAGATGTGGACACATGTTGGTCTTCCATTGGTTTTTATGTATCTTTGTGTGAACCTTTCCTGAACTTTGGGACATAGCTCTCCTCACCTCAGAGCTCAGGCAGGAGGAGGAGATGGATCAGGAAGAAAACAGTTAGACAAGAGTCACTCTAATGAGGAAGAAGTCAGCAGGTACAGTGTAGCTTTGCCGGGTTATGCTTTGTGCTACTGTAAGGTAAGTGTAAGAGACTCAGTCTAATGCCAAAGTGCTGTTAAATTTCTGCTCGATAATTTGATAAATGAGCCAGACTTCATTGCATGTGATAAGGTTGTTTTCTTTCCCTTCCTCCTCGTCTCTCTCCTTTTCCTCATTATCATTTCTGTGCTGAGGGGGTGAACCTAGAACCCCGGGGATGCTGGACAAGCTCGTGACCACTGTACTGTATCCCAAGCACCACCTGGTAACTTCTGATATAGTCTAAAGTCTAGTCTAGCCCAGAATTCTCCTCTGTTACACATTCTGTAGAAGTGACTGCAGTTCTCACAGTACAGTTTTGGGTCACTTAATTTTGGATGATTTAATATAGGGAGAATTCAATCTCTCCCCGAGTTCATGCACCACTGAAGAAAGACTCCTCCAGAGAGAAAGAGAGAGAGAGAGAGAGAGAGAGAGAGAGAGAGAGAGAGAGAGAGAGAGAGATTGTATAAAGGTGGTGTTGTGTTGAGTAACCTAAGGCTGGCTGCTTGGTGCTTTGTTACCCATTAGCAGTAGATAGATGCATGTCTGGCAGGAGGAGGTAGCCGTGTGAGCTAAAGCAGATCCTGAAATACTGGGAGGTTCGCTTATTTTGTTCTTAAGTATCACACACCCCAGTCACCACAGATCTTACCCCTCTACAAAGCCCAAACCAAAAGCACACTTGTCTGAAATCTCCTCATGAAGTTGAAAAATGTCTTCACGGCATTTAAAGCATGGGTAATCCAATGCAAGGTAGCATACAGGGTGGAGGGTATGTGCATATGATGATGTCTTAAATCCTTCTGGAATAAGGTAAGTAGGCATAAATTAGCCATAGAGAGGAAATTTGAAAACTTTATTTAAAGTTTAAACCATGCATCTACCATGATGCCAAACTATGGGTTAGTTTATGGCCTTGTAGCCAATAGTTGGTTGAATACATTTTTTTTATATATATATATAGTAAAAACTAGATCCCTTCAATGATAGGAAGGTCCTATATTTATTTTCTTTCTTTCTTTCTTTCTTTCTTTCTTTCTTTCTTTCTTTCTTTCTTTCTTTCTTTCTTTCTTTCTCTTTCTTTTTTTTTTTTTTT
>NC_034597.1:88036444-88039904 GCF_900095145.1 Mus pahari
CAGAGGCAGAGGCAGAGGCAGAGGCAGAGGCAGAGGCAGAGGCAGAGGCAGAGGCAGAGGCAGGCAGATCTCTGTGAATCCAAGGCCAGCCTGGTCTATAGAGTGGGTTCCAGGGCAGCCAGGGCTACACAGAGAAACCTTGTCTTGAAAAGCAAAAAGCAAAACAAAACAAAAAACAAAACAAAGAAAACCAAAATAAAACCCTAGGAGATGGAAGGATCATTAATGACAGGGTTGAGCATTTCCTCCTGGGATATTAGCTCACAAGTGGTTTCTAGTTTTAGGTTCTATTGCCAATTAACAATATCCATAGTTACCATAAGGACAAAAGCAAGTTCCACTTGTTGTTTTATAGAAGTTGTTATCAGTTCCATTATAAATGTCAAAATAATAGACTGATTCTCTTCCACTTTTTTTTCCCATTGTTTTGGCTCTTTGAGATAGCACCATATACCAACCCAGGCTTGCATGCAAGTCAGCCTGTAGCTCAGGTTACCCCCAAATAGTAAACCTCCTGCCTCAGCTTCCCAAGTGTCAAGATTACACATGTGCCCATCTTCCTCAGAACTTCTCTTTGATAATTTGTGATCTTATATCTCCCCTGTTCTTTTAGAATAAAAAGATATATAATATGCCCGAGCGTTAGTCCAGTTGGTAGAGTGCTTTCCTATCCTAGCACTGCACACAGCCATGGATCTGGTCCCCAGAAGTGCATGAACTAGGAATGGTAACATGTGGGAGGTGGAGGCATTCTCATCTACATATAAGTTTAGGATCAGACTAGGCTCATGAGACTGTTTTAACTTCTTTAGTCCCCCAAAGATATAATAAAGCCCTGGAAAATATTTATGTTTAAGAGAAGTAATGGCGATTATATTTGAACTATGACAAATGCACTATTCTGTCATTACACCATATAGAATGTCCTACCCGAATAGATTCTTCTATCAAAGTACAAGGTGATGGCTGGATTGCATTGTCAACCAACAGGCAGAGAGGCCCGGCGATCTGACTCACCACTGGGGAATGCTTTAGAGCACAACTCTTGATAGTAATGAATATTAATAGCCTTGGAAGGAAATGTCACAAGTTTCACAGCAACAATCCTCTTAGCTGAGACTCACACTTGAATGCATCTTTAAGAAAGATGGACTTAATCCATAAACACACAACTCAGTCATTGAGATGACAGAGAAGGTGAGGTCGCATACAGGCCAGTCAACTTTGCTCTATAACTGGACACCACACCCCTGACCAGACTAGCCAGAAAGGTGAGCGTAGATGGTGACTACTGGAAAATCCACACAACACTATAAAGATGCATTTTAACACTCGGCTATACACAGAGTCTCATGGGCATTGTTCCAAGTTCAGCCTATATCATTTCAAGATATGGCACTATGACTATTGACAAACACAGTTGAGAATTGTTCTAAAATCAGCCCCTCCTTCATTTTAGGCAAAACTGGTTAGTCTTATATAGAGAGGCCAAATTGTGTGTGTTTGTGTGTGCACGTGCACTCTTGCGCGTCTGTCTGTCTGTGTACACATGCGTAGTTTCAGAGTCTTTTATCAATACTGTTAGCAAACAGAGAAAATAAGGATTGTATCCAATAAAGAATTGCAGGTTGGGCTAATGGATTATTGCTGAGGGTTAAATTAGGTCCTTCAAAAAGATGTGATTAATTTTCTAACTTCTGATACCCATGGATGTGATCTGGTGTGGAAATAGGACCTTGGAGGAATAGTTAAAGATGATGAAGTCACACTGGAATAGTGTGAGTCCTAAATGAAATATGCTTGGTTGCTCTGATGTGGAGAATGCACAAAGAAGAGATAACACACATAGTGGAGCAAGCACCCTCCCTGCAATACATACACATAGGAAATACAGACAGACACACATACACAGAGACAGAAGAAAACCACGAGAAAGACATGGTAGGCAGCCCTATTGCAACATGATTGTCCAACGATGTATAAGCCAAAGAACCACAGATTTCTGGCAACCCCCGGAATTAAGGAAGAGGCAAGAAAGCACTCTTACCAGGAGCCTTCAGAGAGGACATGATTTGAGATTTCCAGCCTTCAGAAGTGTGAGTGAATGCATTTCTGTTGCTGACTTCGTTATGGCTGCTCTGGGAAGCAACTCCAACTCTGTTTCAGTGACATGTGGATGAAAAGGGGACAATGGGAAGATCTCAGGATGAAGCCTGAAATGTCAGCTGCTCTGAATATTCCAACACTTTCAGCCTTCTGGAACACTGGAAGGCTATTCCAAGTCTGGCCTTTACTATCCACATAATGGAGCCAGTTTGGATTCTCCCTGAGTTTGGATGAGGAATCTGCCTGACATGTTCTGATGAACCTTACGAAAGAGAGGTAGACTATTTTGGGTGCTGTTTTGACCTATCACTTCCTTTGTGGACCACTGGAAGAGGTCCACTGGAGAGAGGGCAAGCCAATACTGCTCTCTGTG
This sequence comes from Mus pahari, assembly GCF_900095145.1. Taxonomy (NCBI): domain Eukaryota; kingdom Metazoa; phylum Chordata; class Mammalia; order Rodentia; family Muridae; genus Mus; species Mus pahari. Next base: position 88,038,924 of record NC_034597.1, read on the forward strand.
GGGAGTGCCCACTAGTTATTCCAGGATGAATGAATCTTTGCAGCTATACTTTTCTCGGTAGGCTTTCATAGATAAGGGCTTGACCCTAGCTAATCAAGGAGGGTCCCTGAAAGTGGGGTTGACAGCTGTAATCTACTGGCTGATCACAGCCCTGTATCTGGGTATCAAAGCTTCTTTAAAGTGAGGTAGGTTAGTGCTTGTCTTTGCTACAGGCGGTATGACTTCAGGGCCCGGAAGCATTTGGAAGGATGTTGATGGAATCTTGGTATTAGAAATAGTAGGGAACTCATGAAGGAATATTCTAGATGAAAAATATGGTGAGTTGGTAGATGGATGGTCATGTTGTACACAGGAGATAAAAATATAGTCTTCCCCTAGAACTTTTTCTCTGAAGTATACCATCTGGTTTCCTTAGTGTACGGATGTGGACAGACAAAGAAAGCATTGAACAATTCAAAGTTAGTTATAAACTGGGATATCCGATTAGTGATCAGGTGAATGGATTTGGAAAGATAGAAGATCTCAGGTAAAACAAGGAGACTGAGATAGGCACAGAGAGAGAAAACAACCCAAACCTAGAGATGCCCATTAAAGGATGTTGTGGTCAGAACAGAGGAGGAAAGCGGTCTGCGATTCTTGCAAAGTTGAGCCTTGAAGAATGCCTTACTCTGCTTCCTGTAACTACAATGAGGTTCCTGAAGTGGTGTTTTATAAGGAATAGAAGTTTATTTAGCCCATGGTTCTGGAGACTAGGAACATGGTCCTAGTACTCGTTTGCCAACTATAGTCTTTTTACTGTATTATAATGTGGGAGGCACAGTATAGGACAGAGTCAGTATGTTGGTTCAAGCACCTTCTCCTTCCCTCTCTACTCATCCTCTCCTCTCCTCTCCCTTCTTCTTCTTCTTCTTCTTCTTCTTCTTCTTCTTCTTCTTCTTCTTCTTCTTCTTCTTCTTCTTCTTCTTCTTCTTCTTCTTCTTC
>NC_034597.1:88040002-88044343 GCF_900095145.1 Mus pahari
TCTCTCTCTCTCTCTCTCTCTCTCTCTCTCTCTCTCTCTCCCTCTCTTCCTTTCTCCTCTTCTTTGCTTCCTCCTCCACCCCCTCTCATTTCTGTGACAAGCTTCATTATATAGCCCATACCGAACTCAAACTCAGAATCTTCTTGCTTCCTATCTTCTGAGTGCTAGGATTACAGAAGTATGCCTCCATAAGGGGCTCTTTCTCATTTTGTAATGCCATCGGACATCTTTTGCAGTGTTTGTAGTGGTTTGAATAAGAATGGCCCCCATAGGCTTGTGAGTTTGAATGCTCGGGCATTAGGGAGTGACCCTGCTTGGGATTGATTAGGAGGTGTGGCCTTGTTCGAGGAAGTGTGTCACAGAGGGTGGGCTTCGAGGTTTCAAAAGTCCATTCTAAGCTAAGAGTCTCTCTCTTCCTGATGCCTAAGAAGTCAGATGTAGACATCTCTCTACTCCTTTGGCTTCTCCAGCATCATGTCTGCCTGCATGCTGTCATGCTTCCCTCCATGATGGAAATGGACTAAAACTTGGAAACTATAAGCAAGCTCCAATTAAAGTCTTTCTTTTATAAGACTTGCCACGGTCATGTGTCTTTTCACAGCAATAAAATTTTGGCTAAGACAAGAGCCCCATTCTCATGATGTCAATGAATCCCAAGTACCTCTTTTATAAGGTTTCAGCTCCAAATATCAGGGACATACATTTTTGGTTTTAGTCTTCAATGGCTGCACTTTTGGGGGGACCCGTTCCATAGACAAGATTATTTAAATGATGGCTTAGTATCTATGAAAGCTTTTTAGTTAGAGTCTGATAGAAAGCTGGCATTTACATTCATTTGTTTATTCATTCATTCAATCCACATGTTGATCCCCTCAATTAACTTCCCAAGAGAAAAGGTTTTTTTTTTTATTAGATATTTTCTTTATTTACATTTCAAATGTTATTTCCTTTCCTAGTTTCCCCTCCGAAAACCCCCATCCCCTCCACTCTCCCCCTACTCCCCAACCCACCCACTCCTGCTTCCTGGCCCTGGCATTCCCCTATACTGGGGCATATGATCTTCACAGGACCGAGGGCCTCCCCAGGAGAAAAGTTTAATCTGACAATATAGATTTTAAAATATTTCTAAAAGAACAAAGTCATGTGGCTGCAACCTTGAAAAGCAGGTTGGGTAGAATAGGTGATGCTCAGGGTCTTATTTGAAATGACATCCGTTTTCATGAACCATGGAACAGACCCTGGGCAGGAGCAGTAGGGAGGGCCTCCTGTATACTTTCAGACGAGTGTAATTTGGGTGAACATTAATTGTGTCTTTCAGGTCTATGGGAAGCCCCCAGAGCCAAGCTGGATGTCACTCATTTTTCACTGACATTGTGAATTTTTACCTCTTTCTCACCTTCCTAGGTAATTTTGTAGAAAGACAAGATGGAATGTCACAATGAGCGTCATAAAGGTGCTGCTTCTGCGATGCTGTTTAAAGGATGCTGTGAGCCAGGCTTGGTCATTCACAGCTGTAATCCCAGTACTGGGGAGCCTGCTGTGAGTTTGATGCCTACTTGAGCTACACTGAGATACCCTGTCTCCTAAACATGACAGATAAATAAAATAAATTAATTAGATAAATTTAAAAAATTCAAATATTTCTAGGTATTAGCATTGTGTCACGGTCCAGCACCTATCAAACATCTACAATCTTCAAGGCCCTGTGGTGCGTGAGTAAATGTGTTTGATATTATTTCAAATCTTAGGGGCAAGCTGTAGAACTAGTAAAAATGCTTAAATTTTTAACAATTGTGTTAATTCTTTGAGAATTTCATTCAATGTAGTTTGTCTTACTCAAAACCTACTCCTTCTAAATCCTCCCAGACCCACCTCTACCTCTTTCATTTCCCACCTAATGTCTCCCCCCACCTCAGCAGATCTGAATTATGCTTCATAAGTAATAATCTTACTTATGGGGCCATCCACCAGAGTGGGGCTGCCTACCGAGAGCCATACTTTTAGAGAAAAAACGGACACACACACACATGTGCTCTCTCCAGCAGCTGTCAGTTGACAGTAACTCCTTAGTCAGTGATAAGTCAGGCAACAATAGAAGAAATGAGGCAAGGAGATGAGGCTGGATGGATTGGTTGGATGTCTAAATTGGAGCAAGATGTTATTTCAATATAGGGATCTTCAAGAAAGCTCCAGTTGAGGAGGCTGACTTTGAGTTAGGTATGAAGCTGAGTTTGCAGTCCCAGCACAAATAGGGTTTGGCGATCGGCTGTCCTGTTTATGAGCTACAGGGAGTCTTCATGGTGGCAAAAACAGTTTTTGTTTTTTAAAGTAGTGTTTTCTAGATCACGCTTATAATCTAACTCTTGGGAGATTGAGACAGGGAGGGAATCATGAGTTCAAAGCCAGCCTTGGCTACTTAGCAAATTTGAGGACAACCTGGACTACATAAAAATTTTAAGTCAAAACCAAAAAAGCAAAACATGTTTTCTGGCACATGAAAAATAATATGAAATTCAAATTCAGCATCCATAACTAATTTTTGCTGGCTAGGTGTCAGATCATTCTTCGAGTACTGATAGCAGTGTTCTCAGAAACCATGGTGTTGGGTACTTGGGACCCTATGGCCCATAGAGCCTTTTGTAGAGAGTTTGATGAACCCTAGTGCAGACAATGAAGAAAAAAACTTTTCACTCTGTAGAATGCCAAAGCCACAAAAACCCTTTCGCAGCCATGAAGGCTTCACTCCAACTCATAAACAGGACAGCCGGAAGCCTTGTTGGAAGAGAGTGACTACACAGAGGAAGGGGTTCTCATGGTGGCTGCGGAGAGAAGAAAAGATGTTGAAAGTAGTGCCGTAGGGTATCAAGAGAATACAGAAACTCACTTGAGCGGCGGGTGGGAGCTGTGAGTTTGGACTTCTGGGAAGGAGAGCAGGAGGCCAGGGAGCAGGGCAGAGGGCAAGAAACTGGATGGGAACTTGGTGGTTTTAGGAGAGATCTTGCACCAAAGTTTAGGTTTAGTAAAGAAAAGATGAGAGTGTACAGATAGGAGCCAATGGGAGTTAGAGAAGAAGGTGATGTGAAGTGAGACCAGAGACACAGCCAAGCAAAACCAAAAATCCGTGGTGTGACCCGGGCAGTGGTGGCACACGCCTTTAATTCCAGCACTTGGGAGACAGAGGCAGGCGGATTTCTGAGTTCAAGGACAGCCTGGTCTACAGAGTGAGTTTCAGAACAGCCAAGACTACACAGAGAAACCCTGTCTCCAAACCAAACCAAACCAAACCAAACCAAACCATACCATACCAAACCAAACCAAACCATGGTATATATATTATAGGACGGCCACTCGGTACTGGATAACCAGTGAGGGGCTCATCCCTGGGGAAGACCGGCTCTCCCTCTGTGTGTGGTCATTAAGTGCCTGCAATTCTTCATCTAGGGGCGGAGTCTTTCTCCCAGTCACATTGGCATGTCAACTCATGTCATGGTCAGTTCTAAAAGCATATACATGTGAACAACACTAAATGGCCTTAGTCATTAGTTGTACTCTTATGTTTATGTGTGTCTAATAGTGATAACTACATAAGCCATAGAGAAACCTCAACATATTTACATGGTGTTTCTAAGCTAACATGGAGGAGTGAGGGTGAATGTGTTCAGCGACAGAGGGGGGATGGTTTGGAGTATGGGTTCCCAAAGGCTTTTGTCTGAAAGATGTGAAGTTTAATTATAATTGATCTCTACCTAGGACAGTTTATATATCATGTCCCGTGTATTTCAAATGCATCATTACTAAAGTATTGATGAAATAAACCCAAGTTAGCTGATAAAGGTCACCACACAATTAAATTTTCAGTTGTCTGTGGTCAACTGAAAATGGTCATAGTGCAAGAACAAGCAGGAAGACGTTTGTCCTGTGTTCCCTAGACGGAGCACACAGTGTGTAGGAGTCTCACCAAACCCATTCCTGTGGCTGGGCGGACATTGCAATTGATCATGCTGCCTTTTATTGCTGACATTAGATACGATCTCATCATGTTTCCAATACAGTGCTCTAGAAATGACTAACATTTAATTATCTCGAAACATTTCATATTTTGCTTCAATTGTGTTTAGCTTTCCACAGCTTTCTATGATATTACCCTGGAATTCTGCCACTAGTATCAATAGAGTGGAATTTGCAGTTTGGAAGTTAAAATTCCAGATCCCCCTCTCTGCCTCTCTGTCTCTGTCTATCTCTGTCTTTGTCTCTCTGTCTCTCTCTCTCCCTCCTTTTTCCCCTTCCTTCCTTCCTTCCTTCCTTCCTTCCTTCCTTCCTTCCTTCCTTCCTTCCTTCCTT
>NC_034597.1:88045263-88100399 GCF_900095145.1 Mus pahari
AGAGAGAGAGAGAGAGAGAGAGAGAGAGAGAGAGAGAGAGAGAGAGAGAAATAAGGACACACAGAGAGAACTTCAGAAAGGAAAAGAGGAGAGATGTAATTGGGTTTGAAATTAAAAAAGAAAGCATGAGCTCTTAAAGTTATTAAAATTTATTTCTCCAAGCCTCAGAGAGCATTTAAACATCATTTGAAAAGAGCTCTAATTCTTGCTTAAAGATTTGCCAGGGTTAGTTGTGGACAGTTCTTTGGTGAGCAGGCCAGCGATGGAACCTAGGGCCTTACACACACCAAACAAGTTTTAAGCCTGGGCCTTTAAGCCAATCAAGGTTTCACCGGATGGAATATCCCCTGGAACATGTATAACGTATGTTGAAATACAGTGAGCACACGTAGTAGAAGCTGAAACTTTTACGTTATCAGAACCTGTTGCTAAAAGGTTTACGAGGCAGATAGGCATTCCTTGTATTTTTTCAGACCTGGGTAGGGTCTGTTAGGGAAGAATGTTATTTGTGCCCTAAGTGAAGAAAATCTCTGCTGTAGCGGAGAGTGCTGATAACATCCTGTTTTTGCTCAGCCACTTTCCCGGAGTCTTTTAGTGTCTGAAGATGTTATCTCTCTGGCCTTTGCAGCATGTCTGGAAGGAGAAGACAGGCTGTTCTCGCCTCACGTTGAAGTGGAGGTGAGCATGCATGCGCCTGCTCCTGCTGAAGTCACAGGCTCCCCTGGGATGAGACGATGGGTGTCTCTGTTCACTAGTCCATTGTGATGCAGAGAGAGACACTCATGGTCTCTTTTCTTCTTCTCCCTAGTTAATGACTACCCTCCTGATTCCTGCTTATCTGCTCCCTAAGGGGAAGAGGGGGGATCAGGGCATAGCTTCTGACGGTAGATGATACAAAAATACCTTGGATTTGGCGATGGAATATGTTTTTGTACTTGTGCTGGAACCTGGGTGTGTCTAGAAATTTATAGCATTCCAGTCCAACTGGAGAAACTATGCAAGGGGACCCAGGGTGGGGACAGTCTCTGTGCTCCTAATTTTTCTCTCTTGTCTGTCTCCCAGTCCACCCCCAACCCCTCTCAGTCTCTCCCTGTGGAGGTCAGGCCAGACTGTGTTCTCTCTCAGATTCCTGTGTCAGTCATTTTATCTCTTTTCCTGAGAATGAGAGAAACTGGTCTCTTATAGCTAAATATTAATAATCTGTCTCGTTTCCCCCTTCTCTTTCCTGTGGTGCCAGAACTTGAACTCAGGGCCTGGTTTCTGCCACCATTCCTAGGTCTTACCCACATTTTCTTTGTGTAGAGTATGAATGAACTGGGAAACTAACAAATCCGACACATAAGCACTCCAGTACTGAGTCACAGTCCCCGAGCCCTATTAATAACTTTTTAAAGGTTAAACTTTTTCCCCCAGAATTTTAAATGTGTTTTTATGTGTGCCATGCCTATGTGGGTGCCCTTGGAGGCCAGAAGAGGGTGTCAGCCCCTGGAATCAGAATTATAGATTCTTAGGAGCCACCTGGCCTGGGTGCTGGACACTAAGCTGAGGTCCCCAGGAAAAGCAACAAGTGCCATCACTCCAGTCCCACTTGACAGTTATTGTCAATGGCGAAAAAAGGGAAAGCAAATATTTTATAAATATGGATAATAAGAATGTAAAAGAGACACTGAAGGCCGTGTGAGCTCCAGATAATGACATGTGCCCAAGGCCTCAAATGAGGTGGAAATGTTTTATTCTAAATTTTATAATGAATGAGAATAGATTTCTTATTAAAAATTATCTGTTCATTCATTCAAAACCTTAAGCGTTGCTTAACAGCTCCTTGATGGCAGCAACTGTTTATGACCGAATTGATGAGGGGAGTTTGCACATGAATCGATGCTGGAAGTTAAAAGTTAAAGTGGTTAAGCAGAAGCCGGAGAAGGCAATTGTTCCTGACTAAGCTCCCACACCAGGCTTCAGAGAATAGGCTAAGAATCAAAATGGAGTCACTCACGCTAAATACCCATGTCATCAGCTGAAACTAAGCTGTTTATCTGACCTTCCCAGAAGTCAGGATTAGAGAGATGTCACGAACTTTCCCAAGAGGTCACTTTTTATTTGCTGGGATAATGATGTTCCCTCTACATTAAGATAAAAAGGACAAACAGTAGCCTGCCGCCCACAAGTCCCCACTTCTCTATTGTTCCACAAAGGCCTCTTCATACAAGGGAAGTCGCTTTAAAATGGCCTTCCTCTTCTTTCTGCCTCTTCCCCAGCCCTCCTTTTTGGTCAGCCATATCTCCTTCACGGATCATTGGAATGTTCATGGAATGAACCTGCTCCTAGAATGGAAAATAAACCAACCAAAAATACTTACTAAGTTGTTGTAATTTTGTCATTTGACAAACATTCAGACACAGTAAAATATGAAGACAGCATGTGTGTGTATGATTTACATATGTATGTGTTACATACATATAGAGTAAAATAGGATTGCACATGCCTAGGGGCCTAGCGTTTGAGTCTAAGGTGAGAAGATAGCGAGTTTGAGGCTAGTTCAAGTTATATAGTACACTACAACAGGTATGTGTGCGTTTATGTGTGTGCATGCATGTGCTTGTGACTGGCGGGGTCCAGAGTAGTGTGACTCCTGTCTTCCTCTACTCTTCTGATGATTGCCTTGAGCCCAGATCTCTCACTGGCCTGGAATCTTGCTGGTTTGCTAGACTGACTGGCCTTTCAACTCAGGCCCTCATGCTTGCAGAGTGAGAGCATTTTTACTCCCCGAGCCCTCTCCCCAGGCCCCCTACATTTAAATGATTGCTTTAGAGTATTTTTTTCCTACTTCTACAAGGAAGTTTACTATAAAATCCTGTGCCATGTCATGCTGGCTCCTATGCCACATGTTTGTGTCATGACAATGCATGATAAGAATGCACAATGAGAAAAATCACCTAAGGTTTCTCAGGACAAAGCCCTATTCAGGATGTCATCCAGTGACTATTCTGTACTATGTCACTGAAGTTTGAAAGCACCTTCTCCTACCTCCAGATTAAGTTAGTGGTTTTGTTTGTTTGTTTTGTTTTATTTTCCATGAATGGGTTTCTAGGATGAGAATCAGATTTCTGGAAAATTTTAATGCCTTTTTTTTTTTTTTTAAACTGGCATATTATCCTGCCCAGGCTTCTCTTGAGCTCCCACAACCTCTCTAGTAGCCGGGACCCGTGTGCCTCATGGTGCTGCGATCTCCATTGACTGTATTATTATTATTATTTTTTTATTTTTTTCAATAATTTGCTTAAGAAACTCAATGCCATGTTGGCCTTGATTCTTTATGTACAATGTGTACTTCTTTCTCTTTGGGAAGTTGCAGGATCTTTTTTAGGTGTTGGTAGTTTGATATTTTTTTTCCCGTAGTGTTAGGCCGTATCCATCTACTGGGTTAGATATGTGGAAGTCTGATCAGTCAGGAAGCCCTTGTCTTGTATCTTAGGGTGAACCCTGCAGTTCTTTGGGAGCAATCTGTGTGTTTTCTTGCTTTGGAACCTCTCTTTGATGGTGGCATCGTATGGATGGAGAAGTCGTCTGGCTTGGTCCTAGATCTTCATCCTCTGTCTATCTTAATTTTGCTTTTCTTTCGTGTATATTAACCTCGATGGGACTTTGGAATACTCTCTGAAGTTTTTCTTTTCTATCATTTTACTCTTTAGTTTCTAAAGGGTTTTTAAAATCTTATCTGAAGATTTATTTATTTATTTATTTATTTATTGTCAGACAGGATTTCTTAGCCCAGATAGTGCCAAACTCTTTACTGTCCTGTCTCTATCCTACAGTCCTATGTGGTTACAGACTGCACCTGACTCCTAATTTTCTCTGTGTTATGATTTTTCCCCTCTGGAGGTTTGTTTTCTTTTCTTCTTTTTCTCTCTCCACTCTTCTTCCTTCCCTCCCTACCCATCTTTAAACACCCCCCCTCCATTTCCCTGGAGACACAGACTTATTATGTAGCTCAGGTTAGCCTGACACTCACAACCCTCTTACCCCAGCTTTGTAAGTGCTGAAATTGCCACTACAGAGGACCACCTGTCCCCTGTCTCTCCCTGAAGATATTCAGATGGCTTTCGGCAAGGTGTCGACTGGATGGCATTGCCTGTTTCCTGTTCATTCATTCTTCCTCTCTCTCCATGTTGTTCTGACACAGGTTTCCTGAAGTACTTGTAATCCTTAGTGGTCTCTCCATCTTTATCAGTGTATCCTTGAAAAGTAGTTAGAATCTCAGTAGGCACAGGGCGAGCTGGGCCTTATGGATTGATGCCTTTTCTTGCATAGACCAAGAGCTTTCATATAGTAATAGGAAATCATGAATATGATTTCCACCCCCCCCAAAAAAACCATTTCTTTAAAAAGTAGCTGATGCCTGACTGTAATCACATCACGTGGGAGGCTAAGGCAGGAGGGGCTACCTGGGTTATTTATTAAGAACATGTCACGAGTATATACCAACTACACAGGAACAAGCAAACCAAACAAAAAAGTGCATATACATAACAATTTATAATATATAACATATCACATGCTGTTTAGTTTAGGGTGAAAGACAGAGGATTAACACTTGGTAGACTGGTTTTTATCTGACCTTCACTGTGTAGAGTGGTTCTTATCTGCCCTTCACCTTGTTATTCAGTTGTTACCATGGTTACCCAGATCCACAGATGCTCAGATCCCTTAGAGTAAACAGCAAAAACCCCTGTGACCTATGCAGAGTTCCTCGTATGCTTTATCTATAGATTGCTTTTTATCTAAAGCAATGCCCAGACTATGTACATAGCTGTGACACTATATTAGCCAGGGAATAATGACAAGAATAGCAAGTCTGTATGTATCTAGTACAGTTTTTAATCTGCAAAAGTTGACTCTAAAAATATAAAACTATATCTGCAGAGGATGAAGTGGGCCACTGGATTTTCATAGAGATTTTCTTCCCTCTACTTCAGGAGTGCTAGGGTTAAAGACATGTGCTACCATGGCCAACCCATAATTTCTTTTATATTCATTTGGTGACCAGCTTCTAAGAGAAAACCCTCTAAGAGCAAGCCTCAGCCCCAATTTGCTCTCAACAGAAACTTGTTATTCAGCTGGGCTGGCCTCAGATTCATGCCAGTCTTCCTGCGTCAGCCTCCGGAGTGCTGGCATTACAGACGACAGGCGTGTGCTCCCGTGCCCGTCTGGGATGGTGTTTCTGATCTGTCTCCTGAGGAGTATAATTCCTTCTATCACTGTATGGAGAGCTATGAGAGAAGGGCCAAAGAATCAATATTGTACTCATTGCATATTTGTTTAATCTCTTTTATTTCCAGAATGGTCTCTGTTATTTTTGGACACATAAATGTTCCCCCCTACACTCTTATGCTGGAAGCTTGGTCCCCAAATGGGTGGTGCTGTTTTGGGAGATACTGGAATCTAGGAAGCAGGGCCATATTGAAGGAAGTGGGCCACTGGGGCATTCCTTTAAAGGTTAGACCGTCATCCCCCAGTTTCTCTGTCACTCTGCTTCCCATCCACCATGAGGTAAACAGCTTCCTCCTGCTCCTGTCACTGTGACGTTCTACCAAACCACCACGGAAACGAATGAAGCTCATAGGTGAAATGAAGCCCTCCCTCTCCTTAAGTTGTTCTTTCAAGATGTTAGTCATGGCAATATTACAGCCACAGCTACCTAAAAGTCGCTAGTACAGTTCCATCGCCCCCAATTTAGCTTGTTGTCTCCGGTTCTTATTTTTTCTAGAGACTAATCCTCCAGTGTTCTCCAGCAATGAGGTGTGGAAATTTGATATATTGTTTTTTAACTAACATTTTTTACTCTTAGAGATATATATTCTTTATTCAATGTATATTGCTCATGTCCTTCCCCTCTTACCCACTTCTAACTCTGTGTCCTCACCCCACCGTCTTTCCAGCTTCATGTCCTCTTTTTATTTCTAATACTTTTATATTAGCACCCCCTGAGTTAGTACTGCCCATATACACTTGGCAACCGTCTATTAGGACTTGAGCAATGTGGCCACATCCCTGAAGGAAAGCAATAGAGCCTTCCTTTCTCAACAGCCATCCAATGCCAACAGCTCCTTAGATAGGGGTGGTCCAGTCATCATACAAGCTGGGATTTTGGCTGGCTTGATCTTGTTCAGGTCATGTGCAGGTAGCCACAGCTGCTGTGAGTTGAAGCATGTGACAGGCACGCCACGCCCAGAAGAAAGCATCTCACAGCTCTCCTCTCCACCTGTCAGCTTCAGATCACACATTCAGATAGTTCATTGGGGGGGTTTTTTGTTTTCTTTTGGTCTGCTTCACGCTCAATATAACTCTGTATTGCCAAGTCCCTGTAAGTAAGTTGGTAAGTTTTATGGTATAATCTGTTTAGTTCTTGGCTTCCCTCACTGTTTGCGTTCTGAGATTGCTAAGTGACCGCTCATCCTTTGCCTTCCTCGGTTTCTGAGCTATGTTAGCATCCCCTCCTTGCTGCTGTTGTTCTTGTTTTGCACTTGAATCTTTCCAGGATCCTTTACTGCTACGTTGGTAGCGGTTCACAGAGTGGGGTTTGACCTACATCTCTTAAGTGGTATTTATCGTAGTTGAGAAATTAGTCTGTCATCTGTATCATTCAATGATTCATGAAGAATCTCAAAAGAACATCTATTAGCCCTGATAATAGATGCAGGAGAGAGAGGATGGCGCAGAATAACTGCTAAATAAAAAGTCAATGCATTCGACGTAAGAAACACTGTGTCGACACACTCGTTGTCTATGAATGTGTTAGATTCGTTAAAATTGCTCTAAGCCTCGGGCATGTGCAGTGAGTGAAGAGTGATTTAAAAGCAAGGCGTAGCTTCTATAGACTTAGTAGGTTTCTGTGGAAAAAGAGGATACTTTTGACCCAGAGGAAGGAAGGCTTCTTAAGAGAAGAGGTTCTTATCTCTCAGACAATGTTTTCTCAAGGGGTTCTTTCCTTAGAACTGTGTTTTCCTAGACCAAGAGCAGACAGGTATTATATGCCCTTGTAAGACACAGTTTTGCTTTATCTTTCAAGGCTGGCCTTGAATTTAGGATGTAACCAGATTAGCCTTGAATTCAGACATTCTGCCTCTGCCCCTTGATCTCTGGGATTATAGGCGTGCACTCTAATATTTCTGTTGATGGAAAGGTCAACAAGGAAGTAGAGAGACCACAGTATCCCGAGACCTGGGGGGGGAGTCCTAGAACATCACTGAGAAGGGAAATGGGATGCTGGTGTTAGAATAGTAAGCATCAGCATGGAGATCACAGGCAAAGATTAGAGTAGACAGGAGTGGCCAATGAAGCTGCTGATGGGCGCGACTTACATGAAGCAGTATAGGCAAGCTGGTGACTGTGGACTATGAAGGGTAGGTTTTACGTGGCCTTCATACTGTTTATATTTCTTTAAAGGGGCTTTATTTTTATTAATTCATTCATAAGTTCATATTTCTAGCATGTCTTCTGAATCAGGCAATCTGTCAGTATTGGGTTTATGTACCATGTTCATCAATGGCTGGTGCTGAGGCGGCAGGATGTGGCTTCTGTGGTCAACAGTTCCCTCTGCTCTTCCTGCCTTCTGTCTGCCTTGATTCTCTCATTTGCATGTACCTGCTTTCGATAGAACAAAAAAGTAACGGTGCCTGGAATGGAGTTATGTGCCTATAATCTCAACACTTGGAAAGCAGAGACAGGAGAATGAGATTGAAGCCAGACTGTTACATAGAGACATCCTGTCTTAAAAACACAGATGAAGTGATGTGACCATGCCTCCATTCCTATTCACATATAGGATTCATTCATTTATTTATTAGTGTATGCGTATGGGCCTGCCTTGTGTGTCTCTGTTAAGGTTGACATCAAATGTCTCTTTCCATTGTTGTCTACCTTATTTTTTGAGGTAGGGTCTGTCACTGACCAGTAGGACCCACAGTGTGGCTAGCTTGGCCAGCTGGTCAGTAAGCTCCAGTGACTTGTTGGCCTTCTTGTCCTCTGCGTTAGGATTACATATGCATATTGCCTTTTATGGAGATCCCAGGGATATGATGCTTGCTTAGCAACTGCTGTATTGTCTGAGACATCTTCCCTGTCCTTGTAGTGGTTATTAAACATAACAGGAGGTGTGTTGATGAACACACAGTCAGCATGATAGTGGCACTCCCTGAAATCAGATATATTCCTCTTGAGAAGTTTCAACATTTATGTTATCCCACTGGGGACCAGCAAAAATAGCTCTGGTATCCTTCTGAAGGACATGCTATTTCTTTAGACATGTTATTATTGACAATGTGTTGGTTGAACATGGGATCAGCATGGGGGTGGCCCTCTTGCTTGATAATATGTGTAGTATTTTGTCTCAAGAAAAACCTGGGACAGAAAAAAAAACCCTAATATTTTTAGGATAAACATAATGTTGAAAATTCCTGGAGCTCACTACACTGCTGCTCGCAGGATTATTTTAGATCTTTTAAAGCCTGTGCAGAAACGACTTGCTGGGTTCACAGAGTATATGGACCTCAGTTACATAAACTGAGTCTGAACAGGAAAGAGTCTGGGCTTTGATATTTCTAAACAAGCTAAGTTTCACGATCAAAAAAGGCTAGACAGTTTTAATAGATGAGAAAAAGAAGGGGGAGGGAGGAAGGGATGGAGGGAGAGAAAGAGGGAGGGAGGGGGAGGAGAAAGAAAGAGAGAGAGACAGACAGAGACAGAGAGACAGAGAGATGGAGACACTGCTATTACTGGGGAATTGAGCCCTGGAGAGGAATATATATATATATATATAGAGACAGACAGAGACAGAGAGACAGAGAGATGGAGACACTGCTATTACTGGGGAATTGAGCCCTGGAGAGGAATATATATATATATATATATATATATATATATATATATATATATAAAATCTCTTTGGGAGATGAGCTCCTGTAGGCAATAGAGTTGATGGTAGTGTTGGAAAAGTGAAAGGCAGGGAGCCTATGGATAAAAACAAAATTCCGAGGAAGTTTGAGGTACTTAAAAGCAACCTAAAAATAGATGTCTTGATGGACTAAGAACGAAGTCCAGTGTAGAAGGCTCGCCGTGGACAAGGCTCATGGACAAGATAGAAGTATTCGTGCACGGAGAGCCACAGTGGGCGTGCTCCAAACCCTCCGGGCTCTGTGGAGTGAGGACAGGTAAAGACTAATGAAGCAACTTTCAGTTTTTTACAGAGCCTCATGTAGCCCAGGTTAGCCTACAGCTTGAGCTCCATCTGCCTCAGAATCTCTAGTGCTATGATCACACAGGCCTGCAAGCAGGAAAAGCTAGGAAGTTTTGTTCTCAACAGGGTCTCATGTGGCCCAGGAAGTTCAAGAGTGACCTTGAATTTCTTCTAATTCTCCTTTCCCCACTTCTTCCTTCCCCTCCCCCTTCTTCACATCATCCTCCCTTCCCTTTTTGTTTGAGATAAGGTCTTATATAGCTTATTCAAATCTCCATTTCTCCATGCAGCTGAGGTCAGCCTTGAACTCTTAATCCTCTTGTATCTGCTTCCCAAATACTGGCATTATAGGAGTGTACCAATAAATCTGGCTAAGCTACTCTTTAAACTTTTATAAATTATATTTATTTATTTGGTGTGTGTGTATGTGTGTGTGTGTACAGGTATGCATCCGCCACTGAACTTCCTTGAGTAGAGATCAGAGGACAACATTGGGGATTCAGTTCTGTCCTTCTACCAACATGTGGGTTCCAGGAATATAAAACTCCTGTCAGTCACCAGCACACACTCCTGCCCCCACATAAATCAAAATGTAGAAGCATCAAAAGGAAGCCGGGTTGGGGTACAGCCAGATTCTGAGTGCTGTTCTGTATGTGTTGAGATTAGAAATGCACGGTTCTGTTTACGTGTACACACACACACACACACACACACACACACACACACACACACACACACACACACAC
The DNA here is from genome assembly GCF_900095145.1 of Mus pahari. Lineage (NCBI taxonomy): Eukaryota > Metazoa > Chordata > Mammalia > Rodentia > Muridae > Mus > Mus pahari. Next base: position 88,055,245 of record NC_034597.1, read on the forward strand.
ACAGCTGCCTCAAGTTACACAGCTCCTAATTTCTGTTGACTCCTCCTTTGATTTTTTTTTTTTTCACATTTGTTCCTTTCTACTCTTTTTCTTTTTTCCTTTTTGGTCACCTACTATAATATGTTAAAGGATAAATGTGGGCATACTAAGGTTTTAATGTATTCACTTGAACATCCAGCATCCCTCAAATTGGGGCTCACCAAAGGGAAAGAGCTCTGGGCTCCACAGGGGGTGGAGAGTGGGCAGAGGAGCCGTTCTCAGAAGCAAGACAAGGCAAGCACAGTCCATTGCCCAGCTGGCAAGTCCCTAACTAGGGTTTACTTACTGGCCTCTCACAGTTAAACACATTTTCTTTGGTTTTATCCACTTAACTAGGCTAGCTCTCTATAGCGCAGAACCACATCGACAGGCCCACCTGGGCCCTTTAAACTTAATGCTTAAGGCTCCAGTCCTGGGGTTGGGGTTGGGGTGGGGAGCTGTCAGATCTCTCTTCTCCAACCCAGTCCCGAGTCCTTCCCTCTCTGCTGTCTATGTCCTTCCTCTTCACCTTCATCCCCACATCATACTGGTTTGTGTTTGGCTATTCCTCAGTCATTTAAAATCTCCCTCCCTCCTATACTCCACCCCCTCCTACTTCTCTCTCAGATTGAGAACAATGATCAGGTGTCACACACAGTCCCTCTCATTCTCCCGAGCCCCAGCATGGTTGTGGGGACATGGTAGGCGCCCCGACAGTGCTGGTTGGCCTGAAACATTAAGGTACATTTCCCATTTCCATTAACTTTATCTCTGCCCCAGAGAATGAGGCTGGTAGGTAAAAGCACTTGAGATTACACACGGAACATGGAAGAATAAATAGGAGACGGGAGGTTTTAAGGAGCCTTTATGATATGGCCTTGAATGTTCTAATTGTCTCTTATATCTGTTTATTTGAAGTTTGCTAAGTGTTCATATTTTAAATATCATGATATTTTGATTTATATTTAATTACCCGAAGGCAAAGTGGCACTAAAATGTAGAACTATTATTTATATAAATATTTCACAGCAAGCTTTTTTGTTCTTTTAATACGAAAAACTATTTTCATCTGGCTCCATAGAAGTCATGATTTCATCTCCTCTTCTTCTTTGTCTTCTTCCTCCTCCTCCTTTTCTTTTTCTTTTTTCTTTTTTTTAAATCTTGAGACAGAGTCTAAATAGCCAGACTTAGACTTGACTGCCCAGGAAATCTCTCTGTAGCCCAAGCTGGCTTTGAACTTGTGGTAACCCTACTGTCTCAGCAGGTGTCCTGGGATAACAGACACAGGTTGCCACATCAGGACAGGACTCAGTAGGATGGCACCTAGCTTAGGGCCCAAATTGACTTTGGATGGGAAAAAAAAAAAGCCAAAACAAACTCATGTATTTAAAAGGACAGGGTAAGTCAAATCTCTAGACTGAATTTGTTAGAATACTCAGGAACAGATTTACTTATAACGACAGCCTTCAACTGAATAAACTTGGTGTTAAAAAATGACCACGATACATAGTAAAGGCGAATCGAACCCTTGAATTATGATTCATTCTGGTTTTTTCCTAGTTACAGGGTCCGTGTTTGTTTATTTTACAGAATTAGAGAACTATGTCAACTTCAGGTGGACTTGAGTCAACAGAAACTGCTCTGGGCAAGTGCCGTCTTCACAGTGACTGACACGCAGCAACATCTTGTTTCTCTTAGGACTTTTTTTTTTTTTTTGCTTTAAGTAACTAAGTGACTCATAAGTCAGAAAATATTTTCTGGTACAGGTAAGTCTGAGCTTAACATGAAATATTCTGAATATTTCTTCTCCTCTCAAGATGAGTATTTCAAAAATAGCCGCTCCTTCCTGGAAGGTGTAATTGCCTTTCGCTAGGAATGTTACAAGTGACTGTCCTCTTGTGGAATGTATTTCAGAGCAGCTAGAATTTGCTGGGTTTTTTTTTTTTCCTCTATCCAAATCCCACCAACACATGAGGGCTCAGTTCAAGTGTTGCTTCTTTTATACAACCTAGTTTTATTTTTAGACATAATTAATCACCCATTTCACCGGTTCGAGGGGAGCAATATTTCTTCTAAGATGGGCTATTGCCCAGGTAAACCTGGAACTCCTGATGGAGTAGAGACTAGTTTTGAACTGGGATTACAGCATGAACCACCATGCCCGGGTTTCCGTTTGCATTTTTTTTTTTTTTTTTTTTCGAGACAGGGTTTCTCTGTTTAGCCCTGACTGTCCTGGAACTCACTTTGTAGACCAGGCTGGCCTCGAATTCAGAAATCCGCCTGCCTTTGCCTCCCAAGTGCTGGGATTAAAGGCGTGCGCCACCACCACCCGGCCACTCTCCTTTTGCATCTTAACAGTATACTTTGCAAGTTGTATGAGGAGGGTAAGTGGGTATATTTATTATTTTTAACTATATTTAAAGTTGATCAGTATAATAATACATTGCTATGCTTAGAAAAATATTGTGGAAGGCTTACAATGAAAACCAATACTGCTCACATTTCTTTACTAAACTCTTGCTTCCCAGAGGGAATAACACTTCATTTCCAATTATTTTTGTTTGATATTCTTTATTTAGGTTACCTATATCTCACTATCTATAGTATATTTAATTCTTATTAAGTTTTAGATATTTTCTATAAATGTCTATGTATGGAACATGGCTGTTAGGAAACATGAAGATTTGATGTTCTAGGTCTGTCTTGTGTATGTTCTACGACCTCAACCCGAGACCTGAGAATCTTCTAAACCGTATCTACCACCTTTATCTCACGCTTGAATTGCATTTATTTCGCAAAGATTGTATCCTGTTCCTGGAACAAAGATCTTCTTGGACACCTTAGGAGCTCGGTCCTCCGGCTGCAAACTGATTGACGTTCCCCAAGGCTGTCACCGGGACAGTAGTCTAAATCTTGACTCTTCTTCCATCTGGGTTTTCTCTCGCAGGCTTCGGGGGAGTACTTTCAGAAACTTCGTAAGAATGATGGAGGGGAAAGAAATGTTCTCCCGGATTTATACTTGTCTTCGAGTTTTATTGAAGAAAAGCTCTGGGTTGAAAATCATTTTCCCTCTGAGGCCTGACAGCGCTGCCCTGTCTCCTGCAGGGCTCGGCTTCTGAGATCTACACAGGGGCGGTTCTCATTCCTGTGGAGATGGACATCTCTGTAAGATTTTAAAATCCTCCCTTTATCCTTGGGGCTTGGAAATTTTCTAATGATATGCTTTAGGGGAGGACACTTTTAATTCATCCACTGGGTTCTTGAGGGACCCCTTCCATCCAGAAGGTATGGGTTTTTTTTGACTTTGATTCTCAATCGTTTGAGATGCAATTCACAGACTTTGCAATTCGTGCGTTTGAAGTGCATAATTAAAACCAAGGGAACATATCACAGAACCACCACCACTGTGGCATTTTATTAGCCATGACCCGGTCATCTTTCCCTCCTTGTTGGGTTCTAGGGACTGGTCCCAGGGCCTCGAGCATCCTAGGCCAATGCTTCACCACTGTGCATTTGCCTCCTGCTCCTTTCAAAGGTTGAGAAGGTGAAGGTCTTGCTCAATTGCCCAGGCTAGCTTCAAACGCAGGTCTCCCTAACCTTAGCCTCCTGAGAAGCTGGGATTCTGGGCATGTGCTGCCATGCCTGGTCCTGCAGTTCTAGTTACGGTTGTCTATTTCCTTCTGTGGACATAGCATATTGTGCTTGGTGGAATTAAGTTGTTTTCTAATTCATTGCTCTTATGAATAATACTGCTATGAACTGCTTTTTTACTTCCTCCTTCCCACTTCCTCCTATTCCCCTCTCCTGTCTCTCTTCTCCTCTCCCCTACCTCCTCTCCTCTTCTTTCTGCTCTCCTTCTCTCCCCCTCCTCCTCTTTTCTCTTACAATTGTGGAGACTTAAACTTGGAATTTAAGCACATTGGATAAATGCTCTAGTACTGAGCATTATTTCCAACTCAGTGTGAACACACACAGACATATATACACACACACCCACACACCCACATGCACCCACACGCACGCCCACATTTTAGTGTGCATTTCTCTTGGGTATACACCTACAAACAGGACTGCTCAAATCACATAGCTGATGCTTACAGGTTAACTATTCATTTAGCGACATTTTCCTAGTTGTTCCTTCTCAGAAGAGCCTACTCCTACTTTAGATTTTAATGTATGCCTGAACTGGAGAAAACAGATTCCTTTCATTCATTATCATTGCTGTATCTGCTTCCTGCCTCCCAGATATCTATGAGAAATCTTTTATTCACTGGTATTACTCCCTACCTCTTCTCTTTGTTTTAGCTTGAATTTGTAGACTTACCTAGAAAAAAAATATCACCTACTCATCACGTTGATTTAAACCAATAAACATTTATTAAATGATTATTCAATTGCTTTACCAGGGGTCTGTGTGTTGTCTATCTGCCTCCTTTTATATGCTAGCCACGAGATGCTTAATAAAAACCTGAACTGTTAGGGGGAGGGGTGGAGCTCAGAGGCAGGGTATGTCCTTAGTGTGTACCAAGTCATAGACTCAATGCCTAGTTCTAAATAAATAAATAAGATGTAGAAATCAAAAACACTGGAAAACTAACATGATGGAGAAACTACTATTATAATCATATGTGTGTCATTGACATTGGCGACCTTACTACTTTTAGTTGGATGTGGTGTTCGATGTCTGTCTTCCCAGCATTCAGGAGGCTGACATGGGAAGATTGCTTTGAATTCAAGGCCAGCTCACACATAGTGAGCCATTAAGAATAATATAATATAGCAAGAGCCTGTCTTAAAAAAGGCCCCCACATACCACAAAAACATTAAAGAAACCATAACTTTGATTTAGATCCTTCTTTGTACTTGAAAGACCAGATGAAAACTTTGTAAGCACCTTGTGGGAAAAGTGTATTCTGGTTTGGAAATAAAATGTGCACCCCAAAGCCCAGGTGTCCCTAGAAGGTCTTGGTTCCCACTACGGAGAGATTTGATTGGGTCACAATGGTACCGACTCATCAGAGGACTGATAGACCCAGAGCCAAATGGGCTGTTAGGAGGAGGAGCCTCACAGAGAATGTGCTTTTCTAGAGTAAATCTCAACTGCTCACCCGGCCTCTGTCTCTCTGCTTCCTGGCTTCCACAGGGTAGGCAACCATACCTCCTACACCTTCTCTGCCATGATTCTTTGCCTGACCAATAAGCTCAGGAACAATGGGAGCAGTCCACCATGAGCACAAACTACTGCTACCATGAGCTAAAATAAATGCTTCATCCTTAAGTTGGCCATCTCAGCTCAATTGTCACGGAGGTAATGAGTGGACTGACTCACTGGAGATTAAACCCAGTGCCCTTCAGCATTCTAACACTATGCCCGATATCTGAGCCATGCCCCATTAAAACAAACAAACAATAGTAAATACATTTATTACTTGTTCTTTGAAAATTTATGCATGTATTTTGTGTATGTTAATCGCATTCATCCCATTAGGTTCTTATGACCCATCCACTGAACGCCTTCTGCTTCTTAATGAAATCTTGCCCTCGCTCTCTTTCTCTATCTCCCTCCCTGCCTCTCTTTTGAGAGTTATATTAGCATGTCTCAGGGGTTACTTACAGGAACATGGGTAACTACCCAGTGGCTTCACTACCAATGAACGTCATTTACCCAACTCCTAAGTGATAGGTGCTGGCTAATAGCACAGCAGGGAGGAGTGGGGCACCACACACTCCTCCCTTAACCATAGTGGAATGCTGGCATATGAAATCTTGAACAGGCAACCACAATTGCTAGGATTTCATGACTGTCATGGTCATATCATGTCCAGAAGTCTTTTTGTTTGCATAGAGTTTGCTACTAGTTCAACCATGACCAAAGACAAACCACTCATTGACTGCTAGGACATATGAAACAAGTCCATAGGCAAACAAATCATGTAAAATAATACCTATGTTTATGCAGAGAAGTACACAAATCTGTCATGTACCTGTGCTCACTATCATGTCCTTCCTTAGGTATAGTTACAGTCAAGTGATATTTCATATTGTTTGCCATGAAGGGAAGAAATTATATTGCCCCTAGGTTTGCCCATTGAGTCTTTTATATTTCATGGCTAGTGCTACTAGACAGGAGCGTTGATCGGTAAGCTACAAGGATAGAGTCCTTCCTTGAGTTGATAGGGCTGGGTTTCTTCATGGCTGCATGCTCAGTGCTTGCTCGATACACTCACTACTAGATTGGGTGTGTCTCTGAGGGCTTTTCATATCGAATGGTTAAATGAGGCTGACTAATGTAGGGTTACTTCGTCTCCCAAGGCTGAGTTCATTTTCTGTAAGGAAAACTACATGTTTCTATGAGTTTCCTCATCAACAAACAGAGATATTAGAGAAACTTGATCATGGAGGACTAAGTAAGCAAGCAGGAAAAGTACCCTATATAGATGGATTGTTAAGACTATTGTACTCTTGGGTGGCTAACACACACACACACACACACACACACTGACATATAGTTCTGGTGTGGGGCTTCATTCTTTTGCCAGCCTTAATAGCTCTATCATTGCATTCCGGTCTCTATGTGATTTAAATTGATAATGAGTTCCAGGCTTAAAATGACACGCTATGCAATGACTCATTGTGCACGGGCCTATTTCTATCATCTGAGTGGGCTTCTTTTAATTAGGCGATTGGGGAAAGCTGAGGGTATAGACTTGTCGGTCTAACTCTTCAAGGGTAGTCCTTGCCTTGGTGGGCCTTGCGTTGAGTTGCACACGGGCTTAGTTGTAGCTTTCCCGAGCGAATCTCCTTTCCTTTATTTTCTACAGGGTGCTGGTTTGGTGTAGCTGGTGATTACTGTTTAAGTAATCTTACATTGTAAACTATAGTAGCATCCCAGGAGGACTCGCCTGAGTCAGAATCTCCTCATGTATGAGTTCATGTAGAAAGTTTGGACGGGAATAGACCTTGGGGGTGTGAGAGCCCGAGGCTTGGTGCTCCTTGGGACAGAGTTTCCTGGCAATCTGACTCCTCCGCTTGATTTCTCCCACAGTTTTTAATAACCACTGTCTTTTGTTTTGTTTTGTTTTTTCTTCAAATTGCTCTTGTGTGGCCCTTAACTGTATTGAAACCTCAAGAAATAAAGGTGCTCTGTGGATCCACGAATGATGCTCTGCCTGCAAACTGAGAGCAGGCCATTTGTACTTCCCAACCCTGTAGGGGCTTTTGCTTATTTTTTTTTTTTTTTGTATGTGTATATATGTCTATGCATGTGCAAGAAGTGTTACTATGCATATACATGCATGTGGAGGCCAGAGCGGGATGCTGGGTGTCTTTCTCAGTCCTATTCTACCTTTTTATTGTTTGTTTGCTTGTTTTTTTGAGGCAAAATCTCTCACTGAACCTGAAGTACATGCATTCAGCTAACCTGGCTGTTATGAGCCCCAAGAATCTTCTTGTCTCTGCTTCCCCCAGAACTGCAGTTGCCGGGTACACTTGACTGTATATCATTTATACGCGAGTACTAGGCATCAGATTCAGGCCTCTATGCTTGCATGGCAAGCCGGTAATGGCTGAATCATCTCTCCAATCTCTCTCTCTCCCTCCCTCCCTTTCCCCCCACTCTCTCTGTGTGATGTGACCAGAAGTCATCATCAGTGACTACTTCTTCAATTACTTCTTCCTCAGTTACTCTCTATCTTATTTTTTCAAGACAGGGTCTCTCCTTGATTCTGGAGCCCACTTACCTGCCAGAATGGGTGGCCAATGAGTTCTGGAGATCCTCCTATTCAGTGAGTACCGCCATAACTTGGGTTCCTGACACATGCTGGAACTGTGACTTTTTAACCTCAGTGTTGGAGATCCCAACTCGGGTCCTCATGCTTTTCACAGTAAACACTACCAGCCAAGCATTATCTAGCCACACTTTATGGTTGGACGTTGGAGACTGATCCTCACTCTAGGCTAAATTCTTAGACACCCTACACACGGTGTATAATAACCACTGAATTTTAGTGGAGTTGTGAGAGAGCAAAATGATTGGTCTTATGAACTAAGTAGGAAAAAAATTAGCAGGACGCTATAAATATATATTTGTTCCTGGAGAAGTTTAAGGATTTGGACAAATTGAGCTTGGTGATTTCTCACATATCCCTCTCACCGAGGCTCAGCTACTGAGGTAAGGCACCTGAATTCTTTAGAGAATGTGTTGATAGTCCATATCATATCACTGTAACTTGGGTGCTTGGCAGGCGGGTGTTTTTTTTTTTTTTTAAGAAAAAAATTAATATTTGCTTGATTTCCAGATAAGAATACTACAAAAGAATATTGCAAAACCTTGAAGGCTTGGCAGGCTTTCCCATGTGGGTGGAAAAATGTCGTTCTGAAGCCAAGCTGGAATTGCTCATGAAATATAACATAAAAAAATACATAAAAAAAAGAACATTGATGCTGGGGAATAGACATAGTTGTAAATATATAAAATAACAAAACTTATGGGCTTTATCAGTATGCACCGTACAGACACAAAGGCATAATCGTGTTATGAAGACGGCAGCTCTCTGATATGAGAGATAATTGGAAACTCTTTGTTAAGCTGATTTCTGCCTTTATCGGATTCCCACTCTGTCCAGGATCTGGCTTTGGTGTTGATGTGCTTCGATCATGCTCCAGCCTACATTCTACCTCAACCTTTTTCATGTGGCCTTACGCAAACAGCACAGATCAACTCTGGGTTGGAAAGTTGTTTAAAGCTGGAAGATTCGAGCTGGTGGCGGTGGCTCACTGCCATAATCCTACTGCTGCGGGCTCCAGGCTGAAGGATCAGAAGTTTGAGGCCAGTGTTCACTAGATAGTGAGTTAGAGGCCAGTCTGGGCTATGTGTAATCCTGTCTAAAGAAAAAAAAAAATCAAAGGACAAAGTTAACCATGTAAGCAACTTACTGAATAGGATGTTCGGTTTGTTTCATTTTTATTATGCTCCCAAGACTTTAAGAATATAGACATCTCAGCTGGACAGTGGTAGCACATGCCTTTAATCCCAGCACTCAGGAGGTAGAGACAGGTGGATCCCTGTGAGTTGGAGACCAGCCTGATTGAGTTAAAAGAATGGGGACATCTCAATTCCAGGACTGTGATTTCTCCCCACTTCAGTCTTTCCCTTTGAACCCTTGCCCCGGTTAGATTTCTGTACCTCAGTTTTTCCTTACACATAATCTTGTGTAAAATCTCCAGTATTCTAATATCCTCCACTCTATGTTGAATCAGGAATACATGGCACAAAGAGTATTTGAAAGCTTACCAAAAGTTAACTGGTTAAATAAAAGTCTTGCCATTTTCCATTGGGGCTTTATTGCTAACTTCCTTTTTTTAGTTCAGGGCATGCAGACTAAAATGTGTACCCAAAGCATCACCCCATGAATGTTACCAGTCCCTGGGCTTTGTAAACTGGTGCCTATCTGGTTTTCCTACAGAATCCTGTTATACAATGGCTGTGGATTGAGGGATTTCCTATGAAGGAAAGGTGACTAACGTCAATCGCCATGTTTACCTTCTCTTATCCATCTATGTGTGTGAATGGTGTTTCCCTGAAATGCAGGTAAGTATTTCTCGAAAAATAGGAGAGGGGAAAGGGATGATGTCATGGGACAGGTTGGAGATTACTCCAAACAAAGGGTATACTGTAGCTTAGGAGAAGTGGGAGAACAGATGAGTGGTTGTTAATGAGTAATCAGCCCAGGGCTCACCAGGTCCCTCCGATATCGCCAAGTGAAGGAACTTGTGTGAGAATCAATGCTGTAGCATATTGGCTGAGGAGGAAGTTATGATCTTATTAGGCAATGTGTATTTTGCATATCACATGGAAGCAGTATGTTTTGTGGACCTGCTGGAAGTGCAGGCAGAATCTGAGGGAGGGAGGTGAGACACAGGTGAGACACAGTGAAGCAAGAACAAGTTGAGAAAGGCTTCAGATGAACAGTTAAAGTCTTCTAGGTGGTCCTTTGAGACTTTTGGTTGGATATCCCAGGTGGGTTGAGGTTAGTTGAGAGAATGAGCTTTGATGTATAGGGGGTATTTATGGGAAAGGTCCGTGGAGTCTCGGATGATTGAAGACAGATGATTTTTAAGTTTGATATAAAGGGACGTGAGAGTGGATTCCTAACAAAGTGCTCTTTGGGAAGCTCGACCTGTCAGCAGGGCACAGGGTGGAACAGCACAGAGTGAATGGCACAGGGCGTGCAGGAAGATAGTGAACTTCCTCAAAGCATCCTTATAAAAATGATTTATTGGGCTGAGGTTCAGGTGGTAGGAAGTCAGCAATTTAAAAGTCAGCAGGCCAGTGGCATTTAGCACACTCGCAACCTTACCCAGCCTTCTCTGCAGGGTAGTTCCAATGCACACCGCTGTCCCAACCTAAGACCCCATCCTACTGAAGTGACTTTCTCCCATAGTCTTTGCAGCCTCCGGCCACCATCAGCATGCATTCTGCCTCTGTGTTATGGTCATTCATATAGGTGGGGTCATATAATCTGTAATTTTTGTGTCTGGTTTTTTTTTCAATGTAACATGTATCAAAACTTCCTTATATTTTGTGGCTAAAAATATCTTAGAGATCTATATTTAAAAGAGTTTAAAACATTTTTTTCCATTTAGTTTTTTTTTTACTCTGTATGTGTGTGTGTGTGTGTGCTGTATGTCTGTGTGTACATGTATATGTATGCACGTGTCTGTGTATATCTATGGCACATCTATGGAAGTAAGAGAGCAACTTTCAGGAGTTGGTTATCTCTTTCCACCACATGGTCAGAGGGACTGAGGCCAAGTTGCAAGTACCTTGTCAACTGGGCCATCTCAGCTGCCTTGAAGATCTATTTTTGACCAATATGGTGGTAGATGGATGAACTGGTTTATTTAAACTATATTTTGTCTAGGGATGATTGTTAAGTTTATAGTTCCATTTTGAATACATATATATATATATATATATATATATATATATATATATATATATGCTGGCCCATCACTCACAAGTCCTTAGTTACATGTATACCACACACAGTAGAATAGTCAAAGTGATAAATTTTAGGGCCTACAATCTAAAATTTAGAATAAGAATAAAATTTGCCAGTAGTCATATCTGACAAAGATCTCAAAATTCAGAAAAGAAATGATAATTGATGTCTTTTTAAAAATTTGGATTTTTTTTTCTGAAGTTAAGACATGGTCTCATGTAGTCTGGGCTGACCTCTAAGTTTGTGTGTTGGTGAGGCTGTCCTTGCACTCCTGTCCCTGTATCATCCCATACAGGTGTGGGCCATCCTGAGGGCTGAGCTCTCCTATAGAAGATTTGTTGCTTGTTCCTTAAGTTTAAAGTGACAGAGGCTGACTGGAAAACAGCCCCAGTGTGGAAACTGAATATTTCACAGAGTGACAGACAGAAATTTTTTCTTGGCAAAGTATGCTTATAATGGGACAAAGTCAAAGGCTGGAGGCAGGGGATTTGGAAGACAAATAAAGTCAAGAAGTGTCACTCAGGGGTTTCATAGGTGGTGTGACAGTAAGAAACTATGGGAATGAGACATCCAAATCTGGTTTTGGTCAGTGTTTTATCACAGTAGCGGCGAGACAAACTCACAGCAGGTTTACACATGTACATATTATTCAGTTAGGATAGAAATGTATAGATAGGAAAGTATACTTATCTGTTTCTGCAGCCCTGTAGATGCATAATCCTGGGGTCTCATGCTAGCAGGCAAGCGCTCCACTATTGAGTTCCTTTCTCAGCTCCTCAAGGAGGAAAGTCCTCTGCCTCCTGTATAACAGCAACATGTCATCAACAACTTTCTAGTCATTCCCACCACAGCATGAGACCTTGTCTTCAGATGATCTTTCCAGTGAAAAGCTTTCTTTTGTTTCCTTTTGAGACAAGGTCTTGTTTTCTGTCTCAAACTCAAGATCCTCCTTTTCTCAGTGTCCCATGTGTTGGGGCTACAGGCATGTGGTACCATGCCTGGCTTTCCAAATGCAATTTACCAGTGCCATCCTGTTTCAAGTCTTTTACGGGTCAAATCTCATCATGATCAGTACATTAGGGGAATCCAAATACAAGGCAATCTACCAAACTCAGGACCAGCACTCTTCAAAGGTCACCAAAAACAAGGGAAGACTGACACATTGTCTCAGACTAGGGTGTCCAGGCAGACAGCAATAGCAGACAGCATGTCTGAAACGTGATGTGCCATTCTTAGAGGCAACCTAGGGACGAGAAAAGGGACTTAGTTGAAAAGCTGGTGAAATCTGAACAAAATATGGCGTTTAGTTAGAAGCCATGAGCCGACGGTAGTTTCTTGGTTTTGATGAGCATATATTGTCACGTGACTTGTTGATAGATTAAAACTGAGTAAGAACATACAGGGAATCCTCATTTTATCTTTGAGACTGTTCCTCCCCCCCTCCCCCCATTCATATAGAAAACTGTCGATACTGGCAAATCTTAGATTTGAAGAGGAAAGTTGCTATGTCTTTGAGTAAACACATAGGCCTTTCTTGAATGACCCAGGCCTGCCTTTTCTTCTCTAATCTTACCTCTGATAATCTCACCTCTTTCCACACAGTACACAGCCTTTACTGGATCACAGAGTCATGTGCCGCGTCTCACTCTTCTTTGAACGTGTGATTCCTTTATCTGTGTCACTTCCTTAGTTTTTTTTTTTTTTTTTAACTTCCTATATATGATTATTACCTTTTGGACTATGTTGACCCTTTTCCCAAGACCTGGCTCTGAGAGAATCTACTATTTCATCTAAGAATCACAGAAATCCCTTTCTGTCTAGTGTGCTCACCCCTGTTGCCATCCAGTGTCTTCTCTACTTAGCAAAGGTACAGTGAGCTCCCAGAAGCACAAACTGCTCTTCAAGCTTTTCTCTGGGCTCTCTTTTTTCTCAGGGTGAAATCCATTGGGCGCTGCCGCCCCTTAGTTATAAGAGTTCAGTGGCACAGTTCCCCTAATCAACACACAGGCTTGTGCCATCTCATCTGGTGGATACCTCCTAACCCATCGACACGTGCTACTTGTATTCCCACCTTCATATGGTTTCTGGTCAAGATGGGAGGAGAGTGATAACTATCTTTTCATGGTTGATGTCAGTCTCCTTCATCAGCTGTGTGACCATCAGAAAGCTCTTTGGATTCCCTGTGTCTGTTAGCTCATCAGTTGTGAGGAATTATAGGACGTGAAGAGCTTGTATCATTCCTTGGCAACGGAGTGGGTTAAAAAATATTGGTAGCTAGGCTATAATGTGTTCTGTGCCTTTGTAGACTGAGCATAAAGGTAATGAATGCATTATATTGATACCCTTTGGTTTCTAAAGTCTTATACAAATATTTGTTGAAAAACTGCCCTTTCCTTTGTTTGGAATGTGTTTGCACTCTTTCCTCTTACTCCCGTGTAGACAACAATGCGTGCTCCCTGCTTCAACCCCAGCTCCAGCTTTTAGTTCTAGCAAAGGTCTTTCCTAGTCACGCCATCTCCACTGAAGCAGATCCATCTTCCTGCTGCCGGGTGCCCACAGTTCCTGTGTTGTTAGAAGTCTCACTTACTAGACCATAAGATGGGCAAGAGCTGCTGGTTCAGAAGGAAGTTCTCAATGGCGTTGAGTCAACCACTGAGCACTGCATTGCTGTCTACAGGATCATTGGACTGTTGTGGGGAGCTACTTGTGAGTTCATGGTAATTCTCCCACCCAGGAAACCCATCAGAGGTCTCCCAAGGACACTGAAAGGGTTAAGATGGCCTTGTGTTATCCTACTGCAGTTGATAGATGTAGAACTCACAGATAACAGGGTCTTGGGGCATAATAAAATGGAAATGTGTTTGAAAACTGTTTTAGGTTGGAGAAGTTTAATAGCAGGTACTGTAAACACAGTGTGTATGTGTTCAAATACCATTGCCCTGGAAACAGGTAGGATAAGCTTCTTAAGGGCTGTTTTCCTTTTGAATATCTCAAGCTATTTTTTTATGTTGTCAGTACACAGTAAATGGTTAGCCAGTGCTGGGTGGATGATCACAAAGGCACAGCAGAGATGACTAGAGCAAGAAAGAGCTGCAGGGGCGCCTGGATAAACTCCATCACGATGAAGGAACATGATCTTCAGAAGGTTTTAAAATGGGTAAAAAAAGTTAATATTCCTGAGGTATTATTTAAAAACCTAGCTGGTGGAGATGAAGACTAGACATAATTTTTAAAATCACAGACAGAATATCAGTGGCAGAACGTCTTCCAGGCCATCTTCCCAAATAGCAGCAGGACTTTAATGTCCAAAGGATTGATTCCATTCAGATTTTCTTATGCTCTGGGATGAACAGCGTATTTCAGATTACATTGTGCCACCTAATTTACCTATTTTTCCAGCTGTGCCAAATTTCCAATCTTCTATGGAGACATGCAAGAATCATATAAGAATCATACAAGGATTGTCAGGAAGTGATTTCATGGCTGTGTGTGTGTATGTGTGTGTATTTGTTTTTGTTTTTGCTCAACAGTAGAAAATTAGGCTCAAGAATTATCACCAAATAAGACCAAAATAATTTAAAACCATGTATTAGTCACTGTTCTATTGCTGTGAAGAGATACCGTGACCAAGGCAACTCTAATGAAAGAAAGCTTAATCGAGGCCTTGCTTACAGTTTCAGGGGTTTAGTTCATTATCCTTGTGGTGGGAGTGTAACAGAATGTAGGAAGGCACTGGAGCAGCAACTGAGATCTACTTCCTGATCCATTGGGGGGAGAGAGAGAGAGAGAGAGAGAGAGAGATTAGAACACATCTGGGCCTGGTATGACCTTTTGAAATGTTAAAGCCTACCCTCAGTGACACATTTCCTCCAATAATGTCACACCTACTGGGACAAGACCACACCACCTTATCCTTCTCAAATAGTGCCACTTTCTGACAGCCAAGCATTCAAATGTATAAGACTATGGGGGCCATTCTTATTTAAGCCCCTCTAAACCATTTTTAACATGCTACTTATAACACAGAAGATACAAATTTAGAAAACAACAACAACAACAACAACAACAAACCCCAAATAAATCCATTCACAGATTTTTGGTACTGATTTATGAAAGAAAGATTGAGGCTAACCCCACTCTTCTTAGTAACATGGTCTTGTACCTTAAAACTAAGTCACTTAGACAAAGTATATGTTTGTGAAAACAAAACCAAAACCAAAAATAACTGAGAAACTAAAAAACATTCAATACAAAGTATAAATCTCATATGAAGCAAATTTTGAGCATTAAAACCTGAGTCCTTGTTTATCTACTGGAATCACAAAGGGCAAACCTTTAGTTTACTGGAGTTCTGCTTACTTTAAAGCTTTCTGGGAGAACAGAAATGCTCATATCACAGATGCTGGCCCAACATGGTGGTGGTGTTCATCATTTGTGCAGTGACTGTAGGATGGAAACTGGTCTGCATGAAGTGAGGAACAGTTGGGACACTCTCTTTTTGGTACAAGTGGGGACACCATAGCAAAGTTATGGAGAACTTTAAATGTGAGAGTGTTCTGATCATGAAAGATTACATTCCCTAGCAATTGAAGAACACTTTCATGAGAAGAGACTGAGAACTTGAAGTCTGTCCCTTCACCCAGCAGGATAACCAGGAGACTGTATTGAGCTTAATTTTCTTTTGAATACTTTAAAGGAGAATTTGGATCTATCTACCTGTGGAGCTTAAACCTGATTGACAAAGCCCTTGAGGTGTTCTCCTCAGCTGCAGAACAAGAAGAGTTAATTGGGCAAGATAATGGAGTCAATTTTGCTAATTCTTCAAGTATTATGGTTTCTTTTCTTTCCCTGTCAGATTAGGGGTAATTATAAAATCCAGAAAAATCAGATTTCTACACTGGAGTCTTTCCAAGAGATTTAAGTACTGGTAAGGGGTAACTGGGCATCAGAAAGAAACCACAAGTCAGAGAGCTCTCACAGATTATTTTAAAAAAAAAACCAAAAAACAAAACAAAACAAAAAAACAACTTACACATTTCTTATTTAAAAGCAAAGACCTAAAAATCAACTTTTACATAGTACTTAAAATTTTACTTTTGAGCACATTGAGTCATGAAACAGATTGCCAGTTGTCACTGTAGAATTTTGGCCACATGATAGACTATAAAGTCTTTTTATCTCTCATTTGTATGGCTATATGAACAAAGGGATTCAAACAAAAAATTCAAACACACCCATCACCCATCAATAGGCGCTTAATAAAATATATTCGTGTAATCAATTGATATAAATATAAGATGCCTACCGTATGCTGTTCATTAATCTCATTAATTGATTCAAATAATTGTTTTGGGTGTCACTCTTACATGTAGGCAAGATGCTGGGGATGAAGGACTAAAAGAGAACTAAGCAAGGATGCTGTGTCTACATAATTCAGGTCATGTGGCGGTAGAGTCAGGAGGATTGAGTCAGCCAAGCAGTTCAAGTCCAGCCTAGGCAAAATAGCTAGGTATGGAGGGGAGGGGAGGGGAGCACAGATGAACAGATTCTAAGGATGAATCGACCTTGAAATGAATGATTCTCATGACGCTAGAGTATGGAAGAGGAAAGAAGAAAATAACAAGATGATTTTGAATAGTTATGTTCCTAAAATGTAGAAGCAGGTAACATGATATGAGAGACTGATTTAGCCCAGGAAGGCCTGAGATACAGCGTGAGTGGTAAGAGAATTGTGCACTGGTACTTTGGAAAAACAGGATATTTGTGTTTAGCGCTCTGCACCGATAAATGCAGCAGCCCATGCAGCTGCCTTGCCTGCAAGTTGGACTTGCTTAGGAGGTGGACATGAAGGACTTTGCAGGTCACAGTGCGGAGTTTACACCGTTTCTGTATTCAGTAGGATGGAGCCGTTAGAGACGCAAGCAGCGTGCTCTGGTAGATGGCCTACTAGTAATGCACAGTTAGAAGAACAGATGCGGCGCCAGTAGTGAAGTCAGAACTCAGAGTTTGCAGGAAAGATGATGATGACAAGGACCACGATGCAGGCTTCAAGGATGGAGAATGGGCATCATTCAGAGGACAGTGCTGTTTAGGCTGGCAGTTTCTAGTCTCAATGTGGAACTTGATCTAGCTTCCAGGGGGTCTCAACTTTCTAAATACGGTGACCCTTTATACAGCTCTTCACGTTGTGGTGACCCCCCCAGTCATAAAATTATTTTTGTTGCTACTTCATAATTTTATACTAATATAAGTGTATTTGAATCCTAATGTAAGTATATTTGTTTTCCAATGGTCTTAGGCGACCCCTGTGAAAGTGTCATTCTACCCTAAAGGGGTCATGACCTACAAGTTGAAAACCACTCTTTTTTTTCTTTTTCTTTTTTTTTGGTTTTTTGAGACAGGGTTTCTCTGTATAGCCCTGGCTGTCCTGGAACTCACTTTGTAGACCAGGCTGGCCTCGAACTCAGAAATCCACCTGCCTTTGCCTCCTGAGTGCTGGGATTAAAGGCATGCGCCACCACGCCCAGCTGAAAACCACTCTTATAGATTCTCTAAATCCCCCCCCTCCCTGAACATTGGACAGAATGACAACTGCTCTATCTTTTTTAGGGGCTACTGCTAGATATTATAAGATAAACCCACTGAAAGCATTTGGTAACCGTGAATGTGCTGTGTAAATAAATACAGTTGTCCCTTGAATACCAAATGCTGAGGCTGTTCAACTCCCTTATAGAAAAGGCAGAATTTGCATGAAACCTGCACACATCCTGCGGTAAACTTTAAATTCTCTACTGTACGTATGGTACAGAATACGATGTAAATGCTATGGAAATACTTGTTAAGTTATCTGGTGCAGGGATGGCTGGCAAGAACAGTGCGGAGTTTGGGCAAAGACCCAGGTTCCAGCCGCAGCACTAGAAAAACAGACAACAGCCTGTTCATGACTAGTTCATGTGCATTTCTCCGCTACGCACTTTTGAGTCTCAGTTGCTTGAATCTATGAATGTGGTAATCGAGGGTCTAGTAGCCTACTCCTTACGAGAGTGGCCCTACGGTCTGAGTCATTCCCACTAATTCACAGAGATTCCGTACGGGAAACACCATCACTGTCGGAGTTTGGGGCTCTTTCCATTTCCAGTGTCATAGGGGAAGCACTGACTATATTAGAGAAATTTGTCTAAGTCTGTTTTCTTAAGGAGAAAGCAGATAAAATGTATCAGGGTACCTCAGGGAAAACAGGAAGGACATAGATCATAGAAGGGACAGACCGAATTCATAATGATAGATTAACTGGGAAACACACAGTTTTAGTAAATGCTCAAAAGAATAAATGAGTCAAGTATTTCCCAGTATATCTCTGCTGTACTGGTAATGTTGGAGTGATTCCATTATGCCAATTCTCCAGGGCCTGGATTCTTCTAGCTTGTCCATCAGCCCCTTCCAGGTAACTTCCTCTGTGAAGCACTAGGGGAAAGTCTGGGAGGTGCCAGGCGGTCAGGTGTTTAGTAATCACAATGTTTCCTAATTAGGAAACAGCAAAGGGCTAGAGTCGCTGGGAGACAGTTCACTCCACCTGGACTGAAGGAAGGAAGCTTCCGTTTAATCAAAGTTGTTGTGACATAAAATAAATGGAAGAAAGGCGAGTGTGACTGGAGACATCACGCCAAGCTGCTTAGCAATATTTGGGCTGCCTTCAAGCAGTAGACGTTGAATGATACTCAATTTATGTTTTGCAACTAGTCTAGAGAAGGATTTGAAATAACCCTTACCTATGTTTTGGCCCAGGGCATATGAAAGCTATGGAGAATGGAGAGGAAACAGTTTCATTGTACCACAGGCTTTTGTTTGTTTGTTTGTTTTAGGACAGGTCTTGCTAAGTAGCCCAGGCTAGCATTGAGCTCACAATTTTTGTTTTCAATTTTTTTTATCATTATTATCATTTACACGTGTATTGCGCATATGCACAGGCTTGTGTGTATGCCACAGTGCACCTATAGAGGTCAGAGGACAATTTGTGGAGAGGGTCTCTCTTTCTACCACATACACAGATTGCAGAGATAAAAGTTAGACCATGCGGCTCACCAGGCTGGAGCAGGAAATACCTTTGCCTGCTAATCTGTCTTACTTACCCCACAATTCTTTACCCTCCTCACTTCTGGTGTTAGAGACAGGAGCCTCTCTGTCTAGCCCCAGAGTGGTTTACATAGTGAAAAGCTCTTTCTTCAATTATATCCCATCTGGAGGCCCATATGAAGGACCAGATAATAAACCTACATGCTCAGTAACATTTTAGGGATCCTGAGACCCCCACCCTACGTGTCTGTCTTCTGTGAAAGTCTAGTTGATGGTAACGACTACAACCTACTGGAGCTGATTGTCTCTGAGCTCACCCTTGTCTTGGTTTCATCGCACCACTTCCCATAGTTCGTTACCTTCAGACAATGGCGCAGGAAGATATGTGGCTTTGCACCTGCCCAGGACTATGTTCTTAGGGGATTAATGAACACTGCTTCTCTTCCTGAAAACGTGTCCAATGATGATGTGTGAAAAGTGACAGTCACATTAACCCATGCCATTGTAGTTCTGGCTCCGTGGATTTCAGGGTCCCCCAGATATTTGCAGTGGTGCTGAGCGTGCGACTCTGGGTAGTCTTTGGGAGGCGGCTTCTTCTTCTTCTTCTTCTTCTTCTTCTTCTTCTTCTTCTTCTTCTTCTTCTTCTTCTTCTTCTTCTTCTTCTTCTTCTTCTTGTCCTAATATGTATTTTTAGCATGTGAGAAATAGCAATCTTCCATATAAAACAGATGTGGGGCTTGCAAAAAATTAACAGATTTGGCCCTGGGAGGCAACACGGAAGGAGTGATACAGTATTTCAACAAAAAGATTATTTTCTAGAATCCCAACAATTCAAGCAAGAAGAATCTTCTTCGCAAGGGAAGATGTTGATTTATTAAGGAATGGGTTGAGCTTTCTGTTCCGCTCAGTACCAGCTGGGGACCCAAGTGTCTGGGGCTTGCCCACGTGGATCCTCTCCTAGAGGCAAATGACATCTTTGCCTTAAATCTTTTGGCAACAGTGAGTAACGAGAGCTCAAAAAATGTATTTTTCTTACACATAAGCATCACCCTGGCCATGGTCTTCATTGAAGCAAAGGAAAACAATGCAGGGTCGACAATTTAGCCGCTGCGTTGAACCGCGGCAAGAGGCCGGAGATGTCCACTAGCACTGCTCAGTACTAGTTCCAATCGGGCTCTTTGGAGAAAAGACTTGTGACCCTTTAGCATCTTTTGAAGATTTCTGCCTCAAGTTTTACTAAGCAAAGATGGAAGAGCCTGACCCTCTGGGTACCACTGAGCAGTCCTGAAAACACATCAACACCCAGGTAGCCAAAAAGACAGATCAAAGAGTCTTCAAGTACAGCCAATTCCGACATTCTGCTGCTCCTCGTGGGCTTCAACTACCGCAAAGGAAACCAGGAGAAGCCGTTTAAGAAAGAGAACAGCCAGGAAATAGCTGGGTCACCGAGAATGAGGAGAAGTGTGCAAACCGTGCTTACGGCATCTACCTTTAAGATGAGGTATATAAGGAAGATGGTACCCAAGATTCTGTTGCTTCCCTGTGTCAGCCGCGAGCTTCCAGATGAACACATTGAACGGAAAATGGTAAAGAAAATAGCTTACAAGACATTCATAGAGTGGATGAGGCAGATGAAGATGAGGTAGAAGTTCTCTGTGGTTTAAACTGGAGTGGAAATGCGGACAGCATGAAGGAGGTCCTATGCAGGCTGGGCATGCAGTACCTTTGAGCAGGACAGGGCAGGCCTCTCTGGTATATCTTCCAAGCAAGGCTTGTTTCTGTCCAAGGTCCTGTGTAAGTCCTTTGTGGATGTCATTGAGGAGGGCACAGAAGCCACAGCTGCTACAGCTGCTTTCATGATATCAAACCACATGAGATTCACCTTCACTTCTGGGACCATTCCCCTTTCTTTTGTTCATTCAGCATGTTAGGACCAACAGGACCCTGTGGTCAGTTCTCCTCTCCTTGAGCAGAGGATGATGGTGTGTCAGCTACTTAACCACTTGCTGTGATTTCCCTGAGACCCAATGACCTTATCCATATGTGTGACGAACGTTTTGAAATAAAATGCTTTGTGGCACACCCCCCTGAAAGAAACCTGTCGAAGTAGAATTGTTTATGAGTTATTATCGCTTGTTCCCATACAAATATTTTCTGTTTAAACTCAAAGCAGCATTCTAAGGGGAGAAATGTCTTTTTCATGTCCCATTTAACAAAACAATAACTTTGTTTTCAAAATCTCATTTTATTCCAGCTGGATGATATATGATCTTGTTATACAAAGCTTTATTGTTGGAACATATAGCTCTTGTGTTTCTGTAGAGAATATGAAGCATAACCTTTGTCTATTTAGACTACATGCTGTTCAGCAGAGACCTCACCTTCAGGCAGGTTATATAGAAATTATTTTAATAACTTTGTAAACAGCTCATACATGAAAGCATTTGCTGCTTTTGACAGTTATGTGATTGGTATTGTTCTGTAATGAGACTTCTAAACAATATTGTTAATGAGCAATCATCCTAACTCTGTGTGTCTGATAAAGAAACCGGGATATGTAGAACTGTGAAATACATAGAAATACGTAGAAATCGGGATATGTGGAATACAGGTAAACTTGCAAGTGCAGTTTTGGAGAAGGGTGTGGTTAAATTTGAACAGCTGACTCTTACAAAGCCATGTGACACATAGTCCATAGAAGTGCTCCCCTGAGTGAGACTCTCTGGGTACTATCAACACCAACACTCCTGGCAGAAGAGCTTCGGCAGCTGGATTCTGGAGATGCTCCTCTCCGTCTGAAATGCCTTTTCTCTGCCATCCTGGAACCCAGGGCGACTCAGTTTCTAGCCTTAGATGTCTCTTTTCCCGAGAGCACCTGGAATTCCCCAACCCTCCAGCCCTTCGTGATTAGGTTTAGTTCTCACCTTTTGTCTGGGCAGCACAACTGTGCTTGGTACCTGTGGAGGCCAGAAAAGAGGGCACCAGAGACCCTAGAGTTACAGAACTTGTTAGCCACAATGCGGATGCTGGAAATTGATCCCTGGATTCTCTGTAGGCGTCTTAACCACTGAGCCATCTCTCCAGTCCCTCAGCTCGCAGTTTTATTGAGAGGAAGGCCTGATGTCCTATCTATGGGGATAAGAGCTTGTTACTTTATTGTGGATCAGGGAGCAGGCAGGAGCACATGCACCTTATTAGTGTTTACAGCACTGAAGAAAATGTTTCTTCATCCCCAGGAGATGACTGGTTTAAAAGAGGGGGATGGGGAAGAGGTTGAAAATCAAGAGGAGGAACAGAGGGAGAGGAATAAGAGGGAAAGGAGGAGGACTAGAATAATAGGAGAGGGAGGGAAAGGAAGAAGGGGGAGGAGGAGGAGGAGAAGGAGAAGGGAGAGGAGGGGGAGGAAGAGGAAGAAGAAGTGATTACTTACTGTGTTGGTTTGAATATGCTTGGCCCAGGGAGTGGCTCTATTAGGAGGGGTGTTGTTGGAGTAGGTGTGGCCTTGTTAGAGTTGGTGTATCACTGTAGGTGTGGGTTTTAAGACCCTCATCCTCGTTGCCTGGAAGCTAGTATTCTGCTAGCAGCCTTCAGATGAAGATACAGAACTCTCAGCTCCTCCTGCACCATGCCTGCCTGGATGCTGCCATGTTTCTGCCTTGATGGTAAAGGACTGAACCTCTGAACCTGTAAGCCAGCCCCAATTAGATGCTGTTGTTATAAGAATTGCCTTGGTCATGTCTGTTCACAGCAGCAAAACTCCTAACATAGACACATACCTTTCAGCTTTTACTTGGTGATAGACTTTATTAAGATTCTACTTATAAGCAACAACTTTGGTAAAGACTTTAAGTTCCCAGCTAACTGAGATGTTCAAAAACTGTACTTGGCTTTGGAAATGAAACAGATGCAGGAGTTTAGGTCACACCACTGGTGTCCTTGTGATCTTTCTCCTCTATCAC
This sequence comes from Mus pahari, assembly GCF_900095145.1. Lineage (NCBI taxonomy): Eukaryota > Metazoa > Chordata > Mammalia > Rodentia > Muridae > Mus > Mus pahari. Next base: position 88,078,298 of record NC_034597.1, read on the forward strand.
TGCTTTCTTCAGCACTGACTTCATCTTCAGTCAGCGTCTCTCCAAAGAGACCATGCTAGCCACAAGCAGTCCCAGCATAAAATATCAGTAATCACCAACTGTGGTGGCACATACCTGTTATCCCAATACTTGCAAGACTGAGTCAAGGGATTTCTGGGAACTTGACGAGAGACTCTGTCTTAAAAAGAAGACAGAGTAGAGCAAACTTGCGGAACCATTGGATATATTTGTACCAAGGTATAAAGATACCAGAATGCTTAGAGACACCTCTATGAAAACAGTGCCTTTTTCTTGTGACCACCGTCAGCAGCCCTGTGGCCTTCCTTGTCTGGTCCTGTTTAGGTAACATAAGGATGATGCCAGAGTCTAGCTTGATGCTCCTTTAGTGGCTAACCCAAGGAATATGTTCACCTGTAGGTAGGGTAAAATGACACATGGCCACAATACCGTCAGTTGAGAAGAAACAGAAAAGTAAAAGATTATGTAGTGGGTAGGCAGAGATCTTTGGTTTGGACCAGTTGCCTTCATTTGGCTTCCTGTGGACCGGCATTCTTTGTAATGCATGGGACTTGACTGGAGAACACTTAATAAAACCTTTTACTTTCATTACTGTATTCATTTATTTGGTGTTTTTTTTTTTTTTTTTTTTTTTAATGAGAGAGGGCTCATGTAGCCTAAGCTGGCCTCAAAGTCACTGTGTAGAAAAGGATGACCCCAAACTCTTTCCTGATCATCTTGCCTCCACCTCCCAAGTGCTAGCTAGCATCCCAGGGCATGGACCAGTACACCTGCCTTGAGGATCCTTGAGTCTTTCATGTACTGGTTCCTACTTGTATCAAAGTCGAGGCATAAAGAAGGAGCAGGCCACACCAGTCTCTGTTCTGAGGACATCACCTTCCCTTGTGTGTGCAGTAGAGAGTAAGGGAGGGAGACAGACACCAAACAGAGAAGTAGGTAGGCTACGTTATTTATTTTCCTAGACAGCGTTCCTCTGGGCAGCCTTGGCTATCCTGGAACTCTTTCTGGAGATCAGGCTGGCCTTGAATTAGTTGTTTTGGTGGATGGAAAGCTTCAGCTAGCCACTAGTCAAAACAGGATCAGGAGGCTGGAGAAGTGGCTCTATGGCTGAGCACTTGCTGGGAGCCTTGGGTCTAGCACCACAAACACGAAACAAAAAAAAATCTCATCCAGACTGAGGAAGGAGGGGACAGAGGAGGAGGCAGGGACAGGCTACCAGGGGAATTCAGGGGACACACAGGCTGGGAGGCAGGAAATCAGCTCTGCTCCTATCAGGATCAGGGAAGCTCTAGGCTCTGTCCCTGGCTGCACCACACTGAGTCTCACAGCTACTCCACCCAGCCCCGGAGCCACAAGACGGTTCACGTTCACGTGTTCCCCACTTAACCACAGAGCACAGAAACAGACGAAACCTGTGCGTCGAAAAGGGCCAGCCCTGGCTTTGAACAAAGAGCTTTTAAAACAAAACCACAAAGGGAGTGAGTCACCACTCTTTCAACCTTTCTTCTCCTGTGTGGCTTTAAGCCTCCTGCGTGTTTGGGGGGGGGGGTCCAATCTCATCGTTTGTATCTATTTGTTCAAATGAACCCAGAATTCCTTAAAATACCAAACTAATTTCTTTATTTCAGGTTTCCACATTAGACACATACACGTTGCCCACCTCCGGAAGACTCACAATTTCTCAGAACACTCCTGGGTAATTTTTCTTAGTGGTTTTTCCATGATAAGATTTGGAGTTTTGAATAGAAAATTTGTGGGAGGGGTTGCTGTATAGAGAAAAAAAAAACCAACCCTACAACGATGAAGTGCTTCTACTGAAGTATTTTGAACATAGAATATGAAAGCTGACTAGGAACTTAGGCTAGAACTGTCACTCCTGAAAATGTCTAGGCCACTTGGTTAATTTGTTGACCTATTCATTTGTCCAGTTCTTCACTGACAGTGGTATGTGTTGATTTGACGGCACTTCACTATATTGTCAATATAGGACATTTACTTAATCAGGAACTGATTCTCTAGTTCAAGCTTGGTTTGTGGGAAAGGCTATTTCCCCTGTGTTCGCTGATAGGGTTGGTGGCCGTGGTCAAGGAAAGTGAAATCCTGAGGCTTACTTTAACAGAGGCCGAGAGAAGATGACTCTGCCTCCTTATTTGGAGTCCAGGAAGTGGTTTAGGGTTGAGATCCAAAAAAAATTAAGTTTGTTTGATGTTACCAGCAGTGACCTGCCTTGATGTGGTGTCCTCAGATGCAACTCGAACCAAGAATTGTGACATCTGAAAGTGGTGGGAGAGTTTGAGGAACATGATTAGTCAGAACATGTTACCTGAAATTTCAGCCTCTGAGGTCACCATTCCTCAGGATGAAGGACTGGCCTTTCACTGCCATGGACCATGGACCCATGTGCAGTTCATGCACTACTTGAAGTAGCATGTTCAGGCTGTTTCTTGAACTGGGAAGTCTCTTTTCTCTCTCTCTCTCTCTCTCTCTCTCTCTCTCTCTCTCTCTCTCAAAGATTTACTTATTTTTTTTCCTATGACTACACTGTAGCTGTCTTCAGACAAATCTAGAAGAGGGCATCAGATTCCATAACAGATGGTTGTGAGCCACCATGTGTTTGCTGGGAATTGAACTCAGGACCTCTAGAAGAGCAGTCATTCCTCTTCACCACTGAGCCATCTCTCCAGCCCCCTGCTTCGTATCTTATTTTTTCACTTCATCCAGTCAGCAACTTTGTTCTACCTCCTCCTCGAGTGAATCCTGTAAAAGCAACCCGAGGGAGGGATGTGTGTCAGGCCCACTCATAAGCTCTTATCTCATTTCTAGACTAGGACCCAAGGCTGTATATAGAGTGAGTGTTTTGTTGGTAATGATTGTTTTCATCTGAATTTATCTCAGTGAAGACTGAAGCTGAATATCTAAGAGGTTTTTGCTGGCTGTTTCTGCTTGTTTAAACAATCATCTGAAAAGAAATATGACAATTCTGGAAAAAAGAAAAAAATTAGTATTTTAGCCATTTCATTTAACTTGCAGTTCATGTGGCAGGAAGGCCAACACAAATGCCAGAGGGTTGTTTTCTTTGTGGTCTCTTTCCTGGGTTGTAAGATGTCCCCTCTTCAAGTGGCTACCCCTTCTGTCCACATAGACTCCTAGTCCCATCTCTATCCACATTTTCTCCTCATAAGGACCCCAGACTGGTTGGATTAGAGCCCCCTCTACCACTTCATTTTAATAGGCTCAGCTGTTTAAATGGCCATATCTTCTAACAGTCACATTCTGTGGAACTACAGCTGAGGACTTTGCACATGAATTTAGGGAAAACAAGCTATCATATCCAGTCGATAGCACCATATAATGCTGTGGCGATAAACTTAAGGGCAGCGCCCTGATAACCGCAGTTCTCTACTTGATTGGCCAGACCAGTTATGTTTTCTGAGCCAGCATTTCTCAGCTTTTCCATCTGAACTGTAATAGTTCTTAGCTGTCTCTTTCTTTCTCCAAGGCTGTCTCCTACTGCGCTGCTGTATGGATTACCGCTCACCAGGCCATTTTCCAATCTGTGGTCTATTTCTCTGTCTTCAGTGATTTCAAATGTGTCAGAAACCAACCCGTGACTTCAGGGGGGGGGGGTCCTTCCACCGGATTACTCGTAGTAGAATCAGGCTGAGCTGACTGACCTTAGTCAGCACGCTCTCGCTATCCTCGCTTCTCTGTTTCCTCACAATGGTTACTCTCTAGACATTTCAGTGGGACTATGAAGTCATAGTTTAGATTTTCCCCATTCTCTGCTTCTCTGGGTCTCATCATTAAGCTGAGAAGCATCCCCTCCTTTGATGTTTGGGTCTCCATGTCCTTTCTCCTACTTCCGGCCACCCGGCTTTGGTTGGGTCTTATTAATTCTCCCCTGAGTATTGTCATAGCTTTGTGGCTAGAATCGTTTCTTTCAGATTATTTATTGTTGCTAGAACGACCTTCCTCAAGCATAACTATAATGAAAATTATCAAGTGTTTTCAATAGGTCAGAGGCCTAAACAGATGACCAGGGTCCTGCTGCAAGGGAGCTAAGTAGGGAAGGATCTACTTGTGTCTTCCAGCTTGCCCCAGGGTCTCCCCAAGTGTTCACAGGCATCTTTCGTTTCATACCAAGCCCCCTTGTTATTCTTCCAGCCAGATCAACAAATGTGAACACTGTTAAAACCTCCAGCATATGGATAAGAATTTCCATACATTGTATACTTGGTCCTTCCTTCCTAATTCCAGTGTGAATATTTTTGTTTCATCAAAAAAAAAAAAATATCTGCTACCACGGACTGGACTCAGTCAGTCCCTCAACCCGCGGGAGAATCAGGGTCCCAGTACACAACCATTTAGTGATAGAGTAGGAACATAACGGCCATACAGGAAAAAAAAAGGTGAAGATTGAAGAACCTAGGGTATAGCATTTTTTGAATCATGTTGGATCAACATGATGGTTCTGTTCTAGGCAACAGAGTAGTTGCCATGGTTACTGCCCCTCTGTGTCCTGGATATTGTCCTCTGGGATGCTCATCTGTGACTTTTCAAAGGATGGTTAAAGGGTCTCCTTTTATTGGGGGACAGAACTTATACCTCACTTCTTTTGGTGTGAGTTTGAGGATCTAGATCGTTCTCAGCATTGGCCCATGACCATGGAACCTTGTGTTTCCTTGGCAGCATGCTCACCCGAGAAATTCAGGGTATTTCCAGTGTACTAACTGTTGTTCCATTCTATCTGTGAATAGCTATGACCAAAAAGGATCTTATCTTCAAATAACCTTTGGGCCGGAGAACCTGGTTTCTAATGGACAAGCCTCTGCACCCCGCCACGAAACCATTTCACTACACATTTACCAAACTGCAGTAACGGACTGCAGCCGCCATTACTAGACGGCTCCTAGAGAGAGTGATACTCAAGGGGGGGGAAGGAGCCACGTCTCATCTCTGGTGAAGTTCATCTGGCCCTGCCCTTTGACCATGGCTTATAAGAGCTTCCCTTTGGCTGAAGAAGTCGTCAGCTTTGGAGCCTCAAAAGGATACAAATTGGTGTGACAGTCTGCTGGCTACAGACTGCAGCTGTATGCCGCCCTTCCATTTAGCTGCCAGAGTTTCTAGGTATGTTCTGAGCTCATTGAGTTTGTATTGTTGTTGTTGTTGTTGTGGTTCAAAGTAGCTAGAATCAGCCAGCAAGCTCCAATCTTTTTTGGAAATGTCCCCTTTCAGTAGCACAGTCACGTGGGTTGGTGACTTTTCCCTGATCATAACCAGTTTCTTTTATTTGCTTGCTGTTATTATTCTAGACAGAATCTCGATGTGTAGCCTTGGCTGACCTGAAACTCACTATGTAGGCTAGTTTGGCCTACAGATAATTTAGCCTCTGCCTTCCAACTGTTGGGATTACCCAATGGCTATTGTCTTTTTTCTTTTCATTTTTAAAATTTTTTTTAGATATTTTCTTTATTTACATTTCAAATGCTATCCTGAAAGTTCCCTATACCCTCCCCTTGCCCTGCTCCCCTACCCACCCACTTCCACTTCTTGGCCCTGGCCTTCCCCTGTACTGGGGCATATAAAGTTTGCAAGACCAAGGGGCCTCTCTTCCCAATGATGGCTGACTAGGCCATCTTCTGCTACATATGCAGCTAGAGACACGAGCTCTGGAGGTACTGGTTAGTTCATATTGTTGTTCCACCTATAGAGTTGCATCCCCCTTCAGCTCCTTGGATACTTTCTCTAGCTTCTCCATTAGGGGTCCTGTGTTCCATCCAATAGCTGACTGTGAGCATCCACTTCAGTATTTGCCAGGCACTGGCTTAGCCTCATACGAGACAGCTATATCAGGGTCCCTTCAGCAAAATCTTGCTGACATATGCAATAGTGTCTGGGTTTGGTGGCTGATTATGGGATGGATCCCTGGGTGGGGTAGTCTCTGGATAGTCCATCCTTTTGTCTTAGCTCCAAACTTTGTCTCTGTAACTCCTTTCATGGATATTTTGTTTCCTATTCTAAGGAGGAATGAAGTATCCACACATTGGTCTTCCTTCTTCTTGATTTTCTTCTGTTTTGCAAATTGTATCTTGGGTATTCTAAGTTTCTGGGCTAATATCCACTTATCAGTGAGTCTGATGGCTATTGTCTTGTCTGATACCTTTAAATGAATCCTGTATTTCAACAAATGTAGCAATCTCCTCTTCTTTGCAAATTCTTTAATAGATTTAATTTTGGATAGGTCAGAAATCGAAGTACCAGTGGCCTGAATAGTTTTTAAGCTTTTTTTGTTTTTTTTTTAAATCAACTTTGTGCAATGAGTTGGGGGAGTTTGTCCAGGGCTGGCATAAATGTCCTTCAGCAGACTGAGTGCTATCAGCTTCTTTCACAGCACAGAGTCAGGAGCTGGACCATGTGTATCATGGTTGTTGCCAGAATCCCAGCCATCATATTCACTTTCCATACACAGAGGTACATGGAGTAGGAGCAAAGGGGCATTCATTATGATTTTCTTTCATTGAAGTTTTCGGGACATCCTATGGTATATTATGTGTGAATGGGCAAGGTTTGATCAATCATGTGGCCCCAGTTAGCTTCAGAAGAGGCTTGAGATATTATCTTACAGTTGGCTGTATAAACGATACATTTATGTCTTCATCTACCACCCCCTCCAAAACAAAACAAAACAAAACAAAACAATAGAACAAAACAGAAATCCACAAGAATAAATCTATGACAGGATCATATTTACCCTTTCTTGTGCTCTTTTCTACATACTATACTATAGCCACATGTACATGTGTTTGTGTATATGTATATAGTATATATTATATATATTATGTAATATATATTGATTTATCAAGGTGCTACTCTTTTTTTTTTTCTCCGAGACAGGGTTTTTCTGTGTAGCCCTGGCTGTCCTGGAACTCACTCTGTAGACCAGGCTGACCTCGAAATCCGCCTGCTTCTGCCTCCGGAGTGCTGGGATTAAAGGCGTGCGCCACCACGCCTGGCTCAAGGTGCTACTCTTAAAGTGAAAGGAAAGGTGGAATCTGTGCTACAGGTACATATACAAGTACAGATTTTACCCAGTATGTATAAGACTGATTTTCATTCCCAATACCCCCACAAAATCCTGCATTTGATCAGCCAGGGATGGGTCAGGGTGAGGTGGCTGGGATCTTGTGATTCCTTGCCTAGGGTCCAGCCTCTAGTGAAGGGGCTCACTTGTAAACTCTGTGCTCTGGGAACTCCACTTGCCCCACCCCTTGTCCTGGCCTGAGTTAGAATAGATGATACATTAAGAGGCAAACTTTTGAGCAAAACAAGAGTGGGCTGATCCCACTCTCAGAGAAGGAAGCTTGGTGTCTTGTGTTGGGTCCAGATGATGACTTTGTGAACCTTCTATGAAATGGAAAACTCTCTGGCAGAGTGATTGTATCTACATTGTACACCAAAGACAAATGACTCTGATCTCCCCCCCCCCCCCCAGGTATTTTGAGCAGCATACTCTTTCAGATTCTGATCTGAGGAAGCATTTGACATTTGCTGCAACGCTGACGAAGCTGACACTTGCTGCGGGGATAGTGGGAAGATCCCATTGTCACGGTGTGGCTCATGTTCCCGTGAGTCAGAGAAGAGTGATAGATTTATACTTCTGGGATGTGAGGCTTGAGGGGTGCTGTGCTTGCTCTTGCTCGATCCATGTGGGGGTTTGTGGGGCTCTGACGGATTGAGCATGAAGGCGAGTGGGTGCAAAAGCTTTCAGTTAGAAATGAAGGCAGGAAATGCAAAACGCTGTACTTCACGATCACATGGTGCTCAGGCAGATGTCATTCAGCTCTTTCCTAACTGCCATTGGAATTAAGAAACCGAAGGGGAGGCTTATCATGTGCCCTAGCTGCATGCTGTGCACCAGAGCTGCTTAATCTTGTTTGACTCACAACTTCGCCTCTCTAGAGAAAACTTTACATGGCCTTGGGTATACAGGAATGTAAAATAGATACAGTAGTACAGATGTTCAGTTCCATCAATTGGAAGGCTCACAGAGCATGAAGAGCATAAGTCCAAGGCCAGCTTAGATGGTATAAGGGGATTCTGTATTTAAAAACCAACCAACCAACCAACAAACACAAAAATAATGGAACACAGCAGCAGTCCACTTGCGAGTTTGTCAAATCGTGCTTACATAGACACTATATTCTAGACATTGTGTTTTTATTATGGGAACCCAGCTTCCACGACTTTATATATTAAAGCATCGGGAAGAGACATTAGTCTTTTCTTAGTGACTTTTGTTATACAGGCCGATGACAACATTTCTTAATTATTCCTTCACATTTCCTGGGCGATATTATCTTATATTCTGTTCTTCAGTTGAGTTCTGGAGGCAGACGCAGTCCCCATCACACTCATCTCAGCTAAAGAACAATTCACATGTAACGCAGCCCATCGATCCTGGTGCTCAAGGCTTTGTTAGACATTGATTCTTGCCATCTCTGCTGCTCGTTTTCACCACAGCCAGCTTTATTTTCCTAGTTAACTTGAGAGCCTTTCCTCTACACTTTCCAAACACAACAGCTCATCAACAGGACAGATGTTTGTCCAGTCGCTGACACTTGCCTCCTGGTGGACACGGATTCCTCACAAAGAGTGTGTCCAAGCCAGCACTTACTTACCAGATGGGCGCGTGGGTTCTTATGCTCCTTTGCATGGCTTGTGTGATGGATAATTTCATCATCAATGTGATTAGACCAAGAATCACCTGGGAATCGGGTCTTTGGACATGCCTGTGAGGCACTGCCTTGTGTTGAGGTTATGAATGGCACCATTCCCTGGCTCGGATCCTCGACTGTGTAAATGACGAGAGGGGACAGAAGGACAGCATGCCTCCATCCCCTTCTCGGCTTCCTGGAGTTTAGACGCAATGTGACCAGCCATCTTCCTGCTCTAACCACCATATCTTCCTTGAATGTAGCAGCCTCTTCGCTCTCATGATGGACTGTATCACCCTGGAGCTGAAAACCAGAAAAAAACAAAAGCAAAAACAAAAACCCTTTCGCCTTAAGTTGCTTTCGTCAAAGTATTTTTTTCTATTGCAATAGTAAAGAATCTACTATGTTTTCCCTTGGAATTCCTCAGATTTTTTTCTTTTCATTTTCATTTTTTTTTTAAAAAAAATCAATGTAATGGTTCTAATAGGAGTTGGTTTAATCCACTTTCCCCCTTCTCCAGGAATAGATGGTAATATTTTGAGTCTACTTTTGTTGTCCCATGAAGAGATGATGGTGTGGGTGTCTGTCTAGTGGATAAACATTCAGCTAAGCATCAAACAGTGTGCCAGACAAGCCTGCGTGCTGAAGAATTATAGAAAACATCAGTAGTGGTAGTCATCCTGTGTGAGACCAGACAGGCTTTGATTGGCCTTGCAAAAGCCTTCACCGGCTCCCTGTTCATGGCTACATTTGGGTGAGAAGCTTCACATTTACTGACTTTCCCTAGAGCGTGTCTCTCTTTCACAGCCCCCTCTGCCTTGTTACAGGACAGGGCTCTTTATCAGTCCTGGTTAAGGGACTGAGCAGCGACGGCTCCAGGTGAGTGAGCAGGTGACACCGGGGCATAATGAAACTGACTCCCCAAACGACCACTAAAAATGAGTTTTATGAGTTCCTGGCTACATGCCCTATAAACATGGAGGGCTTTGTTTTTTTTCTTTCATTTATGTGTGTGTTGGATAATAATACCTTTCCTCCAGCGATTTCATAAGGATATTTGGAGAAAAAAGAGGTAGTGTAGGTGAAGGGTTTTGAACTTGTTGGATGGGAAAACTGCTACAAAGGCATCGCAATAATAATTAGTGGTGGTGACCTGGTGTGTGGAAGAACAAAGCCCTCATATTCAGCATTTCCTACTCCAAAGAAAAGAACCAATTAAAGCAAACATGTTGTTCTGGTCCTACACACTTTATATGGCCCCAATTGATACCCTAAACCATGAAGATGTCTTCCTACTCAGACCTTAGGGGACCCTGCTGGGATTCAGTCCCTCTCAGGTGGCCAAGCTCCACAGTGACGGAGAAAAGGAAGAAAGCATGCATCAATCTTCAAAGAGACACAGTGCTTTTATTAATTAAAAGGGAAAACTCATTGGATGTAGAAAACTGCCCTTTGATAAACTCAGCTCATTTTTCCCGTTCCCTCCTATGGTAGCTCCTTTCCCCTGTTCTCTCCTATGGCTCTAGGAGGTTTTTATGCATGTACAAGGACATAAGATACTTCTGAGCAGAGACAGCCTGACTTGTTCCAAGCATGTGTTCCTTTGGCATGCAAACTCTTGTCTCCGTGCCACCTGCCTTCCTCACCTACCATTTGTCTCTGTCCTGTGGCTGTTGTGTGGTTGGCATCCGCCCCCACACTGGCGTGCCAGGGGAGTGAATGAACAATGGGATACCCTGGCACCGGAGGGCGTTTTAATAACTGTGGAAAATAAGGAATTTACAGATGTATGATTCAAGCTCCCACTTCAAAGGTCCCCAGCGGAACTTGTCCTGAAACTCGAAGCAGGACCGCTCCACACAATGCCACCTTTTGCATGGCTGCCCAGCGTCACTATAAATCTGCATGCGCCGGGCTTGGGAAAGTGACATGATTCGGGGGAACCAGATGCCCCGCTTTCATCTGGAACTCATGTACTCTGCTCTGTAAATAGCTCCTGCTTAGGGAAGAGGAGCGATGGGAGAGGAAGCAATTTGCTTTTCACGGCCAGTCAAGACACAAGATAGCCTGGGCTCACTGACCTGGGAGGGCAGTCTGAATGGTTCTCTCCTTCTGGGCCTGAACAGTCTTCATGCTGGTCAAGGATGTCCTCTTTCCAGCCCTGAGACATTACAGGAAAAAGTCTCCCATCTCGATGTCTCCTACTTCTGCTGGCACTTGTCATAATCCACCCAGTGTCTACTTTCTTTTAGTGGATCCCAGTCTCCAGCTGTAGTTCCCTGCAGACCCCTGTTTCTGTCTACATGAGATACCAGCCTCCCTTCTACTGATGGTTAGCCTCACTCGTCCAGTGTTTGCCTCACACTGCACAGTGTTCAAAACTCACTTCATGAAACTGTGGAGATGGCTCAGCAGGGGAAGGGCTTGCTGTCCAAGTCAGAGTTTGGATCCTCCAGCGCTGAGGTAGACATAAAAATGGGGCGTGGCTGTGTGCATCTGCAACCACATGGCTGAGGGGGAGGTAGTTACAGGCAGTTTCTTGGGGGCTCAATGGTCAACGAGTCTAGTGAAAATGGTGAGTGCCAGGTTCAGGGAGAGATCTTGCCTCACATAGGTAAGATGGCCACTTACAAAGTAAGACACGTGATGTTGACTCCCGGCGGCCACATATCCATGCAAGGGCTTACCTCCCTCGGCACCTGTCATTGCTCCTTGTTAGGTAGACATTTTTTGGTCTCTAATTTGCATATAAAAGAATGAGCTCCATAGTCCTAACTTGTTCAAGGTTGTACAACTAGAGGACTACAAAGTCTAACAACCCAGGTCTAAAGGCTGAACTCACCACATATTTCCCCTCTCCATTGTTTCATATAAATATGTATGTCCTCTTCTTTTGGATTAGCAGCAACAATACTGTTTCAGAGAGAGCGCTGGTATTTTAGGATTTGCTCAGACAGCGCCTGAAGAGAAGAGAAAGGCCTGATTGTGAGTTAGCTTTTTCCCACACTGTGGCAAGTGCAGAGGGGAGGGTGGGGCCCTTTGATTGTCTACCAAAAATACCACCCAGATGGGGAGGCCTGGGGTTTGCTAGCCTGATTCACACAGTTCGTGGTAGAATTATGTAGCTGTAACTATCAGACACGATCGGCTATGCAGAAGAATTTGCCTTCTCTCTATTATTTTTATGGTTTTTGGAGAGAGGGTCTGGCTGTGGAGTGCAGGCCTCTACCAACCCAAGCAGCTAGGTGCTTAGATTACAGGTGTGAGCTACTGTGCCCACCACGGGTAGGACTCTGATTTCACCGCTTGGCAGCATTTTCTCAGTATTCAGTCTAGTTTTCTAGTTTGGAGGCAGAGTCTTGACGTGTCGTCCAGGCTGGCATTGAGCCTACTTTGCACACTGAATTGGCCTGGAACTTAGAGAAATCCTCTTGCTCCAGCCTCCCAAATGCTGAGGACACGGGCATTGCCACCACACCCAGCTACACACTTCTTCACTAGCGTGTCTCCTTTAGGCATATGCTATTGTGAACTTACAGTGATGAAGGAGCCGCGTGATCCTGCGGTGTAGTATTGCGGCCCTCTCCCCTCACTAGGAAGAGATGTATCATATTTTTACTTTTGAGGAAATTAAATACAGAAACAAACGGTTAATGTGATTTTCCCTTTTGCTCACCCAAAGTCAGGGTCCTGATGTGGATCTGGACTTTGAACTGACCGTGTAATAGAGGCAAAGGGGGGGTCTGGTGGTGGCCGTTATGACACGACTCCTCACACTCTTACCAGCCCTGTGGTTATGCACTGGGCAGTTATGCACGGCTGGCCATGGTAAAGATTGATGATTGTGCAGTTAAGGATCAAAGAAAAGGTATTTCCCCTGGTCTCTACCCCATTCATAGTGTTTTTAGAAAAGAAAAGAGAAAATCTGTTCTGACTTTCCTCCTGTTTTCTTCTGTGTTGTGATAAGGATAAGCCAAGAAAGCTCCGGAGTGTGACTTGGGGGACAGGCTGCATTTTGGAGTCACCTAATGTGTCACTGCTACTTCTGTGTCTCCTAGAGTGTGAGTCCTCTCCCTGGGGACCTCAGGCAGGCTGCAGTGGGTGAATGAAGCTAATTCTATAAATTATTAAAGAGGATTTCTTTTTCATGTTTTTTTCCTATATATTGAAAGCTGTAAAGGTGTATATATATATATATATATATATATATTTGTCTTTGAGCTTTTGCTTTGACATAGATCATCATCATCATCATCATCTTCTTCTTCCTCCTCCTCCTTCTCCTCCTCCTTCTTTCTTCTTCTTCTTCTTCTTCTTCTTCTTCTTCTTCTTCTTCTTCTTCTTCTTCTTCTTCTTCTTCTTCTTCTTCTTNCTTCTTCTTCTTCTTCTTCTTCTTCTTCTTCTTCTTCTTCTTCTTCTTCTTCTTCTTCTTCTTCTTCTTCTTCTTCTTCTTCTTTCCTCCTCTTCCTCCTTCTCCTTCTCTTCCTCTTCCTTTCTCCTTCTTCTTCATTTTAAAAAATAATTTCTGACATGATTTCCAATGAATTCCGAGAGTTATTTCTATTCCCTACTCCTCCCCACACTAAGTAGTGATGACCAGTTCTAGGTCCTCTTTCATGCTAGGCAAATATACATTGGCAAGTTAGCATGTTCTCACTGTATCCAACTGTATGACATCTTAACATCTAGTTTTGTATTTAAGGTCAGATTTGACTGTAGTGTGGTCCAAGAACGTAGCCTATATATACAGATTCTCAAAGTACAACAAGATGGACTTTAGGACGTGGCTTTTGTTAATTTTAATACACTTCCCCAGTGTGTTTTAGAAAAGCCTGTTTTGCTGGGCAGTGGTGGAACACTCCTTTAATTCCAACTTGAGAGGCAGAGGCAGGAGAATCAATATGAGTTTGAGATTATCCTGGTCTACAGAGTGAGCTCCAGGGCAACTGAGGCAGAAAAATTCTGACTTGAAAAGCAAACCAACCAACCAACAACGAGAAAAACATGTTTCCCTAATGGTTTGGTTAAGAGATTTATGCCTGTCCACTCAACAACTTCGTTGATTTGATTTTGTCGTTAAGATCTATGTTTTAAAAACAGTATTTGTTCATTTAACTCATCAGTAAGCAAGAGAGGAATGTGAAATCCCTTCCTCCCCACCTTGGAACTCACAATGGAGCCGTGCCTGGTCTCAGACCATAATCCTCCAGACTCAGCACCCCAAGTGCGGGACTCACAGACATGTGTGTTGCCACCAGCCTCAGCCTTGAAAGTCTCTACTGTGATGACAGATAAACTGATTTTTCAGTTCATTAGGTTTTTGCTTCATAAAATTTCAGCTTTATGCTTTATTGTAAACAAATTCCAAATTATTGCACCATACTGATGAATGTGTATAAGTCTATTATATCATATGTTCCATCTTTGCTTTCAACAATACACTCCTCCTTTTTTCTCCCTCATTTGTTTTTGACACAGCTCTTTCCCTGTAGCCCAACCAGGCCTTCGATGGGCCAGCTTCCCGCCTGGCAATGGAGTGTTGGGATTAGAGGCAAGTGCTTTAACCAGCTGCTTTCTTCTTTAAAGTCTATTTTATCTCACACTAATTTTATGACCCTGTGTTTTTAGGGTTGGGTAGCATTGTCTACATAGTTCTCACTTTTGGTCTTTTTATATCTGTATCTCTTACAGATGGAACTCTTGGGAAGAGAATGTCTTTAAAACAAAGGAGCAAATGATCATTTAATCTTTGCCTTTCAATGGGTTAATTCAGGCATATATATATATATATATATATATATATATATATATATATATATATATATATATATATTTCATACTGTACCTATTCTCTTTTGGCAATAATATTTTACATTTTTTATATTTTAGAAAATAATGATTTTTATATTTTAATGATTAAATTTTTAAAACTGCATCTATGTGTATGGGTTTTTGCATGAGTATATGCACATTAGTGTAAATACCTACAGAGGCCAGGAGTGTCAGATGCCCTGGAGGTGGAGTTACAGTTATGAGCAGTTTGATGTGGGAGCAGGGAACAGAACTCAAGTCTTCTGCTAGACCAGTTCATGCTCTTGCATACTGAGTCATTCCTCCAGGTCCCGCTCTACTGCCATATTTTAATAAACTTTAATATGCCACTGTGCTTGTAAAGCCAAAATGTAGTGAAAAATCCATCATCATCGTTAGCATCATCATTGGAAACAACAAAAATTCTTATTGTTTTTTTAAATGAAAAACTTTAATTGTGTGATAGATTTGGACAAAACTGTATCTATCATAAGCTGTGAGTTTCTGTTACCTTAACAACTCATATGAAGACCCTTTAGCTCAAGAAAGCAAACACTGCCAGCGCCCAGAATCCTCTGGTGCCCCTTCGAGGTATACTACCCTTCCTAAAGTCATTCTTACCCCAGCTTTGACAGTAAGAATTAGCGGCTCGGTTCTCTGAAATCAGATGCTATATTCATAAGTTCAGACCACACTGCTTTAACAGCAGTCTTACGTTCATTTCCATTGCTTTGAACACTCCATCTTGTGATTATACAACGATACCTAAATATTACAGTGTTGAAAGCTATACATGCCTTATCTATTTGTCTGCTTATCTATCTGTCTATCTATCTGTCTATCTATCTATCTATCTATCTATCTATCTATCTATCTATCTATCTATCTATCTACCTATCAACTATCCATATCTATATCTCAATACCATTTTTATTTTAATTTCTGATAGGATCTCACATATAGTTCAGGCTAGCTTTGAACTCACTATAGAGCCTCAGCTGGTTTTGAATTCATGATAATTCCATGATAATTATAGTACCAATGGATGGGTGCTTGGCAGACATTCTAGACTTTCCTGCCTCGGCTTCATGAGTCCTAGGATGGCATGTCTGTGTCATCATGTGTGGCTTCAATATTTTTATAGTTTTACAACAGGAATTTTAGTTCACTAGATTTATTTCTAGGAATTTGACACAATGGGATATAGCTATAAACAAAATCATCTTGAATTTTCATTTATGGCTGATAGAAATCAGATCAGTTTTTTTTTATATTGATATGTACCCATTAATTCTTGGAATATTGACTTTGTACCTGATGACCTCGATACATTTTCTTATTCATTTTAATAACATGTTCTTTTTGGATCTTTTAAGTTCATCACCATATCACTTAAAATAATGATAGTTTTACCTCTTACTCATATGTACCTTTCCCTTCTCTGAGCTGATTTCTATCCAGGACTCCTAGTACAATGTTAATGAAGACAATCACGGTGGGTACCTTTGTCTTGTTCCAAACTCCAGGAGGATCTTGAATTTCTAATACTGCTAGAACACAATCACTTATTAGTAATAATGGATGGATGCTGAGCAGACATTCTAGAATCTTCTTCTGTGATATGTTTGTTAAATCATGAGAACACAGTTTTTCCATGCTCTTACTTAAGGACATACCCTCTCTCTTCTCTTCTGCAACACCATCTTACTGTTTTTCCCAGTCTGAACTTGAACATGCCAACTGATCTTCCCTCCACCCCACCAGCTTCTTACATCTGGGATGGCATGTGCGCACTAGTGCGCCTCTCTTTGTCTGGTTTATTTCTTGTTTGTAATTTTTCCCACTATGCTTTGATTTGTTTCTGGCTGCTTGATGTCAAAAGGGTTTGCAGCAACTAGGAAAGGCCACCCTCCCATCTGTGGCTTAACCATCACAGTTGCTTTATTAGCAGGAAAAAAACCAACAAAACAAAACAAACAAACAAACAAACAAACAAAAACCCAGCAACATCACAACCCATGGGCTTTAGCAACTGAAATGAAGATGCAAAGGTATCTTTGCAGTAAACATAGTTAAAGCCTGGAGAGAAGCTCAGTGGTTAAGAACACCTACTGCTGCTCTTCCAAAGGACCTGGGTTCAGTTCCCAGCACCCAAATAGCGACTAACAACTGCCGATAACTCTCGTTCCAAGGAAGTTGGACTGCTTTAGGTACCAGGCAAGTGTGTGGTACACATGCATACATGCAGTCAGGAAATCATATACATAAAATAAATTATTGAAAAAAAATGTTAAGGTTGAACAAAGTTTGGAGACTTGTAAGGGAGATTTTTATAATCAGATGCCAATATTATTCCTGTATAATTTATCTTCCCATTGTGTCATCTCCCTGTGTTCTTTAACTCCCTCTTTATTTACTGTTTTTCTTTTGCACCCTACCAGTTGTTCCTGGTCTGCAGATCTGTGTCACAGTTTAGTCAATTACTGAAATCAGTAACAATTTCCATTGCTGAACAAGGACCGAGTTTTTAGAAGTTGCTTTGGGGATGAGAATTTAAAGTCCTGTGGGGAGCAGATCCGGGACTTTGCTTCAGATCAACTGAACTTGGAAGTCACCAAATTCTTTCGCATTCATGAGCCTGCAATGGGGTGTTATCCTCTGTTGCTGAACTCTTGTGCAAAATCTCCACATCAGTTATCCAAACTTCTTACCTGTGGGTCAAGTAAGGTCCTCAATAAATGTAGTTGAACAGGGCAGGGGTATTGCACACCTTCAGTTCCAGCACTTGGGCAGTAAGCGCATCTCTGTGAGTTCGAGGTTAACCTGGTCTACAGAGTGAGTTCCAGGACAGCCAGAGCTGCACGGACAAACCTTGTCTTGAAAACAAAAACAAAAAACAAAAACACCCAAACAGACCAACAAAACAAAACAAAAAAAAAACGAAAACCACCCCACGCCAAGCCTAAACACCAGTTGATCTTTAACAGGTATTGACACGGTATAATAAGGTAAGTGATTTATTGGGAGACAGATACCAACACTGATAACTGCTACTTTTCCTTTGATCTATGGTTGTCTCCCATAATTTTTAGTAAGTTTTTACTGCCCTGGGATCTCAAGGCTGTTGGAAATTCTTAAAATGTGTTCAGGAGTAGGTAGGGCTGGGGCAATGAGATGACCCTGTGCATAACAGAGCTTGCTGAGCAAGCTTAATGACCTGAGTTCAATCTCTGGAGCCCAGGTAAGGAGGCTGAAAGGAACAGATTCTGCAGAACTTGTCCTTTGACTTCTGCATCTGCACATGCCCACACACGCGCGCGCGCGCGCGCGCACACACACACACACACACACACACACACCCCGTGCACACTCACAGAATAGTGATGATGATGATGATGATGATGATGATGATGATGATGATGATGACGATGACAGAAGTAGAGGTATAAAATAGTTTTGGAAAATATCCGAATTAAACACTCAGAGCAGGTGACAGTCTACACACTCATACTGCTACTGGAGAGGGACAGTGTATACAAGGCTTGGTAACTGTCGGTGAATTTGATGTCATTAGCCCTAGAAAGTGCAGCCTGCAATAGGATTTCTCATCGAAACAAACTGTAGGACTGCAGCTTTTCTGTGTGGCATGATCCAGAGATGGACCCCGAGGAATGAGTTTTTTTTTTTGTATAGTACCCGCACTGTGTACCTGCAGTGTATCTCCTAATCCAGATCTTTATAATGTATAGCATACATCGCGCTGCCTTTCCTTATGGGATGTACTAGAAGAATCTAACCTCATCTAGATTGCTAGGGTTGTGGTTAGGCACTTGGATGTTTTTCAGTGTAAGAATACAAGTGTAAGAATACAAGAATTCAAGGGTTGTTGAACTGTGTGGAGTTTTAGTGCTGAATCACGTGCCCCACAGACTACAGCCAGGAGTCTTCCTTATCAGATGTCCATACGTTTTCCATTTCTGTCTTGTGGCAAAACCAACATTTTTATTTTTACTTCCTCCCCTGTTCACTGTGTGTGACATTTACTGTTCAAGTTGACAGATAGTGGGCCATTATTGAGCCTAGAAAATGTTTACATAGTTCTTATTCTTTCTGCCTGGGTTATATTTGAATATTCCCAGGGTAGATTAGATAGATCAGGAGGAACAGTTTACCCAACACCGAGATTGTGGAAGATGGCCCCTCTCAAATATAGCTCCCAACAATCTTCCATTCCACGTCACCTTCTAACCCATGATCTGAACCCCCATTGAGAGACGGGTGTATGCAGAGAGGCGGGGTTTCCATGCTCTGCCCTTCTTAGACTGGTTTGTGGTATGAAGGAAGTGATGAAGTGTGTCTTCATTGGTAGCAGAGCTTTATCATTCCCTGTTGCATCTTGAAGCATCAGGTAAGAGATCTGATGAGACAGAGAGAGTCAGGCTGTGAGGGAGCCCAAGCTACATAGACAGGACACAGACAAGCAACATCTTCACTGAATTCCAGCTACAAGTTTCACTCTCTGGTACGTGACTGGGCACACCTCCAGGTGATTCCTTCTATGTCATGTTTCTCATTCCTGAATCCCCTTCCCTCTGGGGTGTGGTGGTTCCCAGGCTGGAGCCCGAGGCCTCACGGAGACAACTGTCCCTCCTTGGTCCTTCCAGCCATCTGACACGCAGCCATAGCAACTGAAGCAAGCTCTCTGGGGCTCTTCTGAAGCAGAGATAAAAAGTTTCAGAACATAATTTTACACCGTGCTCTGTGGTCTTACGGTTTTCCACTCCGGAGTAAGTATAGATTCAAATCCTGGATCTGCCAGCTAGCCCATTCTAGGCAACTCTTTGGCCTCTTTGAACCTCAACTTCATCCATAAAGTGGAGGTAGCGCCAGTGTTCTGATAGGGCTTTGTGATGGTGGCATACTGAATCTAAAGGCCCTGGTAAGAGACTTAATTTTGCTCAGAATTGTTCTGGGTCTCCAGGGTCTTTTGTGGCTCTGTATTTCTAACCTAATTCTAAAGGAAATACTTGGTTCTATTTTTCATTTTATTTTATTTTGCATCATGGTGAAACAGGCTATGTGTTTTCTTCTGGGAGTTGTAGTACTTTTAAAAATATTTATTTATTTATTTAGAGATAAGGCCTTACATATTCCATCAAGCTCTCTGTGTATCTAAGATGACCTGGAACTTCTGCCCCTCCTGCTTCCATCTCCCACATGCTAAGAATAAATCAACAAATAAATAAATAGTGTCGACATGCCACTATTCCAGGTTTATGTGGTGTTGGGGATGGGGCCCAGGGATTTGTGCATGCTTGACAAACATCCTGCAAATTCAGCTGCATTTCAAGATCCAGATTTATCATTAAAAAAAAAAAAAAAAGTAAACAGAATAGAGGCCATAAAGATGCTCCCCAAGAGCCAATGATACTGTGTTATCCAAAGCTGCTGCGACTCCTGTAAAGAGAGGAGCATCCTCAACAGCACACACACTCACACACACCAAGTCTACTTTAGATTTAGGTAATAGCAAGTGGTAGGTCAACTTCCCTCCCGAGCCATTGACCTTGGGACAGTCGTGGCTATGGTGTCTAGACAAGGAAAGAAAAGTAGAGAAGCTTTGATCCTGCATGGAAGTGTTCTGCTCAGGCAACAATGTGCATCGCTCCCACATCATAATTCATTTTCCAAAAAAAACCAAGCTGGATGGCTGAGTCTCTTGTCAGTAGGTTAGAGTAAGTCGTTGTCCTAAATATCCAGGAACAGGACGAAGAAGGGAAATACTGGTGAACTCTAAGAATGTTTCAACAAGCAGATCATGGTCCTAAGAGTCTGCTTCACCATTTTTTTTTTAAAGATGAAATTTAATTTTTGTCCCTTTTTGTTGAAAATAGGAATGGGCACCAGTGACCTGTCATTTCCTAAGGTTATCAGTACAGCTTCAGGCCCAGAGCAACTGACTTCAGAATGAAATGTTTGTGAGGCAGTGTGGTTCTGCATTGGCTTCTCTCCAAGGAGTGGAGACACTTAGTGCCGGGATTGCCAAAGGGACTGGTTATGACATCTCTCTGCTGACAGTGCAGTTCTGCAATAGGGACCTAGAGGACGATCCTATAGGGAGTCTCTCATTTAATTATCTCCTCTGGTGTGGGACCTGGGGATGAGTTATGGCTTGCAAAGAAACCATAGGCACGACAGCAGCATATTATATATTTTAGATCACTACTCTGCAGATTTGAGTATATTAGTGTTTCTAATAACAGCTGGCAACCATTTCTACTCCTTATAGGCCATTACCTTGTGAATGATCGTAAGAATGTAAACATGAAGTGGAGGCCTGATAAAAGCAGGCCAGCAAGGAGTTCAAATTCTGTATTTTCTTCATCTTACTCTAAAGCAGCCATGGTGTACCATGTACCCACTGCTCCTCAAAGACTTGGCATGACATGCAATCATGTCGTGTAATCATCTGGTCTCTTGGCACTTTCTTTCATGCCAGTAAGTGATAAGACAAGCTTTTGATGAGTAGCCTTGGTTTACCCTTGGCCCACCCTAATCACTGAAATGCATCCTGGGGGAATCTTACTCTTCATGTGTCTCCTGTACCACAAATGGATCTCCACATGTTGTCTCTTGCTACACCATTTTCCTTCTATCAGCTCTGAATTAACTCCTGAGGGTGTCTGGGTGCTGCGGTGGCTTGGCACTGTGTTGAAAATCCGTGAAAGTACTTAAACAATTGCCTTTCACCCTAAGCAGCAGGCACTTAAGAAGCAATCTCAGTCTAAGAAAGTCCTGGAGGTTTGGTGCTGGTCCACACTTGGCATTGTTTCCTTGTTACCACGGAAGCAGGTTTTATTCCTATCAGCATTTCGATAGCTTGTTGCCATTTCCCTAAAAACAGGGCAGTGCCCTGCAGGATGTTTTCTTGTAACAGGAGTAAGAACACGTCTGTCCATTTGTGAGGCACCCATACAGAACACTGGTGTCAATACTGGAAGAAAAATTAGTGTACTGGCCTGAGGGCAGTGTGGCACAGACTGTTCACTAGGGTGGTGGCACTTTCTGGGGAAGGGGCCATGCCAGTGAAGAGCATCTGGTCACTGCAGTCAGAAGAGAAGGGGACCAGTCTCTCCACTTGTTTTGTCAACATGTATTTCTTTCAATATATGCCCACCAACACCACACTCTTCTTACCTTTCCTTCATTATTCAGCAACCAGGGGTTGACTATGAGCTATGTGAGGGGAAAAGGTTAAGTATAGGAATCAAGAAGCATGACTTAAAATCATTTGCTATAGTTAGGGTAAGCCCATTGATGAAGCATTGGAGCTAGGGTATTGTACTGGCTAGTTTTGTGTCAACTTGACACAGCTGGAGTTATCACAGAGAAAGGAGCTTCAGAAGGGGAAATGCCTCCACAAGATCCAGCTGTAAGGCATTTTCTCAATTAGTGATCAAGTGGGGAGGTCCCCTTGTGGGTGGTGCCATCTCTGGGCTGGTAGTCTTGGCTCTATAAGAGAGCAGGCTGAGCAAACCAGGGGAAGCAAGCCAGTAAAG